>NC_139722.1:47721605-48234105 GCF_964211835.1 Anser anser | reverse complement strand
GCTCCTGCCATCCTGGACTAATGATACTCACTGTAGAAATGGCCAGCACTTGGAGGCAGACCCGCAGGGCCCCCATGCCGTGGTGGAGCGGGGCAGGGCGGCTCCACCCGAGCGGCAGCGGGGTGTTATTAGGAGCACCTGCACGTCAACATCCCCTGGAGTGGGCTGGGCCAGGCCAGGTCGCTGACCACAGCCTGAGTCACCAGCACCTGAATGAAAGTTTTGTTTTTGTTTTGTGCTTTCCCGTCTCGGAAAAGTGCACTCCACCAGGAGGGCAGGTTGTAGGGCCCAGGCTCATGCCTGGCACCAGGTCTTCCAGGCAGCCAGTGGCAGCTTACCTTCAGCTCAGGGACGCGCTGATGGACACTGCTGTGAGTCACCGGGCACTAGGATTAGAGGGAGGCTTTTCCCTGGAGCTGGTTAGGCCTTCCCTTTGCTCTCATCCCAGTACGACTCCCCTTAGCATCTCTGCAAACCCTCCAGTGGTTTTCCAGGTCAGTTTCAGAAAGACAAGTGCACTGCCCATGGCTGCCATAACAACATGGACATGATGTCCACAGGAATGTGATCCCAGTCATGGGGACTGTCTCAGCTGCCAAAACTTAGTGTCAGGTGGAGAGAACATGTATTTCTTCTTCTTAGCTCACAGCACAGCCATGCCACGGAAAGCAGGTTTCATTTGTTCAATACTCCCTTAGGATCCATGATGGCACTGGTGTTAAGGGATGTTAAAGAAATGTTTGCACCCATTTTGTTCATACCGGAACACTGTGTGTTAAAAAGAAGAAAAATACCTGTCAGTCCTAATACTCAAATCACAGGGAAAGTGCCTGCCCCATTCCTCATTTCGTGTTCTGCTTCATACTATAAACAATGATAGTTACAAGTTGCACCTTGCTTGTCCGCTGTGTGTTTTTCCCCATCCTCTTAGACCATAATTGCCTTTCCCTCCCCCTAATTACTCCACCCTGGCTTAAGGTGTAAAGAATGGCCTTTGTTTGGCAAATAAAGGGTAGGCAGAGCTTTGAAGGAGCACTTTGCTGTTACAGAGATTCACGCAGTATTACATGGTTGACTCTTCTAGTTTCTGTTAAAACCAAGTCTTTGGTCCTTTCCAGAAGGAACCATCAGGACAGAACTACTGTCCTAAGACAAGAATATCTGGCCTTCTACTGTACAAAGGAAAACAAAAAGACACATAAATATTTCTTTTTCAAGATTACAATGTGTTCTAAACAATGCCAAATAAAACTGAGCATGTACATTATAAAAATCTCCTTAATGGTATCTTTAAAAAACTTTTAGGCATATCAGCTATAGCCAGTGAACAGGCTATTTTGCCAGTTAATCTTCTTTCCATATACAAATTTGTATATAGGAATTTTTAGACTTTTTGAATGAAAGAATTTGTAGCCATAAAAATCCACATATTCCAGATGCATATTTTAATGCTCTCAAGGCTCAGTTTAAATTGCTTTTCAGATGTTCACATAGCTTTTGCATTTGAAAATTTGAGTATACAGGAATCTATGTATAATTTTATATAAACAAATGTGCCTGGTGACTGAAAATGTAGTTTTTGTTCCAGTTGTTAGCATCTAATAAGAATAATTCTGAATATATTGAATGAGCATTTATATATGGAGCTTTAAATGCAAGAAATCCATGAAGGTGCAAAATAGCTGGATTGCTATATCAAATATTTTACATAGTCTTATGGATATTTTTCCAACTGGAGATTTAAAATACACAGTTACACACCTGTGGTCTAAATTCTTTGAAATTTTATATGGAATTCTTGAAGATGTTAAGGGAGATTTCCACATTCAAAGTGTCACTGAAGCAATAGTTTAGAATAGAAAGGAATACGAGTGATTGGGAATAAGGCTAGTCTGGCTGACATCAGACAAATAGCCACACCTTTTTGAAGAGACTATACATGTAATAGTACTGCATCTGTACCAGAACCAAGTTATTGTCAGATGACTGAAGTCAGATGTGAAAACAAGGGAAAGCTCATTTAAATCAGGGTTTTCCCAACTTACTATGCATGCAAGTATGCAGTGACAGAAACTACTCTCACATCTGGCAACGGTAATGGCTTTGCATGTCTCTCTTTCACACTTTGGAAAGATGAAAAGGTAGAGAATGTGTAAAGACCTCTCCCCCCACCAGGAGCTGTTATGGGTCCAACTGGCCACCTAGGCTGGTATGGAAATCATGGTGGGAGTAGCTCCAAACAGCGGGACAAGGACGGTCAGATGAAAATGTTTGAGATGAGGCCTTGCCCTGATAAGAAGTTGAGAATGGAAGGAAACAGCAGCTCCTGGAGGAGCATGGAGAAGAAGGAGAAAGCAGATACAACTGTGAGCTACATTACCAAGAGTTACCAATGGTTGTTCTGCATTTCCTTATGAAATAAATTCTCTTAGAGCATGATTCAGGAACACCATTACCCATAGAAGACATTCAGGTCCAACTATATAGTTTTTCCTGATGGACTAAAGATGAGTGTATTTGGCTAACAAGCAGCAGATACTGTCAACTCTCTGTACTTCTATCCTATTTCTTCTTCCCATACGAAGACATGGGAGCAATAGCTCCCAGATCAGTGCAGCTCCCCTTTCTCTTTCATACAGAGTTGCGTCCATGAGACTAAACAGCCTAGATCCTATTCTGAAATGATTCGTGCTAAAGTGCAGGACCTTCATTCTCAATCACATCCACATTTCTCTTTCTTCAGAAAGACAAGACACACTGACCTTGGAGGATAAAACCACGTGCAGTGAGTCTCCAGACTCTTCTCCTGAGGGACATGGCAAAACTCTTTCCCAATTGCTTACAGGTCCGATATTTAAGCCTGCTCACATCCAAAACAGCCAGTTGCATAGACAATCTCTTTGTCTTCCCATATGATTGCTTACATCTTCTAGTATTTCATGTGCCATAGATTTAGGTCTTTGTTACAAAAGCAAACCATTAACTATTCCTAGGAGATTCGTGAATGTGTAGACAAGACACAAGCATAGCAAGAGGGGTTCAGGATATTGTATTTTGGCTTTGTATTTCAAGGGTGGCATAACTTTAAAAATAAAGTATCGTGGCTTATGATGAAAGTTTCCCCAAATTGTGCATTATAGCATAATACTACACTGATATCCACCTGGCAGGTAGGAATGACATAACTGTCCATTTTACTTTAAAGTCAAAACTCATCCAAAATGTCAAACACAGATGAAAGTGGATACACCTCTGCTGAGCTGTTATTTGACTGCAGAGGAAATCTCTGGTAAGTGTAGATATGCTCACTGTCTTGAGAACTCCCAAATTCAGGCTGATTGTTCTAAAGGAAGCCTAAGAAATCTTGTAAGCATGCCTTGTTTCTACATGTGAAAGGTAAGGTTTGAAAACATGAAATTAGAAACAGAAACTGCAAGCATGTGGATCCGTTAAAACAGGACCTTGTCAACCCAGGAGAACAGGATTAAGAAGGCTTGATAAGACTTGAATTTATGGCAGTATCACTTTAGGCCCCTCCTGTCTGATACAGTCATTGAATTATTGGTAATCTGCTACTAAAGGACACTTGAGTTATGTGAACAAATCTTCTAGTTATTAAATAATTCAGTTATGCGCTGAATTCAGCTATGCTTTTAGCTTTTTTACTGAGAAATACCCAGGCAAATAATATTTGCTTTACATATGTGAGTATCATTTTCCAGATAAGCTTTTGGACGTAGAGTACTATTTGTAGACTCTATTTGTAGGTGTTTGATGGGAAAGAACTCTATGCATATGTATATACACACATACACATATGCATATAATATACATATATAAAAATATATGAGAGAGAGAGAGAGAAAGCGAAAGTGAATGGTGCATTTTTTGGGGCCTGTTGTTCTCAAACACAGGATTCTGTGTATGCAGGTAAGACATTCTTGTTGCCCTTGTGCTACCCATTGTCAGGAGACAGCTCAGAGCACTGTTACTGCCCTGATTTATCCTTCATCTTTTGCTCATGCCAGACATCCACACATGTACACCATACAGCAGCCCTACACATTGCTACAGATGCTTACCTCAGCTCCAAAGTCAACATCTGCAGGGGCAAGACCACAGAAAGAGGTTGTAAGGTCCTCATTATCAATGAACACAACACAAATGGTGAAAGTAACCTTTTATTTGCATGTGATATAGAGACATACACACTGCAAACACATGCCACACATCATAAAAGGACAGGATACTTGGGAGATCGCAGCAAAGAAACATTAGCATCTGCTTCTAATAACCAGCATAAATAGTACATGCTCTGAGTTTCTCATGGTGTTTCTGAACAGAATTCCAGAATTGCTGCACACACGGCACAGCCGGGCTCGTTAACACTACCCGCCATCCGCACACCACTGCCAACAGGAACCCGGCCCTGCTCGGCCCTGCTGATGGGGCAGAGCTGATGGGGATGGCTTCACACCCCACTTCATGTCTCTCACTGCTGCCCTGCCCATCTCTGCTGCAAAGAGCAGCGTGCCAGTTGCTGGACTCACTCAGGAGCTTGCAAGAGAGCCCGTGCCCAAAAGATGTAGAGGGGTGCCCTGGAACGGAGATGGAGCTTTATGGTTCCAGGGGTCCCATGGTTGCATTGTGTGTCCTGTGAGCCATCGCTGCTTGCAGTCTGCAACACAGCACAAAATGGCACAGAAAAAGCAGATCTCTGGAATTACCATACTAAGCACAACATGAAAATATTCAGAGCATTGCTGTCCAGGCAACACTCACAAGCTAAATCTTCTGTAGATTAGGACGCGTTCTGGCAAAATGAGAAAGAATGCAGCCAGCTAAGTAAAGACAGGTGTGCGGCTCTGCTGCCTGGCATGTAAGAACAGAAACAATTGTGGGATGAGATGAAAGCCTTGCTGTGAGTGCAGGTTGGCTTGTGGCAGCACTGTTGTAACTGTATGTACACGGTGCTGTACAGCAAGACATGGACTGAACTTCCCCAGCACACATGCCATAGGTAGTTATTGAGCCAGCTGGAAATTCATATATTTACATCTGTTCCCATGCAGTCACCTCTGGCTTCTAGCTCAGCCCCTCCACCATATCACAATTATTTTAACTCTCTTAAAAATCTCATTTGTCTTTGTTAAGCATTCTGTGCTTAATCAGTCATTTGCTTGGCTTCTCCAGGAACCTGCCTCCCCCCCAAAAGCTGAGTCCTGCACAGCCTATGACCAAAATCATCACACCTAGAACTAGTATACTTGCCAGAATAGTGGGAGCCATTTTCAGCATATCGAGACTTGCTCTGAGCTACATCTGTTAGTGATATGGCAACATTTTCTTGCCCCCGTCACATCCAAGGGTCCTATAAAGAAGGCAGGAAGCATGCTATATGCTATGTATTTTGATGGGCCATGGATTTCCAAATTTACAGCATGGCCTGGACTGGACTGTCCACCAGCAATTTCCACAAGTAGCAACCCACCAGCTATTAAGTGCTCTGAAAATCTTTGCCATGCAGCCTGTTTTTAATGGGTGGGATAGCATCTACTGATGTGTTTACTTCATGAAACATTCAATTAGCCAGATTCATCATCAGCATATTTGCTTGTACTGCCTTTGTGTTGGGTGCTTCATCAAGCTTTTCCTCATGTGCACAGTTTGCCATCTGCTTGTAGGTTGTTCAGAGACTGTGTGAAGATTCTCTCTCTCTGAGAAAATGTGCGCTAGTCCATTGAAGTATTTGCTAGTGATGCAATGGCAGCTGTTATCATCACGTCATATGTGTGCGGGTGGTTGCAATACATGGTATATAGGTTGTCAAAATTTGCCAGGAAGATGTGTTTTTGATTGTGGTATTGTGTGCATGTGTGGTACTGCTGGAGCAGCACGCATAGGACTTGGAATATTACACGAGTACTATGCGTGAGTGCTATATAAACCACATACCAGAGTGGTTACATGCTGTATTGGGTGACAGTAACACCATATTCACACAGCTTTTTCACATATCTCTTTATCAGCTGCCCATTTCTAAGTACTCCTCGGGGCCCTGGCTGTTTCCATGTGTGTGCTGGACAGTGGTCCTCACAGAGAGCGCTCTCACATTTGGAAACCAACTTGTCCTTGCCAACGGTTTCCTGGCTCTGGGTGCCAACGGTTTCCTGGCTCTGGGTGCCAACAGTTCAGGCTCTGTGGGACAATGGTTCATTTCTAATGTCTGTCAGGATGTTTATGCTGTTTATGTGTAGGCCTTTGTCACCTGGTATTAATTGGATTGTGCCCTCTGGGCCTTTGAAGGCACAGAAGGCTTCAAACTCCTTTTTATTACACATGGTGCTGTGGCCTGTAATACTAATCAACTACATTTGGATACACCATGTTGTGAGTATGGAATACGCAGGACCCCACTGCATCTTTGGAGATCAAATGGTCTCATGGTGTCTGAGGCCTTGCCTGCAGTCATGACATTCTTCCTTCGGCCCTGCTTTTGCTCAGAAACCTGTCTGCTGCACTTTTGTGTTGCGATGCCATTAACTAAACGTGAGCAAGCCTGTAATCGTCATGGATTACATCTGGTTTCTTCTGCTCTTGATTATGCAAAAGTGTTGGTTGTTCTCCTGTCCTGGATCAATGCTTTGCAAGCAGATAACTGGTTAGCATGGTGCACACTGTTTATCCTGTATTCCCTGCTTTATTTTTTCTCATGTGCGAAGGCAAATATTTGCCTCCAGTGAGTATTGAAAATCAGGTTTATAATCCTGCTTCTAGTTAAACAGGCACCACAGTGTATGGCTATGTTAGTATGGCCCTCTTTGGTGAAGGTATCTGACACAGTGAGAAGGGTTCTGACAGCCCTAATTAATAGATTGTGCTTTAACCCTGCTCTGGTGTTTTGCCAGGTGATGACTGGGCTGATAAAGGAATTCTGCACATCATTGCAGTGCCTCCTCTTGTCTTCTCTGAAAGACGCTTTGGCAATCACATACTGTAGCACAATCAGCAATATGTCATTTGGTCGCTCAGCGAGGTTGCTGCACATTTTTGTCCTTTTTTCTGTTCTGGGTCTAGCAGCCCCAAGTCACAGCAACCCATGAAGCCTGAAATGCCAGTGGGCACTGTCACTCAGAGTGACGTTGTTGCTGTGTGTTGGGGCACAGAAGCTTGGGGCTGATTAAGTTTTAACTTTTGAGTCTGGAGCTATCTGTGTGGGCTCACAGCTGGGGACTACAAAGTGCTATATGGAATTGGCACAGAGAAGAAACACACAGATCGCCTGCTGTCAGGACATCTGTGTCTTTTTATTTTGGGTACATTTAGCACTTATAGTGTTTCACATCTGTCACATATGCAGTATGGCACTGACAGTGGTTACCGTTATATTTACATTTTGCTTCAATCACATTTGTTGTTGTTGTTTATTCTGTCTGCTAAACCACCTCCTTGGCCGCACACATTTCATTAGTTAGTGTCAGGGATGCCTGGCACTGAATGTTACCAACTTGGTGACACACACATGGTATTTACAACAGGGCATTCAGCTAGCATATCAGCCCTCCATCATTTGTATTCTTTTTGCAAAAGCTGTTTCCCCAGTTCTCCCTGGACCTACATCATCTTGTCTTGCGTGTCATAGGATAATGGAAGAACAGTCCTGTAAGAGACCCCAAATGATCTGAAGAACATGCTAATGGCTTAGCTTGCCCCCTGCCCAAAGTACATCCACAACATAAGCTAGTCTGGGCAGACATTTGTCTAATCTAGTCTTTAAAGAGTCTAAGCTACTCTTAAAAGCTCTCAGTGATGGCAAATCCAAAATCCCCCTAGGTAATATTTTTCATTCTGCAAATGAGAATGTTTTCTGTAAATTTTGGCTAGAAATGTAGCTTGTCCTTTCAGACATAGCATGTGACTTTAGAGTCAGTTGCTGGTAAGTTTGACAGTAAAGGAAATTTAACGATCCATATCTCTTCCCCTTTCCCAAATTAATTCCTCACTTATTTGCTACCTTCCCTGTCATTTTAAGCTCCAACCTGTAGTTTTGCTTATGCACTGCCAAAGGACACTGTCCTGCATTCAGGGCTTAGGATCATGATGTTTAATGGATGTAGACATGTTTACCTTGTGGCCATTTGCACCTTTGTTCCAGAATATCACTGGGATTTTCCTGCTGCTTGCAAGTTCACAGCCTTTATCCCTCTTATATACATCTCATACTCTCATGTTTGTCCTTTCATTGGTCATGGCATATGTTCCCCGGTTCTGACTGCATTGCACACAGATTGGGAATGAAGTATTGCCTTTTGATACCATATTGCAGCTACCGCTGCTCCCATGGTAGGCTTTTATCTGCACACTGCCTGTCTCTATTTGCAAACACTGTGAAGCTTCCTGATCAGATCAGAAGGAGCAAGTGAACTCAACAGGAGAGCTATTGGATCACCTCCTAAACAGCCAGTGCTGAGGCTCAATGGACTAGAAGACAGTTTAAAAGCTGAAGTGTTTGCTCCGAGGAGAATTATGAATCTCTAACAGGAGTGGAAATTTGATATTGCTTTTGCTAGAGCTCTTGAGAGAATGAGGGGAACATGAGGATGAGGTTCTTGGAGACACATCTGTCCTTGGAATATGTCACACCACAAGCTTTTCTTGTGACAGAATTCTTTTAATATTATTTTTTAATTAAACTGTCCTTAAAAATAATCCCTGCTTTTAAATCACAAGTCAGAAATGCAAATATGAGCCCTGTGAACTCAAAAGTCTCAGGCTACACAAATTTCTGTCATCCCTGCTATGGAAACAACAAAAGATGAATACACAAGGAATGTCTGTTAAGGATAAGTTTTAATGATCATCTGCAACTTGTTATTCCATAATACATGCCATTAATAAACTGAATTACCCCCAAAAGTCTGTCCTGTGAGAAGTGCTATATTTCCTGCATCTGCATCTGTTTTATCACATCTCTGCATCCTCCTGAAAGCACTGTGTAATGTTAAAAATTTCCACCACAAAGCAATCACAACCCAGGTAATGTCCGAGTCTTTCTCCCCCGCCTTCCTTCATAACTCTTTTATTTCATTTTTTACTGCTTCTGTGTGTGAGGAATAGCTTCCAACTGAGAAAAACTTAGTCTACCTCCTTTCTTCTCTCTGAAGGAAAATCTGTGTCTCAGTTGTGGGCTTCAAAACATTAAAGTCACCCCAATATATGATAGAGCCACCAAGAGATTCAAGCTCTCACATGGATGACTTTGCTCCAGGTGTTGTGCTTCAAGGCCACTGAAGTTCACAGGATACTTTTCATTGCCTGCAGTGAAAGCTGGCCTGGGCCTATAGTCATACATAATTAGTGAATGGGAGATGAAAGGGGCATGTTACCTCCCATTCCCACATTTTTAGTGGACTGTTTTCCCTACCCATGTGGCTGCAAGATTCTCATTCCAGTCTCCTCTTATCTTGATCTGGGGAAAACAGGTTCTTGTAATTGTTTCACTGTGCTAAGGTATATATACTTCTTCAGAGAGTTAAATTAACCTCCGTCCTGTTCAGATACACTATTATCATCATTACTGTTAAACTAGTTGTTTCTGAAGTAACTGCAGACAAGACACCGCACCAGCCCCCCTGGCCGCATTCCACAGGGCGAGCTGCAGCACACAGTTCCAGCGAACAGGAACGTATTGGGAAATGCACCATTTCAGCTTGTAAAGCTCAGGCATGCCTCTCCTCTCTGATTCCTTGCAGCTGCCCTTCATGCCCATGCGATGCTTTCTCAGGAAGGTGCTAGAGAGGAGATCTGAAGGAGTATTTCCTTATGACTGCATGTGAGAAGATCCAGAGTTCTCAGTCTCCCACCTCCCCTCCCACCCCTGGTTGTGAGCCAGTTATTCTGCTCCTCTTGTACAAAATGGCTATGATGTTTTCTGTCTCCTTCCCTTTAATACACTCTTTAATTCCTCCAGTACGCTGTCTAACAGACCTTGCAACTCAACCTTTAATACAACTATAACATTCAATACCACTTGCCTTTTCCAGTTATTCTTTATTACATTACATAGTTCTATGATATACTTTATGAATAATATTTGTATGTTTTTCCTTTATGGAAATATTGTATGATCTATGTCAATGAATTAGTCAATCATGGAAGTCTTGGTATAGATAATATAGATAATATTCCTCCCGCTTAGAAAAAGTATATCCCTTGACATTAACATTTTTACAGTAACCTTCTGTCTTGGGGAAATCTTAATTTGGGCTTTCTTGGACTGACAGTGGTGAAACTCTCTTTTTTTTGTGATTTAAGACTTGTCATACTATTCTTACCAGCAAAAATCTGGGCAGAGAACGAACTTTTCTTGTAAAAGAAGCACAATGGAAAGAAATAAACTTTTTGAGTGCAAAAAGCCATGACAGAATACTGGATGTGCAAAAATTAAGTAAGACTAAGAAATAAGTAAATATATATATGTATCATAAATATATATGTATATACTTGTACATAAAGCCAATCTCTTTTTCAAGGACAGGTAATGATTTCATGATGTGAACAGCTGACTTCATTACAATAAGACATATGGTTTCATAAATTCAATACTTACTGTGGGGTATTTGTTCAAATTTTAATGCCACATAGTTTTCTAAACTTATTGTGACGAGAAATACCAGCTGATGATGAGAAGCAGAGCTAGGAACACTAGGTCACACCAAACTTTGCAAGGATCCAGATAGGTGAAGCTGTCAAACAGTCAGCAGTATGTTCCAGCAGACATCATTCTATGGAAGCCTCCTGGTTCTCTTGGCCAGGTGACTTGGTTCCAATTTAGCAGGGTAGAGCAGAAATTTGATATGGAACCACAATGTCTTCATTTCACTGGTAAAACAACAATACCAAAAAAGCTATTAAAATCTTGACATACAGACAGTACATGGAAAGAAATCCTGTACCTGCTTCGATCAATGTAAATTTTGCTATTGGCTTCAAAAGGTCGGGATTTCACCCAGAAAGTTTTAGTCTTTATATTTCAAAGATAACATTTTAAACTTATTAAAAAAAAAATAAATAAACCTTAAAGCCTCTTGATATGTACAGGAGTGTGTTACTAACCAGCTTTTCAAGACACAACCCTTTACAGATTAATGATTAAATTAATGATTTCTGTCATGAATTAATGATAAATTGATAATTCCTCATCATTCAGAGAGTAATAACATAGTACGTGACTGCATTTCTGCACTAAAGAAAAGAAAGAGGGATCTGAGTTTCAAACATTTTCTCGGGTTTTGGTTTGAATTCTTGCATATTGTTGATGTTTCTCTGAGCTTTGTGCTGGTATCAGTGCGATAATATAAAACACCCACAAAGGTTCTAACCATAGCAGCATAGCTGATATTTATATGTATATAAACTCAAGCATACAGATTTAATCACCAAAGGAGCTCACCTGAGGCATGTCATTCCCCTGCCCTTCTGTAGTTCTAATGCGTTACTTTTGCACTACAAATGCGCCAATTTTGAGAGGCTTTTAATTAAGTATCCAAGGCATGTATAAAGCTCAGTACCTCGGTTCACGATAAATATCACTTGTTGAAACTTAGTGTTTATTTCTCCTTGGGGAAAAAGAATAAATTAAAGCAATGCAAATTTGGAGCACAATACTGTGAAAACCTAGTTTCTACTGGACTGTATTTTTAGCAGGGAACCATTGCTGAAACTCCAGCTTGGGAAGAGGGCTCCAGAGAGGGTGGAGAGGCTGCAAGAGGCAGCCATGGGCTGGAGCGTTGTATGTGAGAGTTTAGGCAGGGCTCTGTTATGCTCGAGACTTCATGATATCAGGCTCCAATATTGCCTACATTTTATATAGTATTTATTTAGTGATTATGTTAGATGAGTCATAAAGATTTTAATTAGACTTTGCTAGAACTTGCATTTTGTAGACAATTGACTATGACCCTGCAAACACTGATTCATGTGCTTTTCTTTGTGTATGACAGTGAACGCGAGCACTCAGCACAAGAAATGAAGCATGTACATAAGTCTGTGCAGGATCAGGGCCACAGAGGTGGGTCATACTGATTTTATACTTTTGACCCTAGCCAAAACATTCTTTTTTTTCAAATACCTTGCTTTTTTTTCTTAACCTGTAAAGCAGTCTTTGGCTGGTGACAGCTGTGAGAATTCTGAAATCCAGCATGTACCATGGGGACCTTTTCTGATTTCTGTTGCCTTGTAATACACTTAGAGCAGCACATGGAAAGTGAATAGACAGGATTTTCTGTTGGTGAAAAGAAACAGAGTCATCCAGAGGAAGGAGACCCGAGAGAGCCAACCTCAGAGTCAGAGGAGAGTTCTCGTTTTGCTCCAGCAGTTCCTTCACAGTTCTGTGTGCATTTTCCCCCATACAGTTGTATTTTTACCATCTTTACATTGTCCCCCTGCACACCTAACAGGTCGTGTGGTCTGTATTTCATCCCCAGTATTTGTTAGGCCCTGTGACAAAGCTACAACACTCCCCCATCCTTAAAGGAATTGAGATATTGTGGAGTCCCCAGATATGTTTCTCATACACGTCTGTGGTTCCAATTTGTTTTTCATCACATAAGCATGAATAACAGAGTTAGTTATATTAGGTGTATTTGATGTAAAATAGTCAACCCTTTTAGCTGTTAGGGGGAAGGGAGAGTGCACTGAGTTTTGTAACTGTTACTAGAATTGTGTACTAGAAAGTGAAAACCAGACCCCAAGTTGATGAAATGATTTAAAATAATTTCATTGAAAAAGTGTGCTCTACAAAATTAACACTGTCTGCCTCCTATTCAAAGATAGGTTCACATTTGAAGCAGACAGAAAATTATCCTTTTGTGCATGTTAGGATTCACTTTATGGCAATGAAGATATTTTTGAAATAATAGACATATCAAAGTAACTGGGCTGAGCTGTAAGGCTTCCTACTGAAGCTGTTGGAGACAGGTTTCCTGGATCAGTTGACAGAAGCCCAGAGATGATAATTGCTCACCAGAGTCCTGTGCCTGTTCTGGGGGACAATAGCTTATACATTGCTATAGCAGCACAGCCCCCTTGCTCCACCTCTGACCTGTTTCCTCATCTTGCAAACTATCTCTGCATAATAAGAGCCTTGAGGGAGCCCCTCTTTCCGGGTTGCTGAGGGAGGCTTGGGCATCCATTCTTGTGCCAACTTTCCAGGTTAAGTGTATTTTTCCTGTAGATAGAGCCCTCCATAGTGGCAGAAGGTAAGAATATGATTTACCCCAAAAGCCCTGTATCCACCATGCCTCCATGGAGTCTAAATTCAGGAGACAAATATCCAGGCTTCTCCAGCCCAGTCAACAGCGAGAGGTGTTCACAGAGTCAATCCTTCCACCTGGAGGATGAGTCATTCCAGCTATCTCCTAGGTACCTTAGGATGGGAGTCACCCCATCCAACTTTATACATCTCTAGCTGTCTAATTCAGAGGTGATTATCCAGGCTGCCTCTATAGTCCCACCCTAAGATCAATATCTAAAATAGTTGGGATGAATTGCCCCCTGGAGGCTCCTCTCTCTTCTCTTTGACTATTAGAAGACTAACATTACAGTAAGCAACTTACTTTGAGATATTTAAGCTGAAGTGAGACAAATAACACCCCTCCAGTAAGTGGTCTGAATACTGTTCTGTCTTATTTCTGTGGACTGTGTGAAGTGCCTGCAGAGGAGTAGGCTCTACTGTAGAAGTGCCTCATTACTTTACAGAATTTAAGTGTGATATTGCTCCATTTTATTGAAAATGATAAGTGGTCTGAGTACAAGCCTGTGTGTCTAGAAAAGACAAAAGTCTCTGTGTAATGGAACAGAATGAACAGCACTGCACTTTAGTCAGCAACTGTATCTTCATTCCCTGACACAAAAGCATCAGCAATGCAAGAACAGTGCAAGTTTGAATAATGTGTGCAAAATCAGCAAGACCTTTTAAGTGTGACCCTGACAGACATTTCTCCTTGGTCTTGTTGAGTAGCCAGTCAGAATGGGAGATCACCTCAGTAGTTCAGCAACATAGATTTACTTTTGCAAATGGGTGGGAGAATTGAAAGCTTTGAAAACTCTGCAAGAGCCTGAACACCGCCACGGTTCTTAACATGTCTGAGAGGGGGGATCATCTGCAGCCTTGAACACACTAAGTATAGACAAGAGGTACATAAGCAGTCAAAGATAACACCACTTCATATCAAGAGCTGCTATCCAGCCCTACAAAGGAATTTGAACAACTGCTAAGGATTTCTAAAGTCTGCACTTGATTACTGCAGGACTCAGATACCCTTTCCAAATATTTGTGATCTTTCACTACAAATCAGTGGTTTTAAGGCACCTAAAAATAACGTAAAAACTTCTCCAACTATCTTAGATATAGAATTATTATTAGATTTGTTTCTGCTTTACAGATACATTTTTTGGCCCAAGTTGGCTGTTTCAACACTCTATCCTTACATCAAGGGCTCTTCAGGGCTTTTTCTATATGTGCTGAAAGACACTTCTTTACCTGAGGCTACTCTGCTAACTTCTTTGGGCACAAACTATCTCTGGATAATTTAACCACGTGAGACACACTCAGAAGATTTGGCAGATTGTCACAGGCATTTGGAGTTAACCAATAACAAAGTCCCTGCTCCTAATCCTCCAGATTTCTTCTCAGTTCTGCTTCTGTTTGTTCTTAGTGAAAAGCATGGCATTATCTTATTACAGCAATTTGATTTTCATTATCTCAGCAGGCTGCCATGTCAGCAAAAAGCAGCAATTTGGAAAGGATGGAAAAGACAGCACGTCATGAATGAATGAGTGATAGGTGGAGAAATAAAAGAAGATAGAAGAGGGTATGTTGAGTGATTGAGAGAGCCTGGGAAAATAAGGTGAGGTCTGTGGTAATTAGTGAAGAAATACAGCTCTGTGTTCATGTGGTTAAATGGGGGAATCCTGTCTTTATTTCCTGTCACATATAACCTGTGCTTAGGTGGCCTAAGTTCATCCAGAAGCGTGCTGTGAAATAATTTGTTTAGCACATGCTACTGAGATCAGTACAAGATCTCAGTAGCATGTAGCATGATCAGTAAATGATCTAAGTCATTTGACAAGAAAAACTAGCTTGCAAAACCTCAACTACCACCAAGTCCCATGAAAAGAGGCCTGGAAGGTGAAGAAAAATCAATCTGTTACTTATGAACTGTCATTTAGTTATGCCTACAATCAGGCATTCCTGTGGAGATACAGGGTTTCAGGGGATGTAGTAAACAGGTATGGGTATAGAGTACAGCATGCTTTCATTGGTATTCAATTAGTTCCAATGTAAACAGTTTTCTGGTCTGCATGTCTTTAACATTTAAAATGTATTGTATATATTTCTCTACATATAATCCGCTTTCAACATCTAGTTGAAAGCGATGATGCTGCATCTACTACAGTAAATAAAATAAGCCAAAGACTATTCTCTGGCTCTAATGCCGAGTGGTGTGGCACAGCTTATGTCCATAGCACTCAGCTTTCTTCTTCCACTAGAAAAACAGGGTGGCTGCAACCAAAATGCCATTGAGAACGACATCTTTTGGGTCTGATGCCTGAAAACTGCCTGAATGGTGTGTCAGGGAGAGCCAGATCCAGTCTGTGGAGCGTGCCCTGTGCCAGTGTGCCTCCTCAATTTACTAATACAGATATAGCCTGAGTGTCTTTTGTTTCGCATCAGTGAACTACAAGTGGGTGAAAATGAGCCATCTTCCGTGATGGCCCTGTAATCCCCTGGGATTCCTAGAGCATATTGCTTACTTGTAAAAAGGACCTCCATCTTAAAAGAGAAAAAGGAATTTAAAAGCTGCTTTGGGCTTTTTGCCAGCTGCATAGTAACATCTGGTTGGCATTCAGAGGCTTCAGGGGCAGCTAATCCTGCTCTGAGCAGGATTGACATCCCTGTTTAAAATGTACTCTTGGTATGTCTGTTGGAGCCAGGGCTTTGGTTGTCCAGACCAGAGAGAAAGAGTGCAAGAAGAAGGGCCTGTGTGACTGTCAGACAGCACTTCCATCCCCACTTTGCTCTCTATGGCTTCAGTTCTCCACCGGAGGAACACAGAGGCACCGTAGCTTTAGCAGCCCTGCCAAATATTCTGTAATAACTGCCCATATCCTCCTCACTACATATTCCTCATATTTACCAGCAGACTTTCTTCTATATCCTTTCTTTTAAAGTTGTATAGAAGAATTACTGGTGTACTTCTCTGTGTCACTGGGAGAGGTTGCTACATAACTGCTGATGGAAATCAGTTTGGGTCTGCTGTGGAGAAAATTCAAATTACAGCTCAGCTGAGTGTTCAGCTTGGGATGCTCAGCTTCATAGATACCACCAGGACTATCATACTCACATGAAATATTTGCATATTTGCATGTAGTATTTACATATTCATGTGCAACATTTACATATCCTTTATTTTGCATGTCGAGACTTTTGACAAATAAAGGAAACACTTCAAACTGTGTCTTTATTTTTGTTTCCCATGTCTCAGATTTTCCAGAAAAATAAGTTGTTACATCCCCCTCTTTCATCCCTGAAAAGGACCAGGAAAACCAGCAGCTTTCCTGCAGCAGCTGCTGCACCTGCTGTTTACAGTGAAGTTGGACCACAGCAAGGCTCCTTTTCTGGTCCACAACATTTCCTCTAGCAGTCAAAGTCGACACATCAAAGTGAAAACTCCGAAGGAGAAAAACAACGTGATCTATTGTTCCAAGAAAACAAAATAAATCATTTGTAGGAAGGGAGAAAAAGCTCCTAAATGAATACTTAAAATATTTATATTGGGAAGAAGATCATGATGCAAAATGTAAAGTCGTGTGGTTGCAACGGTGCTTGATGTAGTACTATTTCTAGAATTTCATTGTACAGTCACTCAGTATGTTCTAACAATAGAAGCAATGCATCTTTGTAGGCACGCATCACTACTATAGATAAAAGGCAGGTTTGGACCTCCTCATTTGCTTTTGTTTCCGGTTTTGAAAAGTCTTGAATCCTGAAATTCTTCAGTCTGATGAGGTCTGAACCTATTCTTGTATTTGTGGTGTTTCTTCATTTGTTTTTCTTCCTTTCTGTTGTTTGTTATTCTTACAATGGAAATACCTTGAGGTTCCCACTGAGGGCCCCATTGTGCTAGACAATTATACTGCACAAAGAGATGATGATGTAAATAGAGAAAACAGTGTGGGGTAGAGGAAACAGAGACACAGGGAGTGGGGAATCGGCTTGCCCGTAGTCACCTGAAAAGTCAGAGTTGGTCAAAACCCAGCCTTCTGTTGCCCAGCTTGTAGAGCCTTTTTTATACAGGAAGAAGCCAAATGAAGATGTTAAGTTGTTTCACCTGCATGAAAAGGATTACGTTTTTCAAAAGCTTAAAGTGTGACTTGCTTTGCGGTAAGAAGGTGTAGAAATATATACCTGAATGCCAACCAGAATTTCTTAAGAAACTCAGTGTAATCTGGAGGATTGCCTGCCATCATGAAATCATATTATCCAGAGGCACTCAGGTTGCCTCCCCTCTTAGCATAATCAAATTAATTTTGACCTTGTGACCTAGATGCAAGGAACAAAACCTTCGACTTTCTTCCAACGGTACTGCAGCAGCTATGCAGCTGTGGATTGGTGCACTTTATTTCCTGCGGTCCCCGTTCTGGGTTCTGATCAGACAACTGAAATCAAAGACCAGTCCCTACTTTCTGGATGCTGTTTAGGGAGCCCTATGATCAGACAAAAGGAGACAGAGCAGAAAAGTTTGTCTAAAATTAGAGTTTATTTGTGAGTTCACTTGAAAGAGTCTGGAGTAGCCAATGCAGAACTGTGTATACTTCCAGTAACCACCTAAAATCAAAGCAAGAAGATTTTTTTTCATGAGAAATGTAAATCTAGAATTTGACTCAGTTTCTTTCCCTTTGAATGAATGTTCAGAGGGAAATGAATGCAACCTGCTCTAAATGTCATGAAGAAAATAATTCTATTTTAATAATACCACTGCCTTGGTTTAATGACTTCCACACAAAAGTGTCAAATGGCTGGTACATTGTGTCTACTGGGTTCACAGCACCTGGGCCAGGTCTTCATAAATACTCACAGGCTGAAAAGCTGTCTCATGTTCCGATTTTAATGCATTGAACTAAAACATTTCCAAAACAAATACTGAAAGTAAAGGACTTTGCATTGGTCAAGAGGTAAAAGCAGAGTTTATAGAGCTCAGCGTAGAGATAACTACTAAAATTTGATGACCACTGAGAGACAGGGGATCAGAGAGCTCAACTTATTGCCATCCTTATGAAACATTTAGACTGATGAAACTGTGAGCCAGGTAAAAGCCAACATTTCTCAAAGGTCAGGTGTATAAAATCCAGCAATGCACTAAAGTGGTAAAAAACGTCAGTAATGAGACCCCTATCTCTCTCACCCTGCTGTATTTGACTGCCCTGTGATTTAAGAACTTCTTAGACTACGCCTTACTCTTCACAAAGCTAGAAATTTAACTATACTTTCCCCTCTTAAAGTGAAGAATCATTACCAAATGTTTTAGAGCTACTTATACAGCTAAAGCATGTCTCTTGCAATCAAAAAAAGCCATCTTTGTTAACAGGATATAGAAATTGCTTCATGAAGCAACATACGTTAGTGTAATTGGAACATAATCTCTTGCAACTGATGCATAAAACTAAAACTAAATCCTATCTGGTCCTAACATGGTTAGATATATTCTACTACTTAAGAACTGCAAAAGGATTTGAGAGTCCACACAGTGTTTTTGCTGTATTTGTACAGTGCTAGTACGAACAGATGGTGCTGTCTGTGGCTAAGGTATTGCAGAAACTTACCTAATAAAGCTGTAATTCAGACATAATTTCAAAGACACAGTCACAAATGGATGCACAATACCCTTGGGTTTTCACTGAGGCTTAGGGAGTGTTGTACGCTTTCTTCTAGTTTCTTTCTCCCTTCCATCCAAACCAAAGATTATGGGCCTTATCCAGCCTGCACACGGCAGACAAAAATACCAGGAATAGCCTATTCCAACAGCTAAAAAAAAAAAAAAAAATCATCTTTACCTGGGGATGCCTTAGAAGCAACCTAAACTAAGACAGACGAATTCTGGTGAATCCGGCTGAAGTGCTTTAAGGTATTACTGCCCTGCTGTCGTCTGCTGCTCTTGCAGTGACTGCCCACATCTGCAGAGAGTCAGCGAAAGGGGACCAAGACCTGCAGCCTGGCTGCCCCAGCACAGAGGCAAGACCAGGAACTGAGGCCATCTTCATGGCAAAATAGGTTTACCTCCTTTTGCTCCGCTGCCCCACTGTCAGGCAGCAGTGCCACCAGACACGCAGCTGGGGTGCCAGAGAGTGGGGTGCTGGTTGGTCATAATTCTTTCTTTCATTCCCTCTTTTTCTCCTTCTTCTTTCCTTACTGTCCTTTTTTCCCCCCTCTTTTTTCCTTCCTCTCTCTCTCTCTCTCTTTTTTTTTTCTCTCTTTCTTTCTTCACTGTGATTTGAGAGTGAGGTCTGAGTAGGAAACCCACCCCGGTGTTTGGTCCGGCCCCCTTCCCAGAAAGCAAGAGTTTGTTCCCTCCCCCCCCAGCCTGTTTTGTTTTGCTTTGTTGTTGTCAGCTGGTCTCTTGGATTAGGGTTTGCAGCTCTCTCTGGGCTCAGGAAGGCTTGGTAGCTTGGCAGGATTTCTTGTCAGATCACTGATCCTAATGTAAGTGCCAGAATCCTGCAGTTTGCATAATGCTAATTTGCTTTTCAGCCCAACTTGCCAACTCACATGCTGCTTAGCATATCGAGTAGCAGAAGGAATGGCATGTGCTCTACCCGAGTGAGGAGGAGAGTAATTGGATAGATACCCACTACCTGAAATTGAAACTAATCTAACCAACTCTGGGTATAAACCTTAATGCTTCTGGTAAGAGGTTATTAGACTGAAACTCCTTCAAGCCAATTAATTCCTTATTCTCAAAGCTCCGGTCGTGGAGTTTTCACTGGCATAATAAGGTTACAAGCACTGCCTCATTACAGCAGTATTCATTCACTTAGACCTAGATCCCGCCATCCTTACTCACGGTGAGTAAGGGTAGCAGAACTGGACCTTAATCCTGGTGCACGAAATGCTAGACATGTCAGGGTGGGGCGATACTGGGAGATAACACCACGCCTAGGGGATGTTGCCAGTCACTGGGCCGGGCGCCAAGTACTTTCAGTTGACTAGGCGTGGGGATATCTCGCTGTATTACCACACGTTGAGGTGCCTTATTGCTATTGCAATACTGGTTCTTTCAAAGCAAAACAAAACTAGACTGCCGAGAACAAATAAATAAATAAATAAATAAATAGATCTGTTTTCATTCCAGGCTGCACCCACACTGCAGCGTGCGTCTGGTGAGGCGGAACCCTTCTCTGAGCTTGCCTAGGTGTGTAGACACCTAACCTGAACCTGTTGTCCAATAAACAGGGGGAAATGAGCACCTTTGAAGAAAGATTGACACTTTCTGTTTGAGACATCTGTCTTAGGGAGGGTGACATGGACTGAGCTCTGAACGATCCCCTATCTCTCCCTCAGCTGAAGGGCAAGAGGCCTGGGCAAGAGGCCTGGGCAAGAGGCTCAGAACCAGATCACTTCAGTCAGCTCAAGTTAGTAGATGTGTATCTCAAACTAAGTGACAAAAACAGAGCCTGGCTTGCTTTCTGACTGACTGCTTGGTCACAAAGAGGGACTGGCGCCGTTCAGCTGGCGCAACACTCCCAGCCCCTCCGGACAGGGACCACGTCTGTGAGACGTACCTCTTGACAGCTCCCAAGCAGCAATGAATAATAAGGGCGCTGCCAGAAGCAGCTTTGATTTTCTTTGTTTGGTCAGCAGGAAAGCAAGTGCCCTGGCCCAACAGGCCGTGCAGACACCCTCCTGGGAGTGCTGGTTTGTGCAATGGGCTCGCTTGCGGGTACTTGGTGAGCAGCTCGCTGCTGACATCGTCCCAACGCCCAGCCAGTGGCACCTCGGCATCTGGGAAGGGCTTCTGTGCTGAGCACACAGGCCCTAATCTAGGAGGCGTGGAGATTAGAGGAAAATTGGGTAAGGAATTTACAGTGAAGCCTATGAAATAAACTGGCTGAGTAAGATGTAAGCGAGACTTGATGTCCAAATATCACCTTAGAGTCTAGACCTTCTGTGCTTGGACAGGCTTTTGTTTGGAAAGTACAGAGGTAAATTCTCCTAAACTTCTCCCTCTACTTTGTTCCGTGTGATACTTTACACAGTCATCCTCTCCATTTTAATAAAACTCCAAATGTGTGGAAGGGCCAGGGCTAGAGGGGTTCATTATTCTTCCAATAAACCAATGGCTGTATGTTGAGAAATTGCAATATATTTCCTTTAAAACAGTACCTCTACAGCAATGCTGCCTCTAGGAAAGGATGCTTTGGCAGTGGGTAACATCAAAATATAGGATCTGTCCTCTGGGCAGATTCTTATTGCTTGAGGTTGGTTTGCCCTGATCACTTGGGTTTGGAGGACCACAGGAAAATCAAAATTGTAACAGCTGATGGATTGGTGAAAGAGGAGTATTGTGAATACATCTCCACCAACCTTCTTAGGACTTTTGAGACCTGAAAAAAGTCAAAATCCAGTCATTTGATTCTGCATTACAGATGTGCACTTGCACCTCACAGGAGAGAGCTGCTGAACTCAAGTCAGAAGTGTGGGTTGCTTCCACTGTTGAGGTCACCAGCGGAGGAACAGTGCAATGGGAAACCTTTCATTGGTATCACTCTGGAAGTCACTGCCAACTTTTGCTTATTTAAGGTATGTGGTAGATGTACAAAACAAAATTAAACAAAACAACAATTTTCAGCATGATATAATGTTAAATAATTCCAGAACACAGAGCCCCAGAATTGCTGGCTTTCAAGCAATTGGCTTCATTGGAATGTCTCTGTTTACTAGGCCTCCTCAAGTAGTACAGTAATACGTGATGGGGCAGTTGGATCACACAAGAAAACCTGCCTGGCAGCTGTGCCCTGAGGATGAAAATTCTCGATGATAAACTTTTAGAAATCTCTGTGGTTAGTTACATTTCTAGTGAGAATGAGGTTAAGAGAGGAGGAAACCCCATTATGAACAGAAAATGATTTCTCAGGAATTGCTCTCAATAGAAACAGTCACACTAACACTGCATTTCCTTTCTTTAAGCATGCATACGTTTCTGCTCTTTAAAATCTCTGACTGTACAGTTGAAGAGGGTGGTAATTGCCCACCCCAGTGATTCAGCATTCTGGGAATTCCCAAATAGTGGTCTGAGCTGAGCTAGGGTTTCTGCCAGCTTTTTCCAGCCTTAAAAAAAGTCCTTTTCTCCCTAAAATGGACAAACTTCTTTGCCTGAATTCAAAGATAGATTTGATTAAATCTGGTGATAGGCTGTGACTCTGTGATGTGTGTAAATAGGGAGCTAAAAATAGTGCTTTTATTCCCTGTAGAAAATATTGCTTTCCTGATACGTATTTTACGTATTTGTGGCATTTATGTAGGGTATAGTACTAGGTTACAAGGCATTATGTAGTAGCTTAACAGACAGGAAAACTAATCAGTTTAACAGAGCCAACATATAAACACAGGAAAGAAAGTAACACAAGAGTGGAAGCTAGTGAAAAGGAGAGGTCAGTACAGTCAAAGATGATGTGTGTGAGTGAACTGGGAATAACTCAGAGAGGCAGGCAGGCAGGCAAAGTACTGCAGTGCTGATCATTCTCGCTTGCCATGTTCTTAAATACTTTCTTGCCTCCTACTTTTTTCTTTTTTCTATTTATTTATTTATTTTTTTTAAATTTTTTGTATCACCAACCTACCTACTGCTGTAATATTTAAATAGTGACTATTTATGTCCCTTCTCTGTTCAGATATTGTAAACTTTCCTTCTCTATTCTGTGTGTGTGAAGATGAGCTAGAAATAGGAAGCTAAAAGGGGTTGTAAAATATTTTTTTTTTCTCCCTTGATCCTTAGGCTTGCTGGATCTAATGTGTGTACATGTGTACGTGTGTGTGTATGGCTAGTCTCTGGTACAAATTAAAGTAGCCACACACAAGGACACAAAAGGCACTTAGCCAAGATGAAGGATCTGTCCCCATTGTTTCCTTGGAGTGTTGGCTCCAACATCCTTTGACTCATAATATATTTAACTGAAAAAAAAAAAAAAAAATCCCAGCAACCCGGAATTAAAACTATTGTTGTTGCTAGAAACTGAATGTGCAACAAACGAGAGCAGGGGTGTCTAATGTGTTACAATTACTTTTCAGGATCCTATATGCTTTGGTCCCATGGAACTCAATGGGAAAATTCCCAGCGACGTCAGTGATACATGACTGGGTTCCTAGCCCTTACTCAGGGCAGGTTCCCGTTGAAATCAGGAGGTGTGGATAAGCAGAGAAATCCCGTTGGAATGAAAAAAAAAAATCACCTTTCAAAGATTATCATCAGCGTGAGCAATCTGAGTAAAGTCCTAATGACTGTTGTTAACAAACTGTGTCTTATTAAGTTTCCTGTAAAACAATGTGCTTTGAGGGGGAGGGGAAAGAAGCAGGGGGGTAATTGTCATTCCAGTGAATCAGCTACTCTGGGAATTTCCAAAAGGTGCGGTTAGCTTGGAAGACCGTGGTGTTTGCCACATTTTTCCTTCCTAAGGCTAATCTTTGTAATTCAAATTAATTTACAACCATTTAGTTTTGAATCTAGAGTTAATATAGTTGATTAAGCCTTATTATTCTTAAATCCACCAAAGGCACAGACAATGGCAACAACTATAGAGAAATACTAGGTATTAAGTGGAATCTGTTTAGTACAAATTCTGAGATTTGCCAGACCGTTCAACGCTCCAAATTTCTCCAGCAGGAAGATGAGACTATCCAGATCACGGGTAGAAGATGAACCCAGCACATCTGCAACGTGACGGTGCCACCAGGCAACAGGGAGAGCACGGAGAAGGGACTCACCAGATGAATCCCAGCAGCAAACACCATGCAGGAAAGGAAAATTTAAGGGAATTGGCCACATGGGAAACATGCAAAAAGCAGTCCGAAATAGTCAGAGAATGCAGTGACTTGTTCACTTCCCAAGTGAGAAAGATTCGGGCAGAAAATGGCAACATTTTTCTTATTATAATGAATGTCTATCTTTAAGAAAGGAATCATCTTCAGAACTGTACCAGGAGCAACATTTTATGTACTACCCGTATATATTTGACTAAGAAACTACAATTGTTAGCGTCCAAGAAACATGGCAAATTCTTCCCAGCTGTATTATTGTATTAGAATAATTTTCCATTACAGAGGTGACTGTTGCTCCAAGCCAGAGGGTGTAGCGTAGCCAAGATTTGACTCTCTAGGCTCTACCATGCACAATGCTAAGCACCTCATGCATGATGCTGACGTCTCTCCATCCTTATGGACTTCCCTGGGAGTTGAAGGCACTCAGTACTGCCTGGGAGGAAGAGGTCTGTGTGTGGCAGAAAATGTTAGCATATTAGGAAAGTAAATGGAGATGATTTAATGATGAGACTACTGCTTCTCATGCTGACCAGCATTGTTTCATTGTTTCCTTGTGTTCCCTCATCAGTCGGCATCTATCTTGTGTCTCGTGGTGACTGCAGGCTGCGAGCTTTCTGGGGCAGGCACCAGCCTTGGGCACGGTGTTGGTACGGGGTGATGGCCAGGTGCCTTGGTCACTGCAACCCCAACCTCCTGCAATCATACAGTGGCTGCTTCCTTCATTCATGGGATCATCTGCCTCTGTACATCTGTCAAGCTTTTTATAAAAGCTGTGCTGCTAACAAGGGCTGTTTTGGGATTGTTGGTGTTTCTTTTTCTTTTTTTTTTTTTTTTATAAATTGTTTTGAAGGCTCTTTTTAGTTAAAAAGTGTTTGCCACCACAGTTAAGACATGGACTGGATTAAAGTTCAAAACCAGCTCACGTCAGCAAGTGGATGGAAATTGTTACCATCTGACAGCTGGTGGCCTGGAAGGAAAATGTAAAAGTCACTGCGTGAAGGATTGGTTCAGGGCAGTGCCACAAGAAGTGACATGGCTTTGTTTTAAATCCTGGGAGTGCAGCTCTCTGTTCTGCCTGAGTTTTGCTCTGACGAAGAGGCCATGAAGACTGGTTGCAGTGGCCTGGCCTTGCTACATATTAAACTGCACGGGGGAAGCTGTAGCTTGTGCCACTGGTGATATGCAGCAGTCAACAAGGCAGTAGGGTTGTAGACCTGGTTAGGGTAAGACTTTTCTCTTGCCTTTCAGCCTCCTGAGCCTTTCTCCCAAGCCTTGTCTCATCAACTTCAACCATCAAACAACTAAGTCAAAGAGGAAAAAATATTTTCTTGTCATTTCTACCTGCTTTAATAATGCCCCTGAGTTAGTATTTGATATAACAACATCCTAGAAATGCTAACTACCAGAGTGTCTCGTACTGACTAACTAGTGTGCAAACACCTGATAGACTCCATTACAGAGTGCATAATGCAGACCAGACAAGCTCTGTGAAATTAACTGATGTGACTGAGGTCACCCAGGGAATCAATGACAATACCAGGCATGGCACTGGGATGTTAAATTACACATTGCAGATGCAGGTCTTCCAGTCCCAGCAATGCCAGTTAAAGAAATGACTGCCTTGAACCCATCTATAGAAGCCATGCATCACCTTTCACCCTGCCAGCACTGGTTACCGCCTTCCCAAAACATATAAGCCAGCCACAGACGTGAAGACTTCCCAATGCATATCAGTCATAGTGATCTGAGGTATCTTACACAGATTTTTTTTCTTTTCAGGTTATTTGCAGTGAACTAAGTGACTGAACACAACAGCATTTGAAGAAGCTGCCAGAACAAGAGCAGATGTATGAAGGGAGGGTGGTGGTCAGTGGGCAGAGCTAAGCTGGGTCTAGTTACCTGTTCCCTCTGTAGCAGTGCAGCTGCACTAGGAAGGCATAAACGAGGCTCAGTGAGCACCACTGAGCTGCTGTGCTGAACAACTACTAGCAAATGGAAGCCAGGAGAACAAAAAGAGACACAACTAACTCTACCGTGAAACTCAGGAACTTACCAAATGAAATCAGGAAAACAGACATCATGACAATAAACTGTAGTGACAGCATTAGTCCAGAGTTAAAGCATTTGAGGATTGAAGGGGGTCAAATAAATCATTTCCTGTGGCTTCCATATGGCAGGGGATATGTTGAAATCTTCAAAAGTGAAGGTACAGGCTTACGTAACCAGGCAGATTACATGAAGTTAGAAAGCACATCCACGTATTTCAGGAAGTGTAGTTTTCTTAGAGGAAAAGAGATGAATGTGATAACTGAGAAAAACTCTTCATCCTGGATGAACCCCCAGATAAATTCTCTAAAATCTAGGTCATCTTTTAGTGATAAGAAGTACCATACAATACTGGATCTGGTAACTGGCACAAATGTCCACTGTTTTGACGTTGCTGTCCACGTTCTGCCTGCAAGTGTCTACATGGTACATTTACTCAAGTCATATCTGCATGGAAAAAAAGTAATCCCTGATTTCTTCATGTGATCTGTTATTCATTCACATACATTCTGCATTGCTTTCTGCATTATCTACGTATTTCGGGATGCCCAGTATGTTGAAAGGCAGATATCAGAATCTTAATAAGTTCTTTTTTTAATGAGACAGGCAAGAATCTTTGGTATATTTCCCTTTGGATTTTAAATAATAGATTTATAATAAACACGTTAACTTACTTTTCTTGTGCTACCTTACCTTCTACAAAATTTCATGTGCTGTTTCCAGATTTCTGTCATTGTCAATCAGTGATACTAGATAAGGTAGGCAGGTTTGTGATGAATAAATAAATAAATAAATAAATACAGTATTGATAGCAGAAAGCAAAGCATGTGGTTTCTTCTTTGCGTGTGATACCTTGTCTCTGGCTGCAGAGCAGTGCCTGTAAGAATGTAACATCTACGCATCAGGGCACTCTAAAACAGTTCTGCAGGGTTCACGTCTACCAGGTAGAGTACTGGGATGGGGGATGGCAGAGAAGTCTGACATTTTGTTCTATGGAAGTTCCTCCTTGAAATAAGTGTCCATTGAGGCAAAGGTCAGTAAAGCACACTTCCAATACCCATTGAAAACGTGCAAAATTGAGAGGCCTTAGCTCATTCTTTTCTCCACCGATGTCTCATCATTGTATAACGTGTGATGAACACAACAGGCACAGAGGCCACCTTCCTGTTCCAAATGTCACACCTCCAGGGTAGGGAATCTTGCTCATACGTTTGTTCTCTTCTTTCCTTCCCCTTTTACCGAATGGAAGGGTTGAGCACCTTTGCTAAAGATAATGAAGACTGTAGGTATCAACAGCTGGGAATAGTGGGGGGGGGGGGGGGGGGGCATTACCTTGAATTTCCTTAGATATAAAAGAAGACTCACCCTAACCTTCTATTACACTTTTGCCCACTTATGACTAGACACAATGCAGGGACGGCATAACCCTGCTTCTGCTGACCACATTTTTTTTATGGGGGGGAGACTTTTCAGGTATTTTCTTAAAGGCTGCTGGGATGAAGATCACAGAAGACACAGAAATGGAAAATATTTGCCTATCGATATCAAGGAAGCATATCATAGATAAGCTCATGGCTGTTACCACTCAGTACACGGGCATCTGGAGGAATTTCTTGCTGAAAACCCAGGGATTTGGAAGGCCTTCAGGGTTAGGTGGTGGCTACCAGGGTGTTGAAGGATGGAAATTTTAGGCTCAGGTGTTTACAGCCAGAGCTGAATAGTGAAATTACCTTTCTCTTGCTCTTCAGATTGGTTCAAACACCTCACATCTTCACCTGATGCATTCATGTTGCAGAGACATATCCTTATTTATTTTTATTTTTACAAAGGGGATGTGAAATGTACATACAAAATAATATTATGTATTGATAATATTATTTTTCTTTTGGATTTTTTTTTTTAAAGTGATTAAGACAACTTCACAAATGATGAAGATAAAATAATAGAGTGTCACTAATGTTATTAATTACAGTGAATGCCACAGGAGGATCCCCCGTGCAGAGTTCATTTTCTTTTGTTGTTAAATGAGTCCCAATGCTAGTTATTGTTAAACTGTGGGAATCAACATGGACTGCTGGCAAAACAGGCAGTCTGCACTTTCTGCATAGCCTTACTGCCCCTTTTTATAAGCCCTTGACTTCACCTAATTCCACTCTGTCCCATCCTTCAAAAAGTGAAAAGGATGTCACCCCATCATTTAAACAGCTCGATATATGCAACTGTAAAGGGGCTATAGAAGTGCAAACAAGAATGCTGTCGTTGCTGTCACAGAGGTGGTAAATGTTAGCCACAGTCCAAATTAGTATTTTAATTCTTCTTTGGAAGCAATTTGACTTACTCTTTCAAAGAAAACATCATCTTTTCCAAGTATTTCTATTATTCCTGGTCAGGCTGGAAATTCTTCAACAGGGAACACTGTGTTCTCTTCATAAAGCCAAAAAGCAGTCACTTTAAGGGGTATTTTCTAATGCCCTTGTCTGTACACTGGAGACAAGAGATACCCTTCAGCAAAGCCACAATTCCTCTCCATACACGTCTTTCTTCTGACACAAGTCACTTCCCTCTCAGTGCTCTCAGAGAACAGGGGTGAGCGACCAGGGCCTGAAGCACTCGCATCGAGCACCAGGACTGGAACCTCCACCCAAACACAAGTGCTACCTGGGCAGCTGCACGCGGTCCCAGAGGCAAACAGGTGCCATTGCATCAGTAATACAGGACTGCACATTTAATTGAGCTCTGTTAAGACCTGCTTCCAGCTCAAGAACATCATTCCACCCTCTACTTCCTCTCTAAGTACTTGTATTGCCTAACAACTTTTGTGGGGCTCTGTCTTTGAAGGCAATTGTGGATAAACAAAGTAGGAATTTATCCACTGTGATGTTCCTAATACTTATTTAACCCAGTAGCTTCATTGTGAATGCTGAAACCTGTTATTTGTACTGTCTGTAGACAGCTCTTAAATACTTCTTCTGTCTCCTCCCCCTTTTTTTCCATGATGAGCATAGTCCTTGTGCTATGGCTTGGTTATTATTATTAATAATATTAACATTATTCTTATTCTACTCTTCTCTGAAACCTTCCTAATCAGCCTGCATATATTTCTTTCAACTGTGGTGCCCAGAACAAAATGCAGTGCCCTATATGAAACTAGCCTACTGTATGATCTAGGTACTGCTGAATGTTGGACTTTGCATCGAGTTTGTCTCCTGCAACAGATGTCAGGAAGGATTAAGAAATGGATAAGAATATAAACATAAGGGTAGAATTAGAACACTGCTTCGTAACTGGATAAGAGAGATAGAAAGAATCGAGGTGTCTCAGAGTCATATAATTTCCATGCCGTATCAAAGTCCTGCACAGCACTGCTACATCTATCAGTCCCTCAGTTCATCTCTCTGCCCTTATGAGCTGGAGCGGAACGAAAGTAAACTGGGATAGCCCTATCATCTGATTATACACTGATAATGATGCTCGAATCACAGACTTGTGACTCTACAGGAGCAAGATACAAATGTTTCTCACTCTTTGGAGGAAGGAAGGGATTTCTTCTCCTGTAACAGAGGGGCAAGGGTCGCAAGACTTTTCTTCTTCCTTGTTATCATGTGGCACAGGCTGTTTCCTAGGATCCCAAGGATCTTTGGACATTGGTGACACCTTGGTGTTTCTTGTCCTCAGCTTGGGGCATGCTGCACTTCAGAGAACAGAATGCTTCAAGAAAAAATTTTGTTCATTACAGACCTATATCTATTATAGAGGCATATAATAACTCTACCATAGAGACTGAAGAGCAGATTTTCCCAGTTCTGTGGGCTCTGGTGAAAAATAAAATTGTAGCGGAGTGCAATTTTACACATGCTACCCTGTTTTACTTCCATCCAGACATCTTTCAGGAAGGACTCTTGATTTGTCACAACAGCAAAAATCACATTCTCCCATATGTGGCAAAAATAGTAAATGATTAAAAGGTAGGTATGCTTAGGGAGGGTACTAAAAATAAGTGGGAAATCTAGTATTTTGATTAGTGTATTTTCATAGACCAAAAGATGAGATGTACTTTTTAACCTTGGTTTTAGCTTAATTAGTATTTTACTGTATATTCAAACTGTTAGACTTCCAATAGAGAATCATTAATTTAATCAGTCATTATTTCTTACAACCAGTGCAAAATGATACAATTGTGTGCTCACAGTGTAAAAGCCAACTCATGGCTTTAGTGTTAGACAACCAACCAAATGAGAGGAGGGGGGTGCTCTGACCAAGCTTCCAAGTTCCAGGTTGTAGTAATGGCTGAGTTTCATTCATATATTTTCTGCTGCTTTGGTCATCTCCTTTAATAGAAAGAGCCTCAGGAAGAAAAATGCTCTGAAAGTACTTTGAATAGCTGTTTGTGGTTATCTCACCTCATCATCCCCAACCGGAAGAGTCACTCGGTCAGAGGATCTGAAAGAAACTTAATTTAAAAACACTTGGACCCTTGACCACACAACTGAAGCAGCTGGCTTTCACATAACCTGACAGCAACTCTACCTTGGCTCACCTCTCTCCTCTCCCACTGCCAATGGAGAGCTCTCCCAGCCCAGCTGAGAGATTACATCAGCCATGGGCATTTGTTGCTAATGTAGAGAAATTTGTCCGGTTGGGACCAGGTTTCAACTATGGAGCAACCTGTCCCTGCCTTTAGGGTGTGTGCCAGGTTATAATGATTATAGCCCTGTTCTGCCAAGCCATGAAACCGCAGCCCAAACAATCAAGTACAGAAGGAACATGAAAATACAAACTCTGTGTCTTCATGTTGCTTTTTTCTCCTGTCTCCTCAGGCAGTGAAAGGAGTATCCACGGATCCATGAAAGGAAGGATCCAATGATCTATCAAGAACAAACAGCACTACTAGTATTATGGGCTTTTTATGACTGCACCACAAATAACAGCCAAAGGGTGATTTCTACTCCCATCCATATCGGGTTGGCCACATATACCCTGTTGGCTATGAGGAAAGTGTTTGCTTTCCCTCTGGCCCTGGGGCAGTCCCAGCATGTTGGAGTGATGAGAGAATTATGAATTTGTTGATGCTGCAACACTCTTCCTTAGGACAGGTGTATGCTAAGAAAATGAAAAGACTGTACCTACAGTAGCCAGAGTCCGCAAAGTTGCACTGGAAGTCAGGCTAGTGGGACATTTCCAGAAGCTGATAGGGTGGCAGAGGCTCAGTAGTGAGAGGATATGCTGGTGCCCATATCCATCTGGAGCACCAAGGACCACAGGAGGTGACCTCGCCCTGGGCTCCCGGAGCTGCCCCAGTCTAGTGAGGCTGTAAGGACATCCCTGCATTCCCCCTCACTGTGACCCCAGGCATGCAGTCACACTGCTCACATCCTGCAGCGAGGCCACCTTTTCCTCTTGAGCTGGCCAGCACCTCCCTATGCCCCGGCAGAAGCTGTCACAGTAATGTCACTGCACAGGGGCTGCCCAGCCCTCTGCTGCTGGAGACTCATCCATGGCTCAGCCTCAGTCAGCCCTTCTGATTTATTCTCCCTTTGGTTAAATATTTCTGCCATGAACACTAGTGTAACATTAATAAAATTTCTATTTCCATTCAGTTCTGTGTTGTTGCGAACTGCATTTCTCTGGTAGGTATTTGTTTTTGCAATCAGAGTGATGAAACACATTTACTGGCTGTAGCAGTTACAGGAATTCTAAATAAATATCTGTCTTTGTTTCATTTCAGTAAATCAGGACAGTTCACTAGCACCATACTAACAGGGATTTGGGGAATACTGTGTGTCCATGAAATAATTCTTGAAACAATTTAATCTTGCATCATGGCAAAAAAAACAAAACAAAACCAAAAACCTTCACTTTGGGCTATTCCCAGAAGATAAGGCACTAGCTCTCTAAACTAGAGGTTTGTTTGTTTGTTTGTTTTAAATTCAGATTTTGCTCTGGGTTTTATATCTATTTTGTTTTGCAACTTTGGTGTGTAAAAACATGTAATTGCAGTTTTCCACTAGATTTGAGTGGTACTATTTATAGTAGTTAGCATTCCTAACCTCCAGGGAGGTGTATCTAGTTAGCTTCTAGCTCCCCAAGGTACCAGTACTGCTGGTATGATCACTATCACCTTATCACTCCCTAGAAAAACACACAGACATTGTATATAGTTTAAGTGAGTCTGTTTTTTGTAATATTCTTGCCTTGGCTTCCCTTTTGAGTTTACTTTTTATGTATTTCCAGATAGTAGGCAGACACTGTCCAGAGTTATACCTTGCTAACTCTTCCCAGCTGAAGGGGAACGAATATATGTATCTGAGAGATGAATTTGGGAGGATATGAAGGGGACTGCAAACTGGTGAAAACACAGGTAACATTTTCTCAATGTTTTCTCTTTAAAAAACATTGCTTTCTTTGTTTGTGCTTCTTGCTGCAGTGGTATGAAGGACATTGATTTTATTCTATCATTTGATGTGGTCATTCTTTCTAATATACATATTGTTTAAAAAGTAATTTCAAATTACTGTTCAAATGTAGAAAAACTATCCAGTTGTGAAACATTGTTTGGCAACCCTGACCATTTTCATAGATTGAGGCATTTCATTGATTTCATACATCTGAAATCCAGGGATTAGTTTCTGAGAAAATGTTTCCCCACAGCTCTCACTGTGATGGAAGGGGCCTATTGTTTTGGGGACATCTGAACACATGGCATACCCATTTCTGGGAGAACTCTACCATTCAAATGAGATATGAAAGGCAAAGTTTGTCCGCTATGGTTGTGGAAAAGCAGGTCATATCTAATGGATCCAGATTTTGCCAGGATTCATCTGGATAACTTGACTTTGTGTTGAGCTCCTGCAATAAAGTAATGACAACAAGCTCCTCTCCATGTACCCTTGATATGGAGTATTTCTTAAATCTGCCCATGGAAAATTGTCCCCCGATGTCTTCTCAAAAGCAGCAAAATGAATTACGTAGTTTTTTTCAGGACAACTATGATTCATAATGGTACGGAATATGGGCTTTATTATGTTGCTTTTATGTATCTACCACTGAGATCTATGAGGATCCTTCTGTGAGAAAAGTCCTCAGGACCCTGCCCAAAAAGTTGCATGTTTTAGGGTTGCTAATGGTGTATATTAATAGGAAAATTAAATTTGTTTTTCTCTTCATCCTTGAATAACACGTGAAGAAAACAACATGGTCTAAACCTAAGTACAGTATTCGTGCTGGCCAACAACCCGCTATTGCGCCACAAACAAAATTCCCATTGAGGTCAGTGGAAGTGCCCTGAGCTTAGCTCTTGGACTAAGCCCGTTTTTGTGTGCGTGTATATGAGTGTGTCTGTGTGTGTGTGTGTGTTGAGTAATAATTTTCCACACCAGAAAAACAAAACAAAACAAACAAAACAAACAACAACAAAAAAAAATGAAAACTTTGTTGTCATGCTATCTTACAAGGAAGCTAGTTTCACCCACACAGAGTTGAAAGCACATACCACTCTGTTACAGCACATAAACACTGTTATCACGCTAGTTGCAGAAAGAGCACTGTCACTGGGACATTTTATAGGCATGGGCTTTTATACTATTCAGCAAGCTATTGAAAATTAAAATGTAATTAGTGTAGCAAAACAATAGTTTGCATCTTTTAATTACTGCTCCATTTTTTTGACAGAATGTTTTAATTATTGTTTTTTCTTCTGTTCTGTTTTTATTGATTTGGTGCCAGTTCAATTGTGTTACCAAGACCTCCCAGTACTCAATGAATTTACCTCAGGGGATTCTGCCTTCTTCATTGTTTTAAAATAAACCAGATCTCCAACTACCTACAAAACAAAATTAGAAGTGAAGGAGGAAAGAGAGAGAGGCAGAAAAAAAGGGAGCAAGATGAAAACAGAGGCAGGAACGGAAGGAAGGAAGCTGGGAGAGTAGAAGGAAGGATGGAAGAAAGAAAGAAAGAAAGAAAAGAAATAAAGAAAGAAAAAGAAAGAAAGAAAGAAAGAAAGAAAGAAAGAAAGAAAGAAAGAAAGAAAGAAAGAGAAAAAGTAATATAAAAAAAGAAAAAAGGAAAAAAAAAGAAAAAAGAAAAAAGAAAAAAGAAAAAAGAAAAAAGAAAAAAGAAAAAAGAAAAAAGAAAAAAGAAAAAAGAAAAAAGAAAAAAGAAAAAAGAAAAAAGAAAAAAGAAAAAAGAAAAAAGAAAAAAGAAAAAAAGAAAAAAGAAAAAAGAAAAAAGAAAAAAGAAAAAGAAAGGAAGAGAAAATGAGAAGGAGGGAGGAAAAAAAGAAAAAACAAGAGGAAGGAAATGAAAGAGAAATGAAGGACAGAGAAAAATAGAAAATAATTATTTGCTGGTGCTATGTGCTTGATTTTTTTATACACTTGTGTGTTAGTATGTAACTATTATATAGCTATATTATCAGATTTTATTTTCAATTAGTTTTGTTAAAAATGTTGCTGTGATTTACTGAAAAGTAGTAGCAAAATTCAAGTAATAGAGATGTAATATTGATAAAAATTTGAATGTTAAAATCACAGTAGAAAACCGACACACACGAAAAAAGCACTTTAATAATTTTTCAATATAGTCCCTTGGGGAAGAAAATACATGTCCTGAGAGGCTAGGTTATGGTAGTACTGTCATTCTCTGTGGGTGTGCATGTACTCAATTTATTGCAGCTTTTCAGCTGTCAAAAAAGTGCAAAGTAAGTGGGAAATGACACAGAGCACTGATTTAGAACACTTTCATCTCTATATGGTCTGTTTTCGTTAGCGATCAAGAGAGAGGAAAGTAGTGGTTAGGCACTATCTGTACTACAAAGCAAACGCTGTGGAGGCTATACAGCACATGGTCTTTTGAATGACTGTGTACCTCTAACTAGAAACAAACAAACACACAAAGCACTGTATTTGTTTGAGGGACTTTAATAGCTCCTTTGCAGCCATCTTTGTACATAACAGGAAGCAAACCATTCCAATTTCCAATGTGCTTTATCCTAAAGTATTTTCACCCAAGGGGTTAGTCACCATGTATCTTGTCTTTTTTTTTTTTTTTTTAACTTACTACATATTTGAAAAATATAACAAGTCTTCCTTACTTATTGCATACTTGAGCATTTATGAGGCAAGGCATTATTTAGGTACTATGCTGTTATGTGATTACTTAATAAACAGTTCGCAGAGGCAGACAACAAGAAACGTAAACCCAAGAAGCCCGACACTGCATTTTCAATAACAAGATCCCTTGGGAGCCAGGCTCAAGGACTTTCAGAGCAAAAGTTTTTTCTTCCGTTTTCAGAAAAACGTGTTCATACCATTCAGAGGCAGTGGTGGTGGATGGGAGGGGTTGGGAGCTGGTGGATGTAAGCCCAGATGAGGAGGAACTGGTTGAGAACCTGATGAAGTTAGGAGGGTTACCACCATGTCTCTCCTGGGGATTCAGTTTTGTTTCCTTCCATTCATGAAACATCTGTTTGCCCTTCTTCAGAGAGGGTGGCCTCCAATTTCCTCTCTCCATATTAGCAAAGAAGGTCCACTTTGCAACCTCCACTCTTACTGTAGGGTCTGGACCCACATAAAAAAGTACAAGCCTCAATTTTTCAGAAATAATTAAAATTTAATTATTGTCAAGCGGCACATTTCTCTAAGCTGCATTGTCCTTACTGCGTTTTCCATGCAAATATTTGAGGAGCAATTGGCCACTAAATTTTGTTCTGGAGCTGAAAGAACACCATGACAGACCGCACAAGGTAGCAGGAGGTACATGTAACAGAATCACAGAAGGGCTGAGGTGGAAAGGGACCTCTGGAGGCCATCTGGTCCAAACCCCTGCTCAAGCAGGGACACCCAGAGCTGCTTGCCCAGGACCATGTCCAGGAGGCTTTTGAGGATCTCCAAGGGGGGGACACTCCACAGCCTCTCTGAGCAACCTGTGCCAGTTTTCAGCCATGCTCAATGACAAAATGTTTCCTGATGTTCAGATGGAGCCTCCTGTGTTTCAGTCTGTGCCCATTGCCTCTTGCTCTGTCCGCTAAAGAGGGTGTAGCAATCTGCAGTGTACCAAGTAGGTGGAAGCTAATTTATGTATTTTGTTCTGGTGTTCAGCTGCAGAGTGTGTAGCACAGGACAGTCCCTGGCAAAATCTTTGGTTCATTTCAGGGAAAGAAAGATGCAAGTCTGACAGTTCATGCTGAAACATCCTCACCACTGTCAGACACTCATGGTTGCAGGCTTTTGCTCCGGAGATGCCTTTAATTCCAAAGGTGTGAAATGTTACCTTCAGGCAACTCAACAAGCATTTTCTCTCCAGAATTTAGCCTTCAAACCCAAAAATAGCAGCAATATAATGCAAATCTTTAAAATTAGGCAGTGGATAGGACCTGCTGTTTTAGTTCTCTTTTAACCTTTGCTGAGCTGCTTTTCTTTATGTTGGTACTACAGGTATTAATTTCCCTCCACAGCACTATCAGTTGTTGGGTTTGTTTTTTTTTTTCTTTGTTTGCTTCTTCTCACTTGAGTGGTGGAAGGTAATAGCTGTGTCACCAGCCCTGGTGATATCAAGGTCATGCCAGAGTGGGTGGACACCAGCTTCTGGCTTTACCCCGGTGAAGTCCTGACTTTGTCACAGCAGGCAGAACGTTGGTTGTGCAGGGGGTTGGTGACACGGCTAGTCCTGTACAGGTATAAAAAGGGCTGCAGCAGTCCAGGCTTATGGACAAGCATATGGGTGAGAAAGGGAATGGTAGGGAGGGCAAGGAGGCTGGGGCTGTCAAGGCAATGGCAGGTAGTTGCTCCTCCACTGTTGTTTCTCTTGTGTATTACAGCTGAACACTCTGACATGGGACATTGCCAGAATGTGGCACACCTGTCCCCTACCTCCTCTGTCAGCACCCTATGGGACAGATAAGACAGCCACAGCATGTAATCTGTTACTGTCTTGCAATGAATGGAAAGCTCCCCAGAGCCATGAGCGAAAGCACTCTTCTTCCCAAGAAAGCCAAGGGCTGGGTCTCACATAAAGTCCCCCATCAGGGCCTAATAAATATTTAAATAAATAAAATTAATCAGCATTAGACATATGTGATGAGAGCCCCTGTGAACTACATGCTAATACTAAAATCTCTTAGCTGTTTCCTGCTGATTTCCTAGATGTCTGTTCTCCCAGAGAGAGCAATGGAAATTTGTTAATATCCATTGTTCAGCCTTGAGGACATACTTACATTTCCCCTCTGTTGTATGCATAAAATATTAAAGTATAAACTTAGAGGCTGCTTCTGCACATGTCTGGAGTGAATCGCTTTGTGAAGAACTCAGTACACCTAACTCTAGACATTCGTAATATAGAAGTCTACATCTAAGCCCAGACTCCCTTTATAGTCAGTGGAAAAAAATACTCACAGGCGATGATTCATCTGACCTATTTTAGATGTCTATGTGAGGACAAGATTACCCATGCCCTAGAAGTATCTATTTCCACCTCACTGGCTGTGGAGAACTCACTGCACTGCAAATATCTCATTTTGCATGCAGTGAGTCTGCCTCAATGTAAAGAAAAATTATCCTGAGCAATTCCACGTTACTATCTGCTGTTGCTCCTCACCAATGCCACAAGTTTATAACCACTGTGAAACTCAAAAGTTGCAGATGAATGTCTTAATAGCAGTAGTGGTGTTGACTGGATTTCTGTACATGCATGGTGCCTGGCTCCCACCTCCCACAAGGGCTTGTGATACAAATGCTGTGGGTGTGGAGCTTCATGTAGGACAGATATTTTACAGCAGGAGAAGATGGAGCAACTCCCCAGCTGCCAGCCTTAGAGCTCAGCATGTGTGGGTGTGCAGCCTTTGGAGCTATGTTTCACCCCTCCACAAGCCATGACATTGCACTTATAAGCTTATCTCCCTTCTGCCTTCAATTCACAGCTCCAGGGATTGTAGTTTAAGGTTTGGCATTCTGCTGTGCCTCTCTTCTATACAGAGTTCTTGCATTTTGCCTCCCTTGCCTCATTCTGCTGTGACCATGAATTCCCTGAATAGCCAGACATGCATTGCTGTGTATTTCTGAAGAGTACGAAGGAAGTGATCGCATGCATACAGTCCCTGCACCAATAGTTTATGTGCTAATAAGTCAGAGAAGGCAGGTGAAAAGAAATTACATCATGCCAATGGTTCAATATTAACTTCCAGATGTGAGGAAGGTAAAACTGAGGGAGAGAAGAAAAAAAAAAGATGATTAAAAATAATCGCTAGGTGTCATTTTTTCATACCAGACCCACCCATGCTCAGCGGAGCAATAACAAGTGCTTACCAATATTAAGCCTCACAGTTCTGTGTTTGTTTTCATATCATTAGCAAGACAGCCCAAGTGGCTCCCCCCAACAAAGTGTGGTGTTTCTGGCTGGAGGTTTGCTCAGCCAGCTCAGTTCGGATCTGATGTTTATTTACATGCACACTATTGTGAAATTGTTATGCTGCGAACGGAGGTGCTGAAGAAACTGTGGGACATTAATCTGCCCAGTGCTATTGTCATAAGTAGGCCCTGACCCTGTGGTCTACTCAAGATGGGCAGACCCCTGTGCTGGGGCAAAACATGATGCAGGCTGGAGGTCTTACACAAGTGGCACTGCAAGGATGAGCTTACATTTCCGATTACGATTTCACAAACATTTGTTTGTTGTTCTCTTTCCCAGAGAACTGTGTTTGGCAATCCATGGACCAGCACACCAGGACTCCCACAAGATGGTGTGATAGCGGCCAGGCTTTTTTAGGGGAGAAATGGGAGAAGTGGTTTAGGGTACTTCTCCTTTCCCAGAAGCTTCAATATAGTCATTTTCCCTCTCAGGAGGCAGTCTGGCAGCCCATCTGGAGTGGCCGGCAGCAGGTGAAACTCTACTTGCCTAGGAAAGACAAGCCATCATAATTTCTTTCTTCCTCTGTCCCACACAATGTTCCCAGTGTAGGCTGTGTCAGCAACATCTCAGGACAGTACAACTCAGAGTAAATACCTCCTAGAGACAGAGGGAATGAATTGCAGCACTGAAATAATTCTTTCAGGCTATCTGATGACTCAGGAAAGTACATCTACATCAAATATAGGCTGCTCACATCTCCAAAGTATTTTATTGAGCAGTAAAAGGGAGAAAACCACTCAAAAACAAGCCTGAGTCTGGTATAATCAATTCTTAAGATAGAGTCCTGAACAAGAGCAACTTGCTTAAGTTCAGCCTATTTTCTCTTCACATCAAATTAATCATATCCGTGCTATATTACAATAAAAAGTCTTCACATATGTACCTCTGCAGCCTCCTGCATCTTTCCCCTTACCTCCACTTATTCCTTATGCCTCCGGTCTTTCATATTTTCTACAGAGGGAGTGCTTGATGTTTGGGAAATACTGGAATAAACTAAACTGGGTTTTGTATAATGCTTATTCTTGTCATGTGTGTTTTTTCCTTCTCCAAGTTTATGAAGGCCAGACCAGGATTAAAAGATTTAGCTTCACATTCCTAAAAGCAGTGCAAAACTTTCCACCTAAATTAGCTGGCAACTCATCTTTGGATATTGTGAACATGAAAAATACATTTTAAAAGATGAATCAACTCTGGACCTGCTCAGGTGAGGAGTAGCAACTTGGTAGCAACACAGATGGCTCTCAAGCTTATTTCATTTATTGGAAACATAAGAGACATAAACTCTCACCAGGCAGAGCTGCCTACTTTCAGACAAAGAGTGTGTCTTTTTTTTTTTTTTTTGCATTCCCTTTATATTTGTTATTTGGACACTGTCATGGCATTCAAATAGATATGAAGTACTTGGGGTCAAGAGGAAGGACAAAGAAAGCAATTATGTGCAAGTACCAACTTCTTCTAGAACCAAACAGGGAAGTGAACTGAAATCTGCAATTCTGGGCATTACCATAGTGTATTAGTAAGTTAACCAGAGTTTTGGATGCACAAGTGGCAGTTCCCCTGCTCATTTACCAAGCTATGTCACAGCACTTTCACAGATGTCTTACTGTATTCGTGACTCCCACTACTGCCGGCGGCGAGCACTGCCTCCACTTACGCACACACACGCAAGGCTGGAGTCGGGAGGCTATTCGAGGTGTGGTCCAGACCTCCAGGCACCCTACATGAGGGTGCACTGGGGTGAGTTCGAGACCCACCTGCACTGTGAGCAAGTAGCTCAGGAGCGCTGACCCATAGGAAGCACAGGGTGAATTTGCAGTCCCACCCCGGCACCGTCCTGCTGAAGACAGACTCCAAGCTGCTACGGAAACTTGAGAAAAATGTTTTAAGGCGTAAGACCTCAGTTCCTACAATTCTGAAAAAGTGCGGATCAAGGTGAGACAGGAAGTCAGCTGTAACCCCGAGCAGCCTTTCCTGCTCTTGCAGCATCTCCATACCAGTGGGTGCTCAAGGGGTCCCTAGGAGGATGCAGTCTGTCGGGAGCTTAGCCTTTTTTTTTTTTTTCCATGTATTTGCATGTGGCAGTTGTTTAAATTTTTGATTGAAACAATCAGCTTGTCCAGGGCTGAGCTCTGATGCTCTGTCTCCACAAACAGCCCCAGTACTTCAAAGGGCTGGCTGACATGAGTCAATCGCTTGTGGGCCCAAAATCTTAAAAAGAGCTGATTGTTCCTTTTTTTTTTTTTCTTTTTTTTTTTTTTTTCCCTTCTCTCACATGGAGAAGGCAGAAACTGAGGAGCAGGGTGGGTCAGGCTGGGAACAGTGGCCACAGAGACGAGAGCAGGTTTCTCCAAAGGGGTAAGGAGTAGGGAAGAGGGGAGCTTTTCAGTCTGGAAGATGGTGCTGGCTCAGGAACCAGGAATGAGCAGGTTGCAAACCACCCATGAATAAAGTAGGCCTGGAGTGGTTTCCAGCTGCCAGCCAGCCGAGTGATGCCCTGAGGCAGCTTCCTGCCAGGAGCGTGGGGCACATAAGATGGAGATCACCAGTCTGGGTGCTGCCTGCAGGCCGGCTCTCCCCAGGGGCATTTTGCCATCACAAACACTGCACCCATACGAAGTGCCCAAACCTGAGCCTCATCCCATGCAGCATTCCCACCAAGTTAGCCAGGGCATACATGTCAATGCCATTTTAGGTGATTATGCTGGCTTTCTGCTGGCTGAGAGAGCACAGATGATGCCAAGTCTATGGCAAGGCCTGCTGATAAAAAGTTGAGCCATCAAAAAATGTTACCAGGTTTAGGCTGGCACCCTGAAGCTGTATTTAGTGCTGAACTATGGCCTAAGCCTAACCTGAACACCACAAGCTTCCTGCTCATTCGGCAGGCAAAAAAACGCATTTCTGGAAAGCTGTTCTCATCCTGAGAGAGGTTCATGACGAAAAGGAGCTAAAACGTCTCTGGAAGGTGCCTCTTTGCTGTTATTTACACAGAAGCCCCCGTCTGATCAGTGTGGCCTGAGACAACCAACTTACAGACAGTTTAAGCCATCTGAGATGGGGTCCCCTGAAACGCTAAACAAAAGCAGTAGATTGCAGGGCAGTCTTATACCAGGCTCAATGCATTTGCTTTTCATTGCTACCAGATTCTTGGGCAACTCTTGAAGACTATCATAACCAAATACATCAGCACGCACCGCCCTCCTGATATGGAAAGATTTTTTTTTCACTTTAAATGATGTATTTGGACTCATTTTCAGTCTCCTGTTACTGGTGGGATTTGTAAAGATTGTTTCCAAAGCAAGTAATGAGGAAAACAGTCCTTGCCAGTATCCCTTGTGGGAGCAGTTGACATGAATTATTCTGTTCCTGAGCAAATTAAGTAGCCACTGTTCCTCTGTGTTCCGAACATCTATATTCGGCATCACAAACGAAAAGTATGAGTACAGGTTGTACATCCCAATTTCCAATATATGCACTTTTTTTTTTTTGTTATTCTGGTGAGCACACAGCAGAAATTGATTGTTATTAAGAAGAGAGAAATTGGCAGCAACCTCAGCTCTTGCTCTTCCATTTTCAATAACTTGTAGTCAAGATCTGTTTTCAACTCACAGGATGATCTGAGGGTACTTGAAATGCCGCCTTTGCCATCTATTCTGTGGGTTTCAGTGCTTGTTTTTCTTCTGACTGCAGTAGGGTGCCAGTATCAAGACGGCTTGTCTCCTTTTGCTGAGTTGTGGGGCAGGAATTTGAGTGGGTGAGGTCTGAGGAGACATTGTTTTGCGTTACAGTTTTGAAACTTTGTCTTCCTTAGATCTTTACTTTTCCCTTCATGTGTTTCCATTCACACCTGAATCATTCATTATACTGGCAAGCTGGGAAGATCCCTCTCTTCTTCAAGGTAACCACACATTTCTGAAGTAAATTATAGGTTTGGAGATTATAGAAATTTGTCGTCTAGGCACACACCCTGGCTCCTTTCCTTTTCCAAAGCATGTAATAATGATTTGTTTTTCTTTTTTTCCCCATAGCTAATGTATGCCTAATGTGGGAACAGTTGTTTTCTTTGTTTTGATGGAACATTAAAGCAGGCTGTGTAACAAGGGAGGAAGTCTAAGAAGTGGCATTTTACTTTTAAACACAGCTTTGAAAATAAGTGGCAAGTCAAGTGATTGTGCTGCATTGCTGTAACTGCCTTTGTGATTTTCTGCTGGACTGTCAGCTTAGACATGGACTGTGCATGGGACAAAAGCCCAAAAGTCCCTTTTGAATTTTGGGCTTGAATGCCCATGTCCAAGCTCATCTCTCCTTTCCCACTCTGTGATGTTTTCAGCCCAAGTTCTGAGTCTACTCTAGGAAAGGACAAAATAGCCACTGCCAAGTTATTTTGACCCAAAACAAGAGCAAAAATAGCTGATTAGCTGCTTCTATGATACTGAAACCATGAAATACATTATATGATTCAAACACAGCAGGGAAGTGTTTTGGTGGAGCTGGAGGATGAAAACATGGTGCTTCATTGGGAAATATCCATGCTCACAGTTATCACTCTCTTATACTCCCCAGTCGCTAGTGTCCCATGCATAAAGAAATGGAAAAGATCCAACCCACTAATTTAAGTACAATGCAAAGCCAAGCACCCATTGTAGATGTTTCCACAGAAGCAGACAAACTGTTGGACTGCCAGATAATGAGAAATTGGGGTGTAGTGGCAAACGTACTTTGATCTAAAGAAAAAATTCAATGGTTGCAATAAAGTTGTATCACAGTCTCTTGCAAGCAACAGCAGAAAGCATTGGTCTGCCAGCCCTCTCACTCCTGTCTGCCAGACCTGGCCTCGGCAGACAGGAGTATTACATAAAGGATGAGGGCCAGAACAAAGAGAGAGGGAAAAGAAACATGAGACTGAGGAGAACTCTTGACACAGAAAGTTTCTTAGGAAAATTTTAGTTTCATTCTCAAAGAGTTAATTTAAAGACTTTACCTGTTTTGTTGGAAGAACATGGTGGGAAATGGTGAATGCACTGAGGTTAAAAAAGGCAGCTGAAACAGGCAGAGAAAAAATAAGTCTGTGAACAGGACATTCAGGAAAAAAAAAAAAAAAAGATGATGCTGCACCATGAGGCTGGTGCTGAAAATCATTTAATGTGAGCCATATCCACAACCTCTGCAGCTATATTTCTGGAAAACCCAGACTGTGATATCCGGGATACAGGGAAACTCTGAACCACCAGCAGCAAGATGTTTGCTAGCTCTCTCCTCGTTAGCCCCAAGCCTTTGCTGTAATGAAATTAAATGGGATATCTGAAGCCTAGAGGTAAAAGGACATACAGCATACTGCACACTTCAGTTCCTTATTTCTGCAAATAATTACTTCAGATCCCTTACTCCAGAAAATGGACCTTTCTAATCCTTCCTTTGGAGCATCTGTGAAGATCTAGATGCATTTACTAATTGCTGTGTAATGGACTGAATGTGTTTATTAGGTTAAGTTCATTTAACAGGGGGGAAATAAAGGTTATTAAAGTTTGTTGCACCCCAGAATGAAAATTGCAGTCCTTTTTATTTCCCACTCTCTCTACAGTGATAAATACCAGAAAATACATGTCGGTTCACTCCAGTCTGAGCCATCCACAGATGCATGTTTTCTTTCTATAACCAGCTGTAGCTAATTGCATCAGTGCCGCCTCTACTGCTGCACATGAAAAAGAAACCTGTAATTTATTGCAACAGACCATACTATTTCTGCTGTACATCTTGCCCATTCTGTCATTCCAGTGAACGGATTTCTCATGGTAAATTGGCAGTTCAGAAGTGGAAAACAACCTTGCTCAGAAGAAAGCTTTCAAAAACTCCTCCATATGTTCTATCCAGATATTGATAAAAGAACAAACAGAAAACATATTGTTTATCTGCAGGACCATGATTTCCCCATCAGCCAAAGATATATTGAGTCAAATTCATGCCTCATGTACCTTTGTTGTAGCCAGCAGAAGTGCAGCATGCATGATAATGACCCATTCATTTTATTGTTGCTTGAATAGCATCATGGTGCCTTTGAAAACATACATAGGTGAGGTGGTGCACATTAGTGTCAAAAGCAGTGGAGCTGTGCCAGTTTATACCAGCAAAAGATCTGGCTCCAGTCTCTGCCTCAGGGAATTTATGAATCATAATGTAACTCTAAGTAGATGTACTAGCTGTAAAATTCAATCCTGTCTTTAATAGCAGTGAGGCAGGAGAAGGCGAAAGGTGAGCCCTAACCTACTTTTGAAAGGGTCATGTCAAGGGCATTGAAAAAAAGGCCTTTCAATTGTTCTTACACCTCTGGGGAATGAGGCTGTAATGAAAGGCAGTAAAATGTTAATCACAGCTACATTGCTGGAGTTAGGAATTAAAAATAATTTGGCTTAAACCTGTGGTTTAACAGCATGAAGGCTTCAGGGACTACACTGGTGCAAAGACCTCCCTTCCCCTTATTCTGTTATCAACACCATCAAAGTCTAGCTACTAACGCTCATGTAACTATGTGTGGGGCTATGTTGTGAGCTGGATCAAGGAACTGCTTCAGGTTAAAAATAACCCAGAAAAAATAAACTAATTAATAAGCTCATGGTACGCACACTTAATAGCAGAGGTTAACATTTGCAAAATGCTGGGGGTGCCTCATACAACTGGCATTATATAAGCGTAAAGCACTTACTAATTCTCAGCTATTATTATGTAGTGCTGCTATTTATTACTGAGGGTTCAGCCTCTTGTTTGCATCTAGGTGTACATCAAAAGGACTTTATGCATGGGCTGTGCAGCCAGGTGGTTGGCCCACAGCTCTGCCTCCTTCACTCTCTGAGGTTTGCCCAGCTCAGACTTCCCTGTGGCCCAGCCACAACTGCTTACTCCAGCCTAGCAGCTGTAGAGGCTGAAGCCTCAAGTGTTAATTGCTCTATTACATTAATGTGAAACTAGAGGGATGGAGTGGAAAATCACAGCCATTGTCTTTTCATTTACCCTAATTGACCAAGTGACAGTGAAAGAGTGGCCTGGAGAAAGCCTCTTCTTATAATACATTGGCACTAATTAGGGATTTTAACAGAGGGATTTTTAAAATTCTTTACGTCCCCTTAGTAATGTAGCTTCAAAGCTATCACTAAGATAGATAGGGTTTTTTTGAAGATAGAGAGAGGGTTTTGTACCATTTAGGTAATTAGTAGCAAAAGGCAAAGATCACAGTTCTACAGCTCAACTTAGGCAGCAGGTCTGCAGCTGACCATGGAGAAGACCCGGCACTGCTGATGGACACAGCCATGCTGAAGCCACGAGGGCATTCTCCCTTCATGTGCTGTTTCTAGACCAAATAGCAGAGGGAAAACAACAGACTTCTTATGGGATGGAGCAAAATCTGTGGCTTATATTATGTCACTGTAGCCCAGAGAGGTACGCTGCTCAGTGACACATCCCAGGATTGCCCTTCCAACCAGAATGTTCTTCCTTCGCACATGGCCCACCAGAGAACAGTTTTGTGTTTAAAGAAAGGATCATGAAAAATGTGACATGTGGCTTCACTATAGTTTATTCCTGTCTATATATTCTTTTCTCCATATTACTTTAGGACCAAAGCCTGTAAGCTGACTGAGATAAGACCCCATTAGTTTCAATGAGAAGGGTTTTTCTTAACTCCCAAATAAAGATTGAAGGCTGTTATTTTGTTTTCTGCCACAAGGATTAACTGGACATCGTGCACTCCATCACTTTGCCATGATCCATTTCTGTCCCCATTTTCCACCCATACAGCTTGGTGATGGAAAAGCAGGGAGAAAGAGACTTTGGTTTCTCCCATGCTAAACATGTCAGCTGCACAGGCCTAGAGTAAAAAGAAGCTATCTGAGCAGCTGACAGCTAGAAGCAATGGGAAGGCAGCACCAGCTGCCTGGGGCTTTGGGCTCAGAATGACCTTTGCAGGCAGGACGTGCTGTTGGGCTTGCAGCCCTCAGCTTCAAGGTGGCCTCAGACTCACAAAATTACTCCCTTTCAGTGTTACACCTCAGCAAATATAACCACTAATGTGACTCATTGAGTAGAGGACCAAAGCTGCACACAGAGAGATTCTATACTAGTAGAAAATAGGTTTGGTGTTGCTCCAGCTATGCATTTTGTGCTGTTGTGAATGTATTTTATGCCCTGGTGTATGTTCCTGTCTTGTGTGTGCCACAATTAAATAAGCTGCTCTGCTACGTAATTTTTGCTCTAAGAAAATGTGAAGAGGGTAATATAAGAGCTATGCTTACAGCCTATAGCATAGCAAATTGTCTACTTAGCGCATGCTAGGCTTTTCTAGTAATGCCTAGGGACGGGCTGCAATTATAGCTCTTCCTTTGAAATAACATACTGCACGTTTTGTTGCTTAACAGATTTGTTTCTTTTAGGGAGGTTTGTAATGGGAAAGGTTGAATTCAAAGCTGCTGATTTAACCAAGACAGAACGGGCCGTAGTAGATTCCCAGGTTATGTCAGCTAAAAGAAAATGTCAGCTGGTCTCAAGCCAAGGCCTACTAAGGGCTCTTGACTATTTTTCAGAATGTAGTTAAATAAATATATATAACATTCTGCCCAGGACAGGAAATTTCCACACTTTTCTCCTACCCCACCTGTTTGTTCCTGTCCTTGTGCTGCTCTTTTGTGTCTCCTGAGTGCCAATTGGCAATGAAAGTGCTGATGCAACTTTCTGTGGGCCCATGCTGGGGAGGGAGTCATAGCAATGACGATGGTTAAAAAATTAAATACTCCAGCCATTGTGTTCCCAGGAGTGGAATCAGGCAAAATTGCAGACATCTTTGCCTCCAGAGAGCCTGAACAAGCTGACATTTTAGTAGAGGTTCTCGTTCTCACTGACAGCATTGAGAGGGATGAGAGAAGCATAACCAATGGTACATTTACAGTTGCTGAATTTGGTTCTACATAACCACAAAGCTAATGCTTTGCATTAGACCTCATTCTCACATTAAACCAACCAATGTGACTAGGAAACACACAGGTTTCTAAGATAGCCACTCTCTCAAATTTACGTTTCAGATGACTCTTAATTTTGCTGTGCAAAAGTAACCCTGCAGATGCAGGAAACATACAGAATAGAAGAAATAAAGCAAGGTACAAGTCCAGTTTGGGCAGGGAGACCTTCTCAAGATGTGTCGTGAGTAGGTGTGTGAGTCTAGACATACCTACATATGCCTGGCTTAACTAGTGATCTAGCTAGAAGCAAGCCTGCAGCAGTGAGGATGCAGCAGACTGGATATCTGCATGGTCTGGTCCCCTGAAGGGGGTTTAGTCTGTGCTGAATCCTATCCCAAGGAAGATGCACTTTTTTCATCTTCAAACATTCCATATATGTAGGCAAGCTACAGACCTGTCTTAAATGTGAGTGTTCCCACAGCCTCAGATCCCATCACTCCATTTTAAGAATGAGCTGGAGCTAACGCAAATATGCCATGACTTATGTAAGGGTCCTCTTTACTCTGCAGTATATTCACACCAAGGAAGAATTTATGTATTTTTTATCCTTTAAGGAATTCTTTTGATAACTTGTAAAATAACTTATGTTTTGTAAAGATAGCAAAAATAATGTAAAAAGGTGGCTAAAAGGTTGATGTGACCCAGGGTAAATATGGTGATGATTATGTGTGGAATATAAATAACCTATATAAAGGGTACTAATACATAAAATGCATATTTTTCTTTAAAGAGAGATGAAGAAAATATTTACTACCTTATTAAATCAAAAGAAATATGTAATTAAAAAGCAATCACTAGCTTCAGAGCTGCAATAAGCCTTTTTATTAGGTATTAATAATTTTATTAGGTACTGGATTGCTGGAGGGCTGGGACCATATGAGTTTGGTAATAAACCATCTTGATGCATCATGTTCTTTCAGTCTTGCCAATGTGACATTTGCTGTGCAGGCACTATACATCTGAATGTTATACATCTGAACTAAAGCAAATGGAAATACCCTGCTTATCCTAGAACCCTATTACCAGCCTGGACAAATTAATATCAAGGGCACTGATTTAAAAAGAAAAGATGTATTTTGATGTGTATTCATACGAGAAAAATGTAGCACACTGTATAGTTGACTCCTGGTGGAAAACTGGGGAAGTATGTCTAAAACCTTCTAAATGCAAGTGGGGCTATGGGAGCCTGTTTTCTCTGTTGGTCTTTATGGCCACTCTTGCTGGAACAATATTTGTATGCTAGGACAGCATACTCAAGTGATACCAATGTCACATGCCATATGAAAGCTTTTGAGATCTTACATTAAGCTCTAATTTTGACCAAAAGAAAAAAAAAAGTCACAAACCAATCCAGTCTGATGCTAGATCCAAATATGCTCTGTGTAGTCCATTATTGCTGACAGCTCCTGGGAAGAAAATTGACCATTGAGAACAGATCCCACAGCTCTTCTTTCTCCCACTCCCTCTGACCACGAAAACAGACCTGCACAAGTGGGTCTTCCCCATTCTGGGAAAAAAACATCTCCTGGCTTTCCAATGGGATTATGGCCCATGTATCCAAATCTGTTAGCAAGATGACATCAATGAATTTGAAATGTTGTTCTGATGTTAATGCTTCTCTAATTAGCAATGTTTGAAGTAGCTCTGTTAAACTAAGAACATATCCTAACCTCAAGCCAAAACTCAATCCAAACCCCTTTTTTGAAAAAAAATAAAAATAAAATCAGTTACCATTATTTTCTTTGCCAATGTTATCTTCCAGAGTCCAACCCACAGCTCCCAAGAAAGAAAACAAGTAAAGTATAATCACCTTCTGCTTTAAAATAACATAATCATGTATAAATTAGGCCCTCAAAACATTTCTGCAAGCATTTTCACCAATGACCCAATAGTTTCAAGAACGTTTTCAACTTCTACAACTGACTTACCAATATCTTGATGCAATATAACATACTAAAGAGCAGAGGAGTTTAACAACGACTCCTGTACCTCCAAATCATTTTTATCTGTGGGAGGACTTTAACAGAAACAGCAGCAGTGACATCAAAGAACCAAAAACTGCAGTTTGGACTTTCCATTATGGCAGCGGTTGTGGAGGTGGGGCTCTCTAGAAATGTTCTCTGTTGGACTTGTTCTTGCAGACATGTTTACTTTCAAGTTGATGTATTTCAGTATCTATTCTATTAATAAATCTTTCCGGGAGTATGCTCGTAATCTGTTTAAGGTTAGCAATAAAAACTCACTGAGAAAGGGAGAGAAGCAGAATAGGCACAGTAGTGGAGTTTTCATAATAGCAGATCAAGCAGAAACCTACACATATACAAAAACTACAAAGCTAAGCAAATCTGACTGACAGAAGGATAAGGACGTGAAAACCTGTCTGTTGTGCAGTCACAGAAAACTGCATTTGGGGAGTAGCTAAGGGTAATATGAATTATAGACAAGTTGGTGCATATTTTTTCTCCCCTTTCCTGTGGCAAGCTAAGTATTCTTCAAGTAGTTCAACTTTGAAAGAAATGTTATACATTTTAGAACCTTTTTTTCATGTAGTCTTCATTTGCTCCTTGTATATTTTAAGAGCATTATATTCCATCATCTTTGCCTCTATTGTTTTTACAATGTGTGTCTTGAGGGTGTCTTTCTCTTTTTTCTTTTAGAAATTTGACGCTGATGTGGCCATCTTGATTAGAAATAAAAATGTAGCAGTAATGTGTGTGCAAGAGAAAGTGACCCACCATCCATGATGTGAGATATGCATAATAAAAAGATTTTTGTACAAAAATAGCCAGTAATCTTGAACCAGCCAGACTTCATGTTGTTGTACAAAGTATGCCAGCTCCTGGTGAGCCCACCTTGTTATTAACAATTTCTTGACGTAGATAGGCTTTTGATTGGATTCTAAGTGAATATTCAAGTCATATATATATGGAGATTAACATCTTAGACGATTAGTCACTTAGCCAGGTTACAAAACCATGCATGAATGCATATGAAGATGTGCTCTGCAAGTAACCACTGGTCTAATTACATGACAATCATTGTGGCAAACCATACACAATTGTTCAAACCACTGCATATGTTTTTTTCCATAAAAAGAAATACAAAGGAAAATTATATTTTATGACCCTGCCTTTCACCATATTATGTTATGCAACAAAAGTGCTCATTTGATGGCTAAATCATAACTGTAACATCTCTCCTCTTCCTTGGGTCTTTTTAGCCATTATTCGTATTAATCATTAAGACTCACAAGGTGTTATTAATGTTAAAAAATACTAAACAGCTAGGCCAGAGGCAAGGCTATTTTCCAAAGTCATAGGAAGTGACTTCCCTTTACTTTCTGAATTCAGCACTCCTGAAGAAGTTCATTCCAATCCTTCTTCTCTTTTGCCCAGAGACTCTCACAGAACTGCAGTACCTCTTCACTAAAGCCCAGTTTTGAAAAAATGCATCTTGAAATTTGTCTGTTAGGGAACAGGAGATGAATTACTATTTCTGATACAGCATGCAACCCCCGAGATTATACACTTTCCTTAGCTGGATGATTCAGAGAGATTCCCTGAGCTCATCAGGCCACTCTATCTTCAGAGAAGAGAAGTGCCTTCAGATCTGTGGTTAACACCAGGCTGTGTGGAGTGGTCAACATGCTGGAGGGAGGAAACCTCTGCCATCCAGAGGGACCTTGACAGGCTCAAGAAGTGGGCTTGTGTGAACCTCATGAAGATCAACAAGGCCAAGTGCAAGGTCCTGTACATGGGACTGGCCAGTCCCAAGCACAAATACAGGGTAGGTGATGAGTGGACTGAGAGGAGCCCTGCAGAGAAGGACTTGGGGGTGCTGGTGGATGAAAGGCAATGAGCTGGCAATGTGCTCTTGCAGACCAGAAAGCCAACTGTATCCTGGGCTGCATCAAAAGAAGAGTGGCCAGCAGGTCAAGGGAGATGATTGTCCCCTTCTGCTCTGCTCTTGTGAGACCCCACCTGGAACCCTGCACTCAGATCTGGGGCCCCCAGCAGAAAATGGACATGGACATATTAGAACGAGTCCAGAGGAGGGTCATGAGGATGATCAGAAGGCTGGAGCACCTCTCCTATGTTCTCTGCAATGTAACCCAGGGAGTGAATAAACTGAAGAGATTCTGCTGTTTTATCACACTTATGCTCTCTTTCTGGCACTCTTATGGCAGTTTTGGCACAGCTCAGCTCTTTACTGGGGCAACTACATGACAAATATTTTTGGTAATAACTGCACAAAACTGTAAGTCTTATTGGAGCATTCATATTTCCTGATACTAAATGTGTGCAACTAATTTGACTCATGGCACTCTGCAGATGTGGAGAGCTACTCAAGTGATACCTATCTTCTTCACATTCTAATAAGTATACTTATGACTAAAAGCATGTAGCAATAAAACTTACTGGTAGATTCAGTCACACCACAAACTATCACTTAGTCTCAAATAAAGTGTAGAATTTGACGCAATAATTCCTGCTGTGGAGAGAATTAATTCTTTCTTGTTTACCAGAAACTTTTTTTCTATTTATTATTGGGCTGATCATGCCACATGTTAGAAAGAACAAGAGAAAAGTTACATAGTTCTTTTCCTACGTGTTGACAAGTGAAAAGTTTCAGAGGTTCTCCCCAGTCATGGTTCATATTTAAGCATCCACAGAATTTCTTTCCTGAGGACCAGAGACATGTCCTTGATAAACAGGAACAAATAAACAAAGTGAGTCACATGTAATTGGAAACAAAGGTTATGATTCTTAATTAAAGCTGATTAAGGTTTGTAAACCCTAATTCCATATTCTTACCCTGCTTTCTGTGTATTTTCTTCAAGTCCTTCCATCAATTTTATCATTTTAAAAACCAGCACCGTTAAGCAGAGTGAAATGTTCATTCATTGTTTAGATAATGTATGTAAATCCCTTTCTCCAGGATAATGATTGAAACCATTGCAGGCTGATCATCCTCCCTTGATTTAGAAGATGAGGCTTGGCTGAACACCCTGACTCCCTTCAGGTACAAGGACAATGGGATTTGCTCATTACTATTTAGAAAACCTCAGTTAAATAAACAAACAAAACCAGAAACAAACAAACAAACAAAAAGTGTGCATTGTACTCAGGATTTCTGAAGTAATTTGAGAATTTTCTTTTAGTGCCCCTTCTCACTATTACCTAGATGTCCATTGTGATTCAGCAAATCAGCCTCATGTAGCTGAAATATTTGCAGATAGCTACATCTACTATCATTACTAACTAGCTTCTACTGTTACTACCAATAACTCTGAACGTACTGTAGTACCCAGCAAAGTTCAGACTAGTAAAGAGCTTAAAGATCAGTTTAGATAGTCATGGTCAAAGGTAAATAAAGTGTGAAGATATAGCAAGACGATGCCAGCCTAGTGTGGTTCAGATGAAAACACAGGAACAAGCATGTTCCAGAAGTTTGCCCTCAGAAGTGTCATTAACTGGATTCCAGTGGTATTCTGATGGAGACCCTTCTTCAGTGTGGGCTGACCAGAAACTGTCAACTCATACTACATGGAACGAAAGACTTGCTTACAAGCATGCACTTCCTGCTGGAAGTGGGAAGACCCTTGTAATAGTTTCTTCCTCTTACCTTTTTCTCTTTTTCATTGTGTAATGGGCAAGAGACAATAACCCAAGTAACTGTGGTCAGGAAAGATATCAGCAAATATTAGCTGGCCAAGGGACAGCAGTTCTGCTACATGACTACTTTGAGGTTTAAGAATTTGTTTTTGTTCCATGCTGAAATGAAAACAGAAATGTTCCATCAGCTGTGTGTACTGGTAGGATAAATATGTCACTTTAATAGCTGGGTGGTGAAGGGATGTGGCAAGCATGTGGAAGACCCAGGTGCAGCTTCCTGTTCTACCTGATTGAAAACAAGGATTTTCCACTCTACATCAAGGATTTGAACCTGCTTCTCCCACATGCTCACAGCTCCATCATCAATGAGCTCTGGAGTATTTCCTTTGTATCCTCTCTCTCTTGCTACAAAACTGGATAGCTCAATGAAAATATTTGAGGATCTCTGACAAATCTTTTTGTATAGGATTTTGGGTTTCCTTGCCTTTACAACCTGCAACATAAATGACAATCTCATGATTACTGCAAATCAAGTAGATGCTGAAAATCACTAAAGCATCTTATGATCCCAGGAGCACTTCTCTACAGGTAGCTGTTGCAGAGTGTGTTTGCTGTAGAGAGCACATTTTGGCAAAACTATAGGCATGCTGCAGAAGTTCCTGCAAATTCAGGGCACAGCTGTTGATAAACTAAAGAGGTGACAATAGGAGGTTACCAAGAGAGTTAGGAGCACAAAGACCTGCAAGGAGAAACTGAAAGAGCTGGACTGGTTTACCCTGGTGAAGAGGAAGTTAAGGGGCAATCTAGTAGTAGCCTACAATTGCCTACAGGGACATTACAATAGAGACAAACTCATCTTGGTATTTTCACACTTAAAAAAGAGGCAAAAGCCCCAGGTTGCAGTTTTTGAAATTCAGAGCAGGTATTAGGAAAAATGCTTTCTTTCATTAGGAAGGTGGTGCAGCACTTGAGTAGGTCAGCAGAAAATCTCCATCCTTCCATGACGTGTTCAAGACCTGGAAAGAAAAAACATGGGTGACTTGATTCTGAGTAGGAGGTAGTCTTGCACTGAGTGGGAGGCTGGACTTGACATCTTCAGAAGTCCCTTCCAACCAACTAACATTTCTATGATTCTGTTAATAAGGGAGTGGGGGAAGGGAGTACCCTTCTTAGTAAAGACTAGAGAAAGCTCAGTTGTAAAGAGAAGGAAAGGAAGGGTTTAAAGCTGCCAGACACCACCTGAGCCTGGTGATACTACCCTGAATCACCATTCTGAACCTGCCTAAAACCATCTAGTGTCAAAACAAAGGTGAGGCTTCTCAGTACAGAAAAGCTGGTTTAATTGTATTGTTGGGATTCTGTATGCTATGTATATTGGGATGCTACGGGGTCACGGATGTAGTTAAAAACCTCAAATTAATTCTCTACAGGGCCGTGACTTGGAGGACAGGAAAACGCCTTGTGCTTCTCTCTTTGGGACCTCCCATGACCCGAACGGTTCATCCAGAAACATGAATGGTCTCTGTGATTCACAGTACACACTATTGTGAGACTCATAAGTTGTCAACTGAGTTGGATAAGCAACATAAATGGTTAATCAAGAGAGATTAGCACAAGCAATACTCCCTATTAGCTTAAGAGAATAGAAGATTTTTGATAAGAAACACTAAGTTGGTTTGGATAGTCAGATGCATAGCCAGCCTTGACAACATCTCTGTTATTTCACAAGGGAGTATTTGGCCCTCTTCTGAGTCTGAGAGCTGCTAGCATCCCCTCTTCATAGTGGGATGACACCAGTACAGTACATCCTTACCCTGCTCCCATCAACAAATGTTTAAACTCCTGAAATTTAAGATCAAATAAGATATTCCACCCAAAGAAAAGAAGGAATGGGCACTCAGCTGCCTAATGTGAAGACATTGGTCTATAAGAGACTGGGACACTAATCTGTAAGAAACACAAGGATGTGCCTCCAGCACACAGCGTGCTGCTCCTGTGTAGTACAACGCTGGGTCTTATCCCAGCAGAGTACAATCATCACAGCAGAGCTATACTGATCAGGCCACCAAATTCATTACAAGTGCCAAGCTGTTAAGGGATATGTGTGTGCTCTGACATCTCAGAACGACATTTCTGACCACCAGACAACATATAAATCCTTCTTTGGATTTCCTGCCACAGGATTAAGATTGAACTGTATCATCTTCAAGTTTATAGGTAAGTCTAGGTGTTAGGAAAGCGTTCAGGTGGTAGGGAAAAATTTTCAACTGACTACGAAATCAGTTCTGGGCTTTTGCTTCAAACCATTCAAGATCATCCCAAAACGTCATTTCTCCAGCAGAGCTGGAGAACACAGGGCATGCGGGCAGCATGGGGTATCCTAGCTATCTTTTTCTGTCTTGAACCACTGCATTTACTGTGAAAACTGTGAAACTACATCTGTGTTGATGCTTATCGTCCTGTACTATTACAGGTATATCTAACTCCCCATTTATTTTATCAGCACTGTTATTTATTTTTTTGCTATTTATTTGTTCTCACTGAGACAGCTGCTGTATCATGGTTGGTCTCTAGGGGGATAGGTGAATTACCATCTGAGGATTTTATCTGAATTTCTGTATGTTGAGGGCAAACGTCATGAAAAATAAAGCCACAAGATTATCCTTCGTGTTATTGTAGTTTGAAATAGGTTGTGACTGTGGCAAGTATCTGTGACTTTCTGTAAGAATAAACCACATCTGATAAAGATGACAATCATTATGGTGTTAGAAGGTTAACTGAAAAGGAGGATGATCGGCATGAGTCATGCCGTCAGGGGAAACAGTTCTACACATTTATTTTGTTTTGCTACTCGGTGCTTCTCAAAAGATATTCCAAGATACTATACAACTTGAAAGATGACTAAGTGCATTGTGCATGCTGCCGAGTGCTCTTCATCTCCCACTGATGGTGGTCATTACTGAGGAAGCGTATAACTTCCAAATTTGCCTACAAATCTAAGGCAACAAGCTGGCAAAGGAATTCTTCCACTGTGATACAACAGTGGGAAATACAGCACCAAAACTGCCTTTTCCTTCTCCCAGCTCCTAGTAGGACTAACCCCTATAGAAACTCCTTTCTGTCTGTCTTTTTTTGCTGGTCCTTTAAATCAGACAAGCAGCTTCACACCTGGGTGGCCATTTCACAAACAGCAGCTGCTTGCTCCATGTTTCTTTCCATTGGAAAGCAACTGATCCCATTTTCCTTTTACTTCTGTCCAGGGAGATGGCCTGCATACTTGCTACCTTCTTGTACAGATGGAAGGCAAAATTAATAGCATGTGTTTTTCTCAAGGCAAGCAAGCAAGCAAATGAGGAAAACCGACTAATCTTCCTTAATTTGCAATTGGATTTCATCCTGTATTCTAAGGTCAGGATCCCATGGTCTTCAGAGAAGCTACAATGATACATGTCACTGATGTATGACAATTTAGTCCTCTGTAATTATTACTGTCTCTTCTAATTTGCTTGAACTTTCCATGTTTTATTTAAACTCTTTCCTGCCTTTACTTTGCAGCAAATTCTAGAGCTTGCTAAACCTAGGTGTCTGTGCACAGCTATAACGGACTTGGGGGAAGCTTATGGATGCCTCACCCTGGAGTTTATAAGGATTAGTGCAATTTCTTTTGGAGCCTATAACAGAGGAGTGAAACAGGCTGAACTAGAATAAGAATGGTGTTTGCAGCAGATCTTGTCATATCAACCTGTATCACGTTTTAGTTCCTTGAAAATACATATGGCAAGAAAATTAGTTTCACACAAGACCTCTGAACATCTCAAAATATTTTCTTTAAACAAATATTAATATGTTTTCCTGAAGTGTGATGGAATATTTATTCATCTTCAACTCAAATAATGTCTGTAAAGACAGAAAAAGGTGCTGGCCACATTCTAGCCTACCAATGTCAGTGTAATGCTTGCACAGGGTACTTTGCATATACGGTATCCATTCCATTTTCCATTTGAACTTTCAGAGATTTACTTCAAACTGGCCTGGTAGAATCAGTGTAAATTCAACTCCATTTGGACTCTGTGAACTGCAGATGTTAGTCAAAGACAGAATTAGTTATCATCTGTCTGGAGGAGTGGCAGTGTAAGGAATTGCTAAACCAGTTCTAACCAGTGAGTTAGTTCAAGTCAGCCAGGCACCCCTCATGGCACGCAGCAGCAGTCATTTCCATACTGACTAAACAGACTCCTAATAGATAGTTTTGCTTTTCTCTGTTGAAACTGTGATACAAAGCATACTAATCACCCCCCACCCAGGACCAGTGGAAAAAGGAAGTTAGTTCTCTGTTGGTAGCAGCAAATGGGTATCTGATCAAACTTGGGCTTTAGACACTCTTAAATCATAAAACAAACTCTATATAACTTCGAACCTTCTAATAAGAAGTTAGCTTTGCTAGATCAAATAAGCCACTAAAGACCCTGTGTTCACTTTTAACAAACTTGTAAGTGTACGTGTTATACTATCACAGTATCTTTGGGGTAAACATGCCTGGGTTTTGTGTTAACAACTCATATAAGTGATCTGGCCTGTTTTGTTAGCTGGGATGATGAGCACTCAGAAGTAAATACACAAACAGAGAAAATACAGTAACATAGCATTACTGATTCTGCAGGAAAAGACTCAGCGGCTGCATAAGATTTGTTACCTGAATCATCAACAGCTGAGGAGTATTTGGAGTATCCTATAAATCTGTCCATAGTACCTGCAGTTTTACTGCTTTCAGAAGCAACTTTTAGAGCTGGGTAGTAAATTAACACTGAACAATCGTTTATTTCTTCTTCATTATGTAAAAATAGGTCTTACTGGTCCATGCAGTCAAGGGGACTGCATCTGTAGGAAGTGCTTGCATAGGAGGAAGTGCTGGTATCTCACACATAAAATTAAAACATAACTGGGGATGGAGGACAGTCGTCTTTCCAGCAAGATTCTGTGGTCCCTGAGTGGCCAGCTCTGAAATGGGTACAGAGTCTATGTATAGTTCATACATAACAATACCAGTGGAAATTTTTGTCATGGGAGGTGGCAAGAGATAACGACATTTCTCATTTTTCAGTCTGAGAAAGATATCAGTTTTGTTCACTGAAGTGAGTAGGTAGCTCATTTTTAGAAAGACTACTGAATATTTGGCTGCTAGGATTCCTTTCATCTGCACCAAGCTAGAGATATAAATGTCATAGGATAGATTTTGCTCTGAAGAATACATGAATAAATTCTTTCTTGTAATTCCACTGAGTGCAGCGGGCTTCATTTGGAAACATTAGTGTATCACTGAAGTCTGAATCTAGCTTATCAGGCTTGATCTAAACAGAGCCAGTCAGCATGTCATCATATCTCACTCCTACTTTGCTGTTAGTACTTATTCAATGCCAACACTATATTTACTGTTTTACGGAAGATGTAGAAAGGGCTACCTATAGTCCCAAAGAACCTACTGGTTTTAAAAAGTAGTCTTGTGACAGAGATGTCCACGTTAGTCTTAAAATACCAACGTTGTGTTACTCTGTGGCTAGTTACTCTCTTCCACAGAGTAAAAGGGATGCAGGAACAAAATCATAAACAGGAGACTTATATTTTCTCCGCTCCTGTGATGGAGAAGAGCTAAACTGAGCTGAAGGTACAATTCATTGTGAAGATAACTTCAGACATCAGTCATTGTAGGATCCCTGCTCATGGGTGCTGAAGAGGTAGGCCAGCTCTGTCCTCTAGACACTGGAAGACATTGTACTATGAACTAGAGAAAGGGATTTGGAAGGGAACCTCATTGTCCCTTTCCCTTTGCACCAGGACGCAGGTGGAGCAAATGCATTATACACAAAGAAAGAACAATGCCCTGGTTACTCCAGGAAAAAAAAAGAAAAAAAGAAAAAAAAAAGAGGATCTTCATTATTCTTTTTTAATTTTTGGACTTAAAAATTTTGTAGTAAAATATTTGTCCTAAGATCAATGTATTAATTTCAGTAGAGACAATAGCAAGATAGGGAATGGTGTATCAGTTTGAACATTCATTAAAATATGCTATAAAAAGAATAAAAGATCTTAGTCAATAACAACTACCTATTGGAACACATCCTCCATATTCTGTTCTCTTAAAAACTTTGCAAGAAAGCCCAAAAGATTGCATGACATGCTGGCATGTCTATTTCTGGAAACGTTTTGTTTTCTCAACCCCAATTTTGCCAATGGGAAACAACCATTCCCCAAGGGAAAGTCAGCATGCATTGGGATGTACCAGAAGATGGGTGAGTAAAACCTCTGCAACTGTCCACTACGTATGCGTGTAAATCATTGCTTTTCTGGAGCTCCAGATAGCTTGCACAACATCCTCTTTGGTGGCTTTATTTTTCTTAATAAAAACTTACTTGGAAGAAGAACAACATTTTAACTGGGGACTGGATCACATTAGAAACAAAACGCAGAGATGGGAGAGTCAACCTGGCTCTCTGAGCATCTCCTTTCCCACTAGCTTCCCTTCTCCTTCATCTTGGATACCTCAGTTACCTACACATTGTATGAAAAACAGAAAGCCACTCTACTAGGATATATTTGAAGATAATGTGTTGTTAATAGTGACCTGAGGGGAGGCAGTAGCATCATACCCAGAACTGATTGTTAATCCTTTCAAATACTCTTTGGGCCACATTTTGGGTCCAAACCTTGCAACCAGTGCGAAGCATACAGAGATTTAAAACAAAGCATTCAATCCAGTCAAACCAAACAGAAGTGGAGCAGGTCTATGAAATATTCTTAGTATATCTTATTGCTCTTTTCTCTTTTTTTCTCTCTCAGAAGTTCTGGTTACAGAATGCCTGTACTGTACCCACAGTTTTGTCCTGTCCGTCTCCTCCATAAACACAGTAGTGCCCACGGACAAAGGACAACACTTGCAATACTGACTGGAGATACTTCTCCATAGAAACACATTTCATGTAATAAAGGAATTGTGATCTTCATTCATGTTAGAGAGTGTTATGAGTAGAGTCCCACTGTTGGAAAAAAGGTAGTGTTGGTTGCTGTAACAAGAGTAAATCCTGATTATGCCAATAGTCTGTGTTGAGACAGGGCATAGTGATGGGTCTCATATAATGCATAATAGGAAATCTGAAAGCTTTCCAAAAAAATTATGCTTTTTCTAACTTATCATTAGTCTTCCTTCCCATCTTTCTCTAATCTATTGATACAGTCAGGATTATCTTTTCCTACAAGTCTCAGTACCATTGTATTTGAACACCTGGCAAAGGGAGAGTAGGGGGAATCCTGTAACAATCTGTTAACACGAGTACCTCTTCATCCATGATTGACAGATGGAGAAACAAACACAAAAATTTATCTGGCCCTCACAAAATCACAAAGTACATCTATGGCAAGCTCAATGCTTGATTTGCTGCCCTGTGAGAAACCATAACAGCTTACCCATAACCATCACAGCACCCGTTCTTGCCCTCTGCTTAGTTTCTGTATTCTTCCTTCCATCACTCAGCATGTTCTCATTTAATTGACAGTACTTTTTCTTTCTCTGCTCCCAAGCACCCTGCCAAATATCATAACAGTTGCTCTTTACCAAAGCCCATTTCACACAAAATTATTTCCCTACTATGTGAAAGGAGTAGACCATCAAAAAGTGTTCATACCCATCACAGCCCCTGCAGGCTTCTGTTCAGATTAGACCTTGTGGTTCAGATTTTCTGCGTTAAATTTATTCTTAACAGATCACTTTATAATGTTTTACCTCCTCATTTTCTACTGTTGCCACGCTATAGTATCAGTAATTTCTTGAACTGATTATTGAATTAAATTAGCCTTTTGGAAAATTATAGAGATTCAATGTGCATCACACAAATGTCAGAAGCTAATGTAACTTTCATTTGTAGATCTCCTAAAGAATTGCACAGGAAAGAGAAAAGATTAAGGTGCTGCTCAGTAAATATGGCCATTCTTGATCATTTTCTAGTGGGGAAGAAGCTCTAAGCTTCCATGAGTAAAGCTTCTTCTAATGTCAGATATAACTGCAGGATTGAACTCATGCAGAAGAACAAGTGAGGTTCAGCTGTTCCTCATGTGAGCTGCTTCTACTCAGTGCATGAGCTATATGCAACACCTAACAATTTGCTAGCTGCCTTAAGATGGTCTTAATTGTTTTTTATTTGTGTTTTATATCTAGTTTGACCAGAAGTGATGACTTTGTGGAGTTCATAATTTATATTGTCCTTGTCTTTCTTTTCCCTTTATAAAGAGATTTTCCACCAGCTTTTCTTGGACTGCAGGGATGAAAAAATGCAATATTCAATATTGCTATTTGAAGTTTTACCTGGCTTGGTTGTAACTAGCTATATAAATCACAAGGATTCATTTCTGTTCCCACATAGTTTTAGCACTATTGTTACAATAAAAAAAAAATAAAATAAAATTTATAAACAGGATGAGGAAATCCCTGGTTATTTAAACAAATAACAAAAAAAATATATTTCAGGGCAAAAAATTAAGTTTCTTCACTTTTTTCCATCTTTACTTTTTTTTTTTTAACACAATGGTACTGAAATTAGAAAAAACAAATGTTTTTGGTAAGAAATATTGTCTGAATACAGAAGTCGCAGCTCTGATGCTGTTGGTGTTTTACTGGAGGGAATGGCCTTGATGATCTCGTAAAATGCCTAGCAGCTTTTCTTCTCTCTGAGACTATGACTTTCTCTAATTCCCACTGATGATACTCAAGGGTATAAGCTTACCATTGATTTTCTGTGAAGACACGTACAAATAAAACTTGATCACTCGTAAGTTTGAAGGGAAATGAAGAAAATACATAAAAATACAGATGGAGGGAACAGATTTTTCTATACAACTAAGCAGGATACACTGCCAGTTTGTTGTGAATCCAGATCCCAATGGCGACTAGTTCCATGGGACTCCTGGTTTGTATTTTTGATCATGAATTTGCATTTCTAGTCTGCGTTGGGGCAGAGCAAAGCCAGAAAGTGTGGAGGGAGTGCACTCTAATGGCTCAGAAATCAGAAAACATATCAAAGAATGTAAGTCTTTCTTAAAGTCATTCCCTAGATTTCCCTGACTCATGTTTTTTTAACATTTGGGAGTGACTGTAACGTCAGCTCATCAAACTGTTTTGCTTCTAACAGTATGTAAGTCAGAATTTCAGGAGACTACCCTGAAATGAACTATATCCAAAAAATCCAGACAGTTGTGCAACTGCAAACCAGTGACCTGTTCGAATCTGTCTTATCTTAAATATATCATTTGGAATGTCGACTCTCTGAGGTATTCTCCATCCTTTAATAGTTTCATTGACAGTCATCCCTCTGCCTATTTATGAGCACAAGGAAAAATAGGAATTAGTGAATCACTGGCACATGATTTTTACATGGGAAAAAAACATGTTGTTGCCCAGCGCACGCTTTTTTTCCCATAAAGAATAAAACATTGGGAAATGTGAACATGTGGGTGCTGCCCACAAAAATGCAGTGAATTATCCCTCGTTCTCCACTGCTTTCTGTCTGAGCACTTTAAATGGTAATAAAAAGTTCTACCACTTAAATCTTGCAGTGTATCACATCATACATTTTAATAATAAAATGTAAGCACACTTAAATAAATATACATCTCTTTAACTAATACATTTTAGTGTTACACTTAGCTTTGCAGCTGTTAACTGCTTTAAATTATTAAGAACTGTTATTTCTGGCATCTGTGGCTTTTTTCCATCAAGTCTTACTTCTCTAAGCCACTTTATTAACATCAAAGGAAGGTGAATTATTTAAGGATTAGAGTGAAATACCCCTTAGTAACAATTGTTAATTGACTTCAGATTAGTGCTTTGGCACTATTTAATGTAGCTTCCATAATATAATTTTGCAGTGGTAGCCAGTAATAGACTGTGGACCTGCAAGCCTATGACAGTCAAAACCATATTCTCCATGCAATTGAAAACTCACATGATATCTAGCACTTTTCCTGAAATGAGAAGAGGAAGGAATACAGACATTTTTAGTGGAATAGAATCACAAGTCAGTGATTCATTAAATCCTGTTCTATCTTGTGCTCATTAATGTCTACATAGATGATTCTCTGTGAAATGGTATCTCCATAAGTTTCCTTTCCAAGTGAGGATCCAAGTTAATATAAATTCCAATAGGCTCCTATTCGTCAAAATTTCTGAGGAACACTTCATTCCAGTGTGAGAAAATGTCAATATTTGCAACTGAATCAGAACACTTTTATTAAATGGCATTATCACAAGTTAGGCATCTTCTATGTTTCACACTCTCAGCCTGCACTAGCATTTAATTTTACATTTGTCCTTTGAAAACACTTTCATCTTTCAACTTTTCAACTTTCCTCAAAAGTGACATTTCTGCAACGTGTTTTTCAGGAAATCTTTTCCTTCAAAAATTGTGACTGCTGCATATTCAAATAAGACCATGATGCATAAGCCTCACAAAACACTCTGATATCTAAATCAAGCTGGCAGTAGCTGCAGAGGGTCACAATCTACACGCAGCTTTAGATGAAGCCAGTTGTCTGGTCTTTTTGTCTTGCTTTGCAGTGAAATTCATTCCATGGCTTAAACCAGTATAAAAGCTGTCACCTAAATCCTACTCTGCTTCAGTGAGCTCTATATGGCAAGCGGGCAGCATAAGTCTCTGCTGAGGGCTCTCTGGAGAGTTTAATGAGCACTTTATTAGTTCTGCCTCCTGCTTCAGAGGAGTGCAAGGTGGAGTTTTTGAGGCTAGATGACCAGTCAGTTGTTGCAACCCTGAGGGAAGCTTGAGCTCATAACAGTAAAATGTGCTAGCTGGCTTTGTAGCATGATTTACCTGGTAAGGCTGTGCAAAACCCAACTTCAATTTGCATAGGTTTTGGAACATGGAGCTGGTGTGCTCACTTTGCTGTACTGTGGGGCATCCCCTCTACTATTTGTACTTTGAGTTTCAGTATTGTGTGAACCTGAAAACTCAAAGTGAAACTGGCCATAGCCATGCAGACGTCATCGCTCTGCTACTGCTGGTACAGACTGAAGTGTCTCCGATCCCAAACAGAGGCTCTGCAGGAGCCATTTCCAGCTTCTGCAAAGAGGAGGCTTTGGCCAAGGATGCTGCTATGGGTCAGCTGCCTGCACTCAGCCCCTTATAGTTACAGGTACACTCCATGTCTTTTGCAGTATTCCTGCATGTATATACCTGACCTGTTTAAAGATGGGTGCTGCGTGGAGGAAGAAAATGTATAAACTGGGTGAAAAAAAAAGTTTGCTAGAGTCTTTTTTCAAGTCATTAGCAATACCATCTCCAGGGATAAAAACAAGGTAGATTTACCAACAATGTTGTCTTAAGAATTTTTATAACACAAATAAACACAGATAATTTTCAGTTTGTAGAAGTCTTGTTTTTGTTTTATAGCAAAAAGCCTGGATTGCTTTAAGATGAACTTAAGGTAATCTACAGCTTTAGTGGGTTTAAAAAGCAATGAGATGACTTTGTACTTAAACTAGTTTTGAATTAGGAATTTCTAATAAAGAAGTAAATATGCTATAAATATAGTATTGAAGAAGGTAGTTTTCTTCATAAATATCCAATTAATGTTAAGTGAATAAGAAGAAAACACATGTGAATTAAATAAAGGTTCACTACATTTCGTTTAAAGATTTGCTTTTTTTTTTCTAGCAAAATAGAAGAACAATCATTCTGATTTTCAGTTTTTTAAAGAAATACTTCAGAACTTCTAACAAATGAAAGGTATTGAAGGAAAATGTATGTTTTGATGAAAAATCTAGTATTTGCCATAGAAATCCACAAAGTTCTGATGCTTTCAGCCAGCACTAATTTATTTGTCTAAATAAAAAAACCTGGTTTACAGATAATACTGAAATAAGTCAACGTGACAAATATTAAAATTCCTCTACTGCTGCTTCACATTTTCCTTACTCCAGTTCCCCAACAATTGCCATCACTGCTTTTTTTTTTCTTTCTTTCTTTCCCATTAAAAAAGGCAGACAACGAAGAGAGTTTCATTAGTAGAGAAGAACACCAAATTGTTCAGCCTGTTAAGTCAGGATATTCTATAATTGCAAAGCAAGCCAACTTATAATTAAAAGCCATTTAACCAGAGAAACTAGTTTTATTAGAGAGGACCCCCAACCCAGTTTTAAGAATCAGATACCAAATTTTCAGTAAATAAATGTGCATCTTTACTCTGAATTTTGGCTCCATAAAGATCAGATATGGAGTTTAGCCCTTGGACTGAGCATGCTCGGCATTCGTAGATGTGAGACTTTCCTTTTGAATGAAGAAAGAATATTTCATCCTTCTGAATCATTTAAATTGGCTAAGGAAATCTGACCTGTTAACCCTCACCTGCGGGATACAACAAATATTAAACAATTCTGCCTTTTCAGAAGTTACCACGTTTATTGCTGTATGGTCAGTGGAAACGAGTCCGAATTCTTTTGATCCTCAGCACCTTATCTGAAGAAAATGACATTTCCTGCTTGCATTTCACTCGGTTATTAGCGACTAACTAAACATGTCTCCGGTTCTTTAGCTGATTGCAGAACTTTGGAGTCCTGTAAGTAACTCTTGTTGTCTTTGTTCTGTCTAGAATTGCCCTCAACTAAATCATTAACAGGGCAACTGCAACCCAGGTCTGACTTCAGGCAGAACGAGTACACCATTGACCACAAGAGGCATCCGGACTGCACCATGGAAAGAGCAAGGGGGACCTTGTGGACATGCACACTCATGCCCACTTGTGCTCCCTGGTGCCCCGGGAGCTTTTGTTTCTTTTCAAATTACCAGGAAGTTACGAGGAGAAACAGCTTCTAATTTTCAACCAACCAGGCAAGAAGGGAGTGGGTGGAGGGGTGGGAAATTCTGTGTGCGATGGAGTCAGGCTCACAAGACAGCCTAAGAATCAGGGCAGTCGTGGGGATGTCTCACTTCGGCTTAACAGGTAAACCTTCACATGCTGGCTCACAGTGATCAGCTGAGTTCGCTGCCACCTATATTTGTGGTTATCAATGTGATAACGCAATGCAAATCCTAGCCTATGGAGCTATATGAAGGAAGACAAGGGTGTAGTTTGAAGGGGAAATCTTAACAGGCCTCAGATCACATGAGCAGAGCCATTTCACATGTTATGGGAGTGCAAACTTCTCAGCCCACGTTAATGAGAGGACTAAAACCTGGCAGATTTGTGGGAGATATAACCTTGTCCATCTCCTGACCTTTCTGCCTGATTGCACAGGCCAACTGTTTTTGAACATGCAGAGAGAGAATCTTTGCCATGTGATTACTACTCAGACACCGTCTCTGTAATTTAGATTATGAAAGGCCTGTGGTGACTTTCAGGTTTTGTCATCAATAGCATGTTTTCAGCGTGGGTGGTGTAGCTGTGCCAAGCCCAATACATCACGATGAGAGCACGAACGGTTTCAGGTAGTTTGCTATAATAACTCTGCCATGCTTAATTAAGTCACAGATTAAGCCAGTAGGAAGAACAATCTGGAGTGTATCTTTACTGCAGTGTCTGAAGTCTATCAAAATGTTAAGTCATCAGGTGCAGAAGTCTCACACATTGAGGGCTGACTTTATGGGAAGAGCAGGAGGTAAGGTACCCCAATACTCCTATCACAAGGGGCATACTCCTTCCAGAGTCTCATGGGAGAACCTGGTGCCTAAAATGCCCTGCTTGTTCTGGTTGTGTGCTGGCAACTGGTGCTACAATTCACTGACAGCAAATGTGCAATCTCCCCCCCACCTTCTTCTCTGAGATACAAGCTTTTGGGGGATAATAAAGTCCTCCTGAACCTTTATTTCTAGGAAGTGGTCCTATGCAGTGAGTTGCATTGGTCCTCTCTTCAGTTTTACCAAAGACCCTTCTCCAACCCACCCTTCCTCCTGTCTCTGTATCTCTACCAGATGTTACAACAGCTTCCCAGGCTGTTCTGCCTGATGGTCTTTGGGCGTTTGGATGAGTGTGCAGGAATGTTCTTGTTTTCCATGTATCACTGAAATCTTGGCTGGTTTTTCTGCTGTCTTTTCTTCTTCCCCTAATTGCCAGTCCTCACTTTAATTGGTAATGACAGAAAGTGCTTTAGTGGTTGGGCAGCGAGGACCAGTCAGATCAGACAGCAGAACTGTCTATCATTAGCTTAAGTGGAGGGTATAAATTTAACACCATAATAAACCTGAGCTTGAAGCTCACTCTTTTTCCTCTGGAGAAACTAGCATATCGCAGGGCTGAACTGCTGGGCTCTGATCCCCACTTTGAATGGCCATTGACTGTGGTGTATCAAAGAAGGAAAGAATGGATGACTCAGTTTCCTGCCAAGTACAAATTTAATGATACCGAACAGTGTAGCCCAAGAAATGGGAGGTGGCAAAACGCTCCATGTTGGACCCTAATGGGTAGTGTTCGGGATGTTGGCCAATGCTCTTCAAACAAAAACAGGCTCCAGTTTGTTCTGTAAAATGAGGAATGCAGCACAAAAAAAAAACAACTGTGTCTGTGCCACAGAAAGCCCAGTGATAGCGGTGACTAAGAATTTTATACTGTGTTGAGTAATACTGCTCTACAAGGCAATGCAGGAGAAGGAACAATTTAGCACAGTGTATACGCAGATTTATTGAAAATCAGCTTCATGGAAATTGCCAGTAGAGCGGTACTGATGGGTTTGCATTATATGAGCACAGCAGCAAAGCAAAACAATGCTGGGAAACAGATTGGTTTTGTTCTCAGCTACTATGCACAGATGAAACTTTTATTAAGACATTTCAGATTGCTCTGGCAGCAGCTTGAAAATTGCTTTCTAAAATTTTGATGATCTAGGACCTCTCCCACTGCTGCTATTTGTAAGTCAGTGTACAGTGGATTGGTACCCCAGAATTTTTGGGGCTTAGAAAATGCAGGAACAGGCCGCCTCTGTGCAAACTAAGGCAGAGTTGCTGTGCTCTTCCTTTCCAGTGAAGCTGCATGCATGGAGTGGAGAAATGTGTAATCACTACCAGTTACTTGGCAGTGACTTCTGTAAGTTAAAAAGATAATTGCTGTGCTGGGCCATGTGGTCCTTGCAGTTCATGTATACAGCTCTCACTGAAATCATGTAGATTTGCCTGAAAGAAGCAAGGGTGGTGTAAGATCATTCTTACACTTTCTCAGAGGTACAGAAAGGAGAAGAAATCATGCTTTTACCTTTGCAGACTAAAAATAATTTCTCACCTTCCCTGGCTGACAGCTGTGCTGCATCCAGGTGCAACTGTGCCATAGGCTTGGTTTTTCACCTGCAGGCTTTTTCTGAAAAGCAGCGGATTGGTGAGGAATCTGTTCTCAAAAACACCAGTTGAGAAGATATTACATACTAAGATCACATAGACTTCATTTCACTCTGGTCATTTCAATAATGGAATATGCTTTTACAAATAAAGCAAGGAAAATTGGTGGGGAAAGGTAATACCGTTTATTACACAAATGAAAAAATTCATAAAATTTAGTTTATGATATGGCCGGCTGCATTCATGTCTCCTTTGTTTCATTATTCCACAAGCATTTTCTGCTCATTTGAGTGTTTGTGGTGATGCCAAGTTTATGATGTTTTTAGATATTCATGCGCTAACACATTTTGTATCATTCTCAGTTCTTCAATTTAAAGGAAATTACTCCAGGTCTCACCTCAGGAAAAGAAAAATGCAAGGCAAACATTGGTTTCTAGTTCATCCATTAAGAAAATAAAGGGCATAGTATTGTAAATGTTGTCCTTTTATCATATGTGTATGTATGCTTATACTACACATTGTGGTTTCTTAATTACTTGCAAAATCTACTTCAGATTATATTTTCAAAATTCAGAAAGATAGCATGTTTGGAAAAATAATTCCAGATAATTTACATGTATGTTGCAAAACATTTAGATAGAATATATGTACAAATATGACAGTATAAGCTATAGGAAAATACTGATCCTACCTACCTTGCTGTAAAATGAATTACGGCTCAGTACTTTCAGATGGTGGCATATAGCCTTACAGATTTCCAACAGCACTGTTGTTATTCACTTCCACCATGATAATATCATGTGGCTCCAGTTAATATGAGAGCCTGTAATTAAAAATTACAATGGTAAATGCTATAACTACACAGTAAGAAACTTGTCCTGAAAATCCTAAACAGCTGGTAGGAGTGCATTTAATACAATTTACACTAATAGTTGTTGAAGAACTTGCATGCGTAGGCTAAAGCTGTGGTCAAACCTCACTTTCAGGTCTGGAGCATAACTGTCTGTATCTGCGTGACAGCAAGCAATCTGTATTTCTGTCTGTACTTTACATCTTATCACACGCTATGTCCATGCAGGTAGCAGATGTTATTTTCAGTACTAACACTCATTTTGGACCTTCTTGGCATGCACGCTGACAGTGCCAATGGCTGCATTTTATTATGCCTTTTTTGACAGATAAAATAAGCTTTGCTGTAAGTTCTGGCGGTGCAGTCTGAAAAGAGGATCCTACTGATTTTTTGCATGTATCTGTTACCATCTAACAGCTGAATTTTCTACTGGCCTCTGTCTCATCAATTTCCAATGCACACTTGCATAAACATGTCCTGAAAATACTTGTGAAAATGTGTGCAAATCATCGATGAAATACTCCTTTTGTTTTCGTTTCTCTTGCTGTTCACAACACTCTGCAGGATCTTAAATCTGTAGATGTGTGCAATAAAATAAGGCTTTTCAATTAACACAAATATATTTTTTTGGACTAGATGAATGTGGCAAACAATATGATTTTGTTTACTTCATCGTGTATTTATTTTTGCTGGTTCCTTTTCTGTAACCTGTAGATCTTCCTGATCTGGTATCTTACATATTCACATGAATACAAATGCCAGTAAAATAGAGAAAACAGAAATGAGCAGTTGGTGGAAGAGAAAAAGAGAGGGGAATGCTGACATATTATTTATGTGAATTATACTGTTTGTGCACTGTATCTATATTCAGATATATATCATCAACTATGCTAATCAGACTACGACCTGAAATGGGCTAAATCTTCCTTTCTTGTCTGAAGCTTCTGGAGATACCTTGGCCTTCAGAATGCTATAAGGACCCCAGATGAATGAAGCTTTATTTTAAATCATAAGTAATTTTTCAGAGTTAGCATATTGCAATTTATGTTCATGAAAGGAAACAGATTAACAAGCAACCAAACCTCGACCCACTGTAAACTGCATTGGTCTTCAGTTCGCATGGCTACAAGGGGCCAGCATGCAGCATGAAAGAATAGCTCAGTCCCTGTTCCCATCAAACCCTTGACCTCTCTGTGAGACTGCCAACAAGGATACCAGTTATGGAAGCAATTTAGTACGCAAGCAACTATTTACCAGGAATTAAACTGACACCACCAAACACATTTCACAGTGGAGACCCAAAAATTCATTAGGCTGAGGCAATTTGAGGTCACTACCAACTTTGGTCTAATTCAAGAAAGCAACCTTAAGATAAAAGTCTCTACATCCCATCATCCAACTAACTCCCTGAGGCATTCAGTCCCTGAGTTCCTTTTCTGTTATAAACATAATTCCTGCACAAGATAAGAAGTTTCACTGTACATTCAGTAATCCAAGAAAAGATTGGAAACAGAAACAACAACAAAAAAGGCATTTGAAATGTTTTTCAGTGACAGAGAAAGTACAGTGTTTGTGTGAAGAAGCGTGAAGAAGCTCTACCAATACTGAATAATGCAAGAGATTACTCCATGGAGGGAGCAGGGATCTGTCCTCCAGGAGCATACTGCTGACATGAGGCACTTCACACTGTTACTCCACAGTGCTCCCTTAAGTACATTCCTACACTGAGTTATCTTCAATTTTTGTTCCTTTTGTTCAATCCAAAAATAAGGATGACTTGCCTCATCAGAGAAAGTTCAACCTCCATGAGAATAAGAAGTGCTTTTAAGAGCATACATTTTACCACATATATGCAGCTGTTAGAAGGAACAGTGACAAAATACAATCCTGTCTGTAAGCAACACATACTACGTTGGAAGTAGAAAAGTAAATTGTATTTTCTATACTTTTACATAGTGTGTTTCTGCTTTTGCAGGGAACTGTTTTTTTTTTTTTTTTCCCTCACCTTTTTGCACTCACAAGTGAAAACATTTTTTTTCTTTTCTTTTTTCTTTTTTTTTTTTTCCTTTTCCCTCCTGATTAATTGTTTTCTAGACTAGGAGATGATGGCCACAGAACATTGCAAACTGACTCAGGAATGGAATACATACGTGTTTCAGACTAGCAATGAAGTGGTGAAATCTGTTTAAAACTAGATTGTAGCTTGTCTTATGGATGTAATTAAATGTATCAGCTGTCAGAAATATCAAAAAGATTACTTACCTGATTTTGTTTCTGTAGATGACCACATTCCAGCATTTCATTTTAGCTGTCTTCCACCACTGCTGGAGAAAGTCTCTTTGTTAGCCTTGCTGGTACCTTGCAATAGATAGCAAAAACAATCTCAGTTTAATCTACCTACCTACCTACTTTACCACTGAAGCCAGAATTGTCAGGGACTATCCCTCATGGCATGGCTCAGTCCTCTATACACAGCTATTACTGATAATAAGCTGGCTCATCTCTAGATGAGACTTTAAAGCAAGAACAGTTTCCTAGTTAGCTTAACCCAAGCATACAACAGCGAGGATGATAAAGAGGTTTAGTTATTATGTGTGATAATAGTCAAACCCAGCTATTCTGTAGTGGTTTTTTGTTCAGTAGAAGTTAATGTTTATAAAGGAAATGTATATATTAGGTAATTTAGAGAGATGGAACAGAACCCTGAATTTGAACCAAATATGGTCATTGTAAAATAGTGAGAACTAAGGCTTTGGATGATAAGTGCTTTTAACTGTGGGGTTCAAAATCTACAGTACATTAAGTTGTGCCTGTTAATAGAGGTAAATCTGGAGCCTGATTAATATGCAAATCCAGAACTGGAGATGGTTGTAGTTTGAAATCAGGCCCATCTTCAGCTTTTGCTTTGAGATAATAGAGATAATTTGATTAGGTAACATTCTATATTTATTTAATCCAGAAGAAGGTACTCAGTGACTAATGACTGTGAGTGACCAGTTAGTTCACAGTAAGAGGTCTTTATTCAGCTTGTCTTCTGGCATCAGACATATTGCCAGCTAGAGAAATGTCCAACATCTGTAAGACTGATGAGAAAACAAATAAGTCATACATGGAACTAGTTATTGGCCACAACGGTGGGGAAAAGCAGTTGGCTCTCTCTCACTAGAATGAGGTCAGACTGGGGAAAAAAAAAAAAAAAAAGAGAGAGAGAGAGAGACTACTAAGTGGACTTACAGAGTACAGCTATATAATCTCAGTATCATATTTTGTGATGTTGCAACAAATAATGATCATGGTGATATAACATTATTTCTGAAAGAAACCAAACTCCACAGTGCTTATGTATTGCCAGAGCTATTCCGTTCACAGTAGTTACCTCTAACTTCTTTTTCAGAATGAAGTCATAAATCAGGCCATCTTGCATAAAACAATTTAGAAACTCTCTTCCTTCCTAGAAAATGCCTCTTGCCATTCTTGTAACTTGAATAAGTCACTGAAAGCGTTTTTTCAAACAGCACTTCCTTCCATTTGCTTGCTCATTTGTGGTTGAAGTATATTTATTCACTCCGTAGCTCTCATCCTGCCAAGGAGCAAACATGCAACACAGTCCTCTAAAATAAATGACAGAGCTACAAAAGGCAATTTCTGTTATCCCCGTTGTAAATCTGGAGAGATCTACAAGTTGTTTCAGCTCTGTGTTCCTTGTTAGATGACGTCAATAGACAGCAAGGTACCTGAAATGATGTGAGGCCCCCAGACCTCTTTTTGGATATTACTTCCACTAATAAATGCAGATTCACGCTAATATAAATGAGAATAGAAAGAAATTCAAAACCTTGGTAAAGTGGGCCAAAGGATATTTCACTGTCATCAATAATTTCAGTGTCGCGGTTAAGCATATTTGGTAGAAAAGGAGGACAAGTAATCAGAAAGACAGAGCATGCACAACAAAGAAGTAAACCAGAGGTGAGGAAGGAAGGAGCTTAGAACTATTCTCTACCTGCACTGAAGTCCTCACACAAGCAGATTTGTTATTGACTTAGGACAGAGTTAGGCCCATACTAGGCTCCTTCAGAGAGCATAATCTAATCACTGACATACCTCCAAGGAGAGCAGAGGGGAGATGAATGACAGATTAATGTATATAAATGACAATGGTGACAAGGTGTTATCTTCCCCTGGGCATAAGCATACCTGAGATTTTTTTTCAAGCAGTTCCATTCACTCTCTGAATTTCACACGTGAACTGCAGAATAAGACATTGTCCTCACCAGCGTAACCAACAGACACAAGAAAAGCAAAAAGTGCAAGAGACTTAACATGGAGAGATGGATATCTTTAGTGCTGTTTATGTTTGTGTTTCTGCATAACTTGATAGGCCACATAGGTGTCTTCCAGAATTTAAAACCAGTACCTGATGGCAGCTGCTGCTCAGGTCTGTCACCAGCTGCCAGGACAAGCTTCCTGCAGGATTTTGCAGCACAGGCTGTAATATTGCTAAGGAGCCTCTGGGAAATGGAGCCAAACAGAGAAGCTTGGCGTCTATCAGGAATGATTACACAAGGCCAGGGATTTAGCTCTTCAGGGTTAAGGAATGATTTTCTATGGCAAGAACCTGTTTGTCACACAAAAAAAGCCTGAAACGTATATTTGGTAAAAATTTTTGATGGCAAATTTTTCACTTGCTAGAATCTGCCTTTGATGATGTGGAGTTGGAAAAGTTAGAAAGAACAGCTCAGTTTTCAGAGACTTAGCATCCAAGCTGTTGGAGTAGCAAAACGTTTCACAAGCAGCTTTGGGGCATGAACTGCCTGTGGCAATAGGAACACTTCCCATCACTTGCCCTGCCTTTCTCTAAGGATTTTCAGTGGAAGTGCTGAAGGTGATGCCACCTGGCCTATCTGAGTGTTTCCCTCCTCCTATTTCTGTTCCATGTAGTTCACAGTAAAGCTAAGTATGACAAACATGCACAACAGGTTCTGCCTCTGGGGAGCAGCCAGGGCCAAGTGGCGGCTTGGCCCGAACACACCTGTGGTGACAGAGTTTGTCTGGAGGAGTGTTTCAGTGCCCCACACCTCCTCGGACAAAACGCCCTCTTCCCTTTTCCTGCTGGCGGCATTGCACTTTGATGAGCAAGGAGCGGGCACATCTCTGCAGCAGGTGGACCAGAAATTGCCCAAGAACAAGTGTAACGAGGTATTTCCGCCTCACACTTCTGTGGCAATCTTGTCTCCTAAGGTCAGTTTTGCCGTGTACACAACCCTTGCCCTTTGCAGGGTGAGGAAGTGCAGGTCCCCGTGCAGCCCTACACCCATGGCTGCATCACACTGGGTAGACATAGGCAAGATGGCATATCTGCCATCTTGGGCCTGGTGAGGCCTAAATGTCCCCTGGGCCTGTGGTCACCCTGTGCCTGCAGGAAGCTGCCCCAAGGAGACCAGCCTCTGCCAGCTGCCTTCACAAGCACGCTAAACGCTGAAGAAAAGAAAGCACCGTGGACACTTGGGAGGTGGATTTATGTGACCAATTGCTAGTGTAGTTTCCTTCAAGCAGTTTTCACAGTATTAAATGAAAAAAAGCCAGTCCTTAAAAATTACAGTGCCTTTCCTTCAGGAAACCATTTTCAAAGCAGGCAGTAGGCTATTTGAATTAGCTTGTTTCATTTGTTTCCATGGCCACAGGTTGCCCTCCACCACTGCCTGCTGCACGTTTGCTGCCAGCAGGCAGAACTGCGACAGGCTTGGAAGAGGCGTTCAGCACAGGACGAACAGGAGCCCAAGGAGAGATGAGGAAGACTTCTGCATCCCTTAAACACTTGGGATGGAAAGGCAATGCTGCGCTTTGTGTGCTTGCCCAGGCAGGCTGCCAAGTGTAAGCAGTTCAGCTCTCTGACTAAGGGAAAGTAAACGTATCAGTAGGCCCGGTCATAGAAATGTGACCCTTCCAGAGTCACTTTTGCAAGAATGTTGAAAATAATGGAAACGTGGGTAGGAGTTGCTTGCTGAGGTGGGGTAATAGTGCCAGGGTGGTGAGGAGTCCATGAGGAATGCTGTCCTTGCTCTGGAAGGAACAGTCTGTACTCTGATTACGACAAAGAAAGAAAACCCAGTATTGAGCATGAGGCTTCAGAAATTACAGCCCCATCACGTGCACCCAACCAGATGCAAAACCCTGAAACCCAGCCCTTCCACCAACACAGATGTTGTCAAATAGTGACAGGAATGGCCACGCTGGGAATTGCCATTAAAAAGGTAAAAGGGCCCTTCTTGCTTTTGCCCTTACTTTCACCTTCTCCTTTTTTCTAGCTACTGCTTCCAGTTTGGGCAAGGTTACCTTTCTGCCTATTCTCACATCATCTTTCTCCCTCTTCAGCCCATTGTAGGACCTCAGCTCTTGCTCTTGTGCCTTAGAGCTCCTATTATGAGCTATTTGAATGGGCCAGAACAGGTACAGTCCCTCATAATTACATGACACTTCCCCAGTCTGATTGGTAGCCAAGCCTCTGTGCTGTGCTGCTCATCACAGTGAGATTAAAAATAGTTTTATAACAATATGCAAAGCAGTGCTGAGTCCCGTTCTTCCCATATTAAAAGCAGATGCTCAGACAGACTGAATCAGATTGAGCAAATTTATTGAGTTACTTTAGATGCATACAAGCTTCACAAGGACCAATTTGCATATGTGTTTAAATGAGACTGGAAGTAGTGTCAGGTTTAAGAAATTACTGTTTCAGTGTAGACCAAGTGCCTTCTTGTACTGGGTCACAGTGGCCTTAAGTTCCAGCCCTGATACCAGGGAAATCAGTGAAAATCTCAGCCGGTAAGGAAAGGTTCAGACTCATTTCTGGACATCTCTTCCAATCTGGAGTATATATGGAAAGAACCACAATTCATTCTAGTACCAGGAGTTAGTAGAAATATCGCTACCAATAAATAAGTAAATAATATAATAAATTAAAGCTTTAAAATTTTTCAAAGAAAAAGAGAAAATAAAATGTTCCGACTATTCAAGAGGTTTAAGGTAAGCCTTGTTTTCCCCCCTTTCACTACCGTTCCCTGAAGTTTAAATCAAGAGACTCTCAAAATCAGGAAGCCAGACAGACTTCCAAAATATGTGGTGACGCTAAGGGGCCTGTGAACCGGAAACAGACATTTACTGTCTTCTTTCCCAATCCAATTCGCTCCAAGTATCTGTGGCTGATTTTCTGGGATTTTGGGTTATGGCCAGAAGACCTAACCTGAGAGACTGGGAGCATACAGATCATGGAGGTCATGAGTCGCCTCATCTCCACCCACTTCTCTTGCAGGGAGAGTTTACAACACTGGCACTTTCACAACAGGAGAGAGGAAAAAAAAAATGAGGATGTTTTTAATCCATTAGACTGCTGCTGATTCAGTAATAATAAACATGAGTCTGTTTCCTTGATTATTTTGTACACAGCAAACATTTGTGTAATGTGTCAGCTAAGTACGTGCACTGTAAGGATCTCTCACTGATGTGTGTCTGCGTCAATAACAAATACATGAAAATGTGCCTTCGTGTGAATTTTTGTGTGCCTGCATGAGCAAGGCAGAGAGCAAGAACCCAATTCCCAAGACTCGTAGTCATCCTCTGATCTTTATTTCTGAGTGTGATCAAAGTACCAGCCTTTGAGAAGACAATTTCTCTCTGCTACGATATTAAGGTCAGAAGATAATGCGCTTCCCGACAGCCTACTAGGCATGATCGCTGTTCGTGATGTTTGCAGGCAGGGAGAGACGAGTTTGTTGCTGCTATTGCTGCTGTTTTTGCTGTGTGTCTTGCTGTGTTACAGACATCTTGACTGGCCTCACTGATTTAACGATGAGTGTTTGTTGGCCTGCAAAATGCAAACACATTGTAAGACTGTTTGTATGCTAGCTAAACTTTTGCAGACAGTTTACATGCTAGAATATGTTCTTTGCACACATTGATGTGTATTCCCAACGTTTATTTTTTCTGTCTCAATGCAGAGACTTTCTTTTGCTCTTGTTTCACCTTAATATTGCAAAATACATTAAGTTGCCCAACTTCTAATCACATGAATAGTGTAAGGTCATTTACATGGCAGCGAGGCTAATTGATGTTTTGTTGAAGATAGCAGTTGCATTCAGAAAAAAAAAAAAAAAGGAGAGGACAATTGTACAGAAAGGTCAGTCTCTCATTTTGAAACAGTGCTTGTGTTTCAGAATTAACTTTATTTTTTTTTAAGAGCTAAATAAGTTCAACACTAAATTATTTCAGATAAAACATTTCAGATCAAAGAAAAATTAAATATTATAGGTTTTCTATTTTTGTTACCTTCTCCCAAAATTCCATCCCTCATTTTTTCCAGCTCAGTCATGTTATAAAATATTTTCCATTCACACAAATATATATTTCATATACTAATAGAAGGGGAAGCACTTTGGGAGTTCACTGAATCATTACTTTTAGGTATCATTTTTATTAAAATGATAATATATAGGAGAAAATAAAATTTGAAAGTTTAAACTGAAATACATGTGATAGCTGATATTGTATCACTACTTTGTATTGATATGAAAATGGGAGTGACCAGATATAAAAAGAAAGGCCAAGGAAAGACAATTGCTATTTTTTCTAGCTATCTTTCTTCAGGTATTTTTGACCTCAACTATTTTTAATGAATTCTGATCCGCACTTAGAGTGGTGATCTGTGTCTCATATCTCAGTCTCAGGCTACACCAGCTCTCCTGGACTGGACTACTTCCATCTGAAGGATTTTAGCATTAGATCTGAATGTTCAGTCCATTACTACTCTGTGTTTTGCCTCTGTTCTTCTGAGTTGGGTAAAGTAAGAATGTAGATCTAAATATGGATTCAGAGCTTTAATACCAATCTCTCTGTATTTTGGCATTTTTTTGGGGGGTGGCGGGGAGGAGGATGATACCACAAACCAACAAACAAAACATTTAAAGAAAAATCACAAAAAACAATAAAATGCAAAGACTGAAATTTTATCCCTGCTGAAGTTGATGGTGAAATTCTCAAAGACTTTAGTGGAGCCTGAACTTCATTCAAAATATTTATGTGATGGCAATGAGCTAAAACTTTTTTACAATAGCTTAAGAAGCCATATCCCCCTCTACCTCAGTTTGCCTTTCCACTGATGTTGTGTCCAATAATGCATCATACCCAGATGTAGCATGAGGCTTCTGTTAATACTATGCTTCTCACTCTTGCCACTCATTCAGTAGTGGCTGCAGTTTCCTTTGCCTCTTCCCACAACCAATTTCTGCCTTCCTTCACCCCGTGGCATTTCCTGTGCCAGGAAAGGACAGCTCAGACCTAGTCTCCTCTTCCAAACATCTCCTCAGGACTTTTCTCTTTCGGTCTGCAGTCCCTTGAACTTCATTTTATTCCCTCATTTAGAAGGTTAGCCATCAACTCTAATTACTACAATATCTTCATGAATAAACAATAAATAAGCTAAAAATGCAGTAAGGAAGTTTCAGGTTAGATGAAAACTAGTAATCTGGCAATTGCTGACATCTTATAAACATTTGGGAGGCAATTTCTACTTCCAGATGTCACTGAGTCTGCAAAGAGAGCTCTGTGCTGAGCTTTACTTTGCAAGATGACCTTCCGTCATACAAAAAGAAAATAAAAAAAAAAAGAAAAGAAAAAGAGGGGAGGCACTCCGAAGGTATATGGGAGCATTGTGCTGCCACCATGTTCCAGGGAGCACAGGGTCTTCCAGCAGAGAGGTCAACTCCACACAACCCCAGCTCCTCCAAATACCGCTGACCTAAAGCAATCCTTGCACTGTATTTCCTAGACATTGTTTAGGATTTGCATGTGAAGGTTTGCATGTGTTTCATGGAAGGTGTATGGGTTTGGGAAGACCAGGCACCAGCTGAGATGGGAATTTCCATGTGGCCTAGAAATCCTGCAATTTTTTATAACTTACACAGTGTCTGTCTGCAGCCAGCTGGACAACAGTCCCAGCTCCTTGGCACTTATGGCACATTTTTCCAGTAAGCTCTAATAAAATGCTTCCTATCATCCCATTTTATTGGAATGAGGAGGTTTCCCACAGAAAGTGTGCAAACTTGGCAAAACACAGTAAAGCCAATGTTATCCCGGCAGAGCAAACATGAAACAAATCTTTCTTATCGTGTAATAATCAAAGGGCTTTTCAGATGACTCTGACACTCCTTTTAGGTACTGTGGGATAATATGTTAGGTGCCAGACTGCCACATTTATCCTCAGTTCTCCTCTGAACTGGCAATAAGGATAAAAACTTTAATGACACTGTCCTTAGACATGGCTTTGCAATATGCTACATGTCTAGACTGCTGTAAAATTAGAAGGATTTTGTTTGAATGACTTGTTTATATGACTCCCATAATAAATAGCCTGAGTCTCCCTAGTTGTATTAAAAACACATTGGAGCAAACTCTATGCGTGATTACACCACTGCAAGTCCACCATCAGCTATCAGGAATTATTGCCTGACAACAGAATTCATTTTGCCATATTTGTAGTCATTGCGCCAAACAGAAATATGATTCCAGGGTGTCAGAGTATCAATGGGAAGAAAGCAGGATGAAGCCTAAGGCTTTCAAACTAGGAGGAGAGAGCTAAATCAGCTTTTGTCTTCATATAGTCCCATACTTCATCTGCAGCAGAGATGATGCTCAGGAAACGCAGGATATTAAAAAGTTCAGTGAATGGCTCCTGGCCCAATGGAGAACAAATTGAAATGTCATTCCCCAAAACTGATGTGCCTGAAACTTCAACCTGAGGAGGAACAGGCTTTGCAGAAGACCTGTGTTATCCGACAGGAGACGGACAATTCATTGGAGAAAATTTGGTATTTCTCATGGAGCTTTCTCTGTAATTCTTCTGTTCTAGGCTTTGGCTGCCTTGACCTGACTGCACTCAGCCTTACTCAGTCTTGCAGATTAAGCAGCTTGGATCGGTCTGGTCCTTGGAGGGGAAAGCAGCTGGAGGCCCCAGGTACCAGTCACATGTCAAAAAGAAAAAGCTGAAGAGTCAGAGGCTGAGTGTGAAGGAGATGGGTCTGTTTAGCCCTGTTGCCCCAGCCTTGTTTAAGCAGACAGCCAACTTCTACTTTACTATTTATTTTGACGTGGAGGGATTTTCCCCTAAGATATTTGCTCAGAGCTGTGGGGTTCTCAAGGCCCCTGTGCACTGTGAGATAGCTTCTGATGTGCACAGGAGGATGCCCAGGAGAATTTAATGCTAACTCTAACTGCATTTCACAGGCAAAATCACACGATTTTTCTTTCCCTGTGTCAGGATCAAGGTCTCTTGGACTAATTGACTCAAACACCTGAGGCTGTCATGAGCAGGCAGGTCTCTGCACCCTGAGGCTCATCCCCAAGGGCTCCAGAAGGGCTGCTGAGATGCTGATGAAAGTATTTTTACCTTTGGTCAGCAACAGTTTTGCCCCAGCCTCAACCAAGCAGTCACAGCTGTGGGTTTTTCAGCAGCTGGCATCTCCCCAGCTTTGCCTCCACCTGCACAAAACAGCTGCAGAAGCTGCAGAGAGCAAGGAGGTAAACAAAGCTAAGGAAGACAACTAGGTTGAGAAGCTGTTTCAGAAAGGGACTTTTCTGAAGCTTGAAAAACACAACTTGCTGAACTTGAGAAAGGTGCAAGCTGAGGGAAGAAACCTCAGCTGATGGCAAAAGATTGTGTTCCAGATGCAGGATGACGAACCGTCACTGCAGCAGGTCAGGATGACACGGGCCACCTTCCAGGAAATCTGCAGGAAGCACAGCACTGAGCTGCAGAGGCAATGCAGAGGCAGTACAGTAATAGAAAAACTCTCTTATCTCTTCAAAAGATCAAAAAAATCATCCTACCTACTTCTAACCAGGTCAGCTCGGGCAGGTTGCCTGTGAGGCCACTGGGATGAAAGCAAGGGGAGATCTCTCCTTTGGGTAACGAGGCCTGTTCACTGCTGTAGCAGATGTATTGATGTTATGGCTGGTTGTTCTGGAAATGTGTCCACATTAAGGCCTTTGGGAATTCCCATCTCTTTTTCTTTGATGAGGAAAGCCCAGTGTGTGGTTGACAATAGTGTGTCAATCTACAAAGGTGTCTGCTCACACCTGCAGAAATTCAGGCTGTGACGATGCTGTCTTGAACCCAGCACGATGCAGGCTGCCCTCATGCCCAGTGCTGCCTGTGAGCCTGTCCTTTCCTTGATCCCAGCACCTTGGGTGCGTGTCACTGGGTGAAGTGACTGTGCTCTTGACCAGAGGTGTAGTGGCACGCCTGCCGATGTGCCAAATCTAGTGTGACAGTGCACACCGTGCACATTAAGCCTGTCTGCGTTGTTTCAGCCAGGTTTCTCTCTCAACACTGAGGTGGTAACTAACCGCTGAGCATTCACAAGGAGCAACTTTCTTAAATGCTCCTCGCCTGTGGTAGCTGGCCATGGGAGCCACCTGGCCCACTGCAATTGAGGGCTGAGAGACAAAGCTGCCATCTCTCCGATGTGAGTTGCCATCGCCTGATTTGGGCATTACAGGGTGGATGCCCGCTGGTTAGGTAAGCCACCTTCAGCTTAGATGGTTACTTTGTCTTAAAGAGGGTAGAAGTGGTTATAGCTGGTAAGTCAAGTTGAATGAATAGCATGTCTGAGTGTCACAGAGGTGTGTGCTTAGCTGTAGGACTGGAGTCCTGCTCTGCTCTGTTGACCATGCTCCTTTACATGCACTTATGCTTGGCTTTACATGTGCGAGTACAAGTCAATAAGCTAATATGAGATGGAGAATATAAAAGGCCGTCCTTGCAGGTGCACCTCTGTTATCCCAGTACAACCAGAGAGTGCTAAACAGCACAGCATTTAGCTGACATCCATTTGGATCCAGGCCTCAAGGGTTTTAGGTGTGGCATCTACAGCAAGTATTCTTCTAACTTAAGTTCACTGTAATGCTCCAGTGAGACTACCAATGACAAGGGAAGGAGAGAAACTGGATTAACAGCTGCAAATTTTCTACTGAAAGAGAAGATTGTCTTAATGATAATCAAAGCCTGGGAGCAGATTGCAGCCTTTGTGGGGATGTGGAATATAACGGTGACACCCAACATTTTTTGCATTAGCCACAGCTTTTTTAAATAGGTCAGTTTTTCTTTCTGGGATTCTGAATCTGGATATTTCAAGGCATTTTCACTCTGCCTAATTTTGTGCACCTAATTTAGTCACCAACTTGACAAAACTATCTCCCCAGACTATCTTTACCATTAACGGAGAGACAGACTGGTTCTTCTAGAACAGTTTAGAGAACTAGTTTTCCTTGTGTACCTCTGAATCCCTCTGAGGTACCTCCTAACTGTAGAGGGATCATGTAGCCTCATAAGTTGTGGATTTGAGTCAGTGTCTACATTAATGTGATGTAAATAAGCCCCTCTAGGCCCATTTTAAACCCACTTCATAGATTTCTTGCTCTGTATTTACATCAGTACTTGTGAGATCAAAATTTGGCGTAGCGTTCATCTTCACTCTGGCACCTCTGTCTTCATCAGAAGGCTGCTGGTGGGTTTGGTTTTTGTTTTAATGTCAGTGCACTCATTTTTTTAGTTTTCGGTTTGAATGGATGTGAGCATTGGCTTCTTTGAGACATCTGAGAAGCTTCTCCATCAGTGGGGGCAGCCTCAGCAGACTGTGCACTTTGCTTTCGCTTCCCATCCGCATGCCTCAGTGCAGCACCAGTATAAATTCATCACATCACATTTACTGAGGCAACTGCAGAGCAATTACACTAATCCTGAAATTGCCTCAGTGGCACAAATATGTTTAAAGCATATTTATGCTGTACTACATGGCTATATTTATAAATAGCATGACTAGTTCTCCCAGTCTGCTCTCAGGAGTAACAGATGCACTAGGGGAAAGATGAAAATTTAAGCACAGCTGAACTGAGACATGTCTTGCTGTGCATACACATGCTCCTCTGCTACAAGTTCACCCAAGCTAATGGACTTACACCAAAGACATGTGCCCCGTGGTGGTTATGTCTTGTGAAAGGCCAAGGCCACAGTGCAGGTGGGGAAAGCTTGGCTCTGCACTAGGTGATGTTAGCAGCCCCAGAGGGATTTACTCTGTCACAGCAATGCCCTTCTGCCAGACAGCTGACACATCTGAATGCAGGGTTGATTTGCTTCTGGTTATGCACCACCAGGAGACAAGCATGCAGCTGCGTCAGCTGGAAGAAGGTGTCTGGAAGCCCAATGTCCTGGGCAGGGTGACTATTCTGAGATCAGCACATGCTGAAGCTCTGAATGCAACCAGCACCTACCAAATCACGGCTTTAATCCTCCGCTTTTAGATGAGGAAAGGTGAATACTGTCATATACCTAGAGCCCATTTGGCCCTCACAGTTGTTGCAGAGGCATACGTATAATTAGGGGCCTAGGAAGGTGAGTGCTCCCAGACTGTGTAGCTCTGTAATACATAGGGAGGTTCAGAAGCTCTGTGCTCTTTCTGGACTTCTCCCCCTTACATATTTATGCACAATCTCCCCAAATGAATGAATACAGAGAGAAATGGCCTTTCTGTAGCAGATGAAAACAGTGAGGAGCAAACAGTAATTGGTGACGAATGTCAGCTAACCCCACAGACCCAGTACCTGGGTACCCACAACTCCTTCATGAGAACAAACACTAGAATTGTCAGCTGATACTGGAGTTAGTGCCAAGCATTAAATGCTCACAGAAACAGTCATTAATTGTTAATAATGACTCCCATTTCAGTTAACATACAGTTTTTGAGCACAGACTAAGGTGAATTTATGGGTTTATTAGAATGTGTTTCATAGTTCATCTTAATGGAACTGACAAACTAGGAAAACTGGATCATTCAAATTGTCTTCAGAGAATTTGTTGTCTAAATGCAGATGTCAGAACTTACAGGGCTGGCTATCTAGTGGGCTTTCATAATAAGATGTGAATTGGTCATGGAAAAAAAAAAAAACAACCACCCAATAAAACTGTTCTTCTTAAAATAATTATTGTTTTGTAATGCAGTGTATACCAAGTAATCAGAAAGTTTTGTGGTAAAAAATCCATAGTAACATCAGAAAATGCATTTCTTTGTAGACAGTGCCATTATTATCTTCATCACACTGCAAATCAATACACTGGAAATCAATACACTGCAGATGCTTGAAAAAAATGGTAAGAAGTTATGAGTAAGACACTGAATGAAACCTGAGAGGTTTGGTATTTCCTTCTGGTTCATCCACAGGCTGTCTGTGGGACCTAAAAAACAGTGAAGATTTTCTTGTTATCACAATTTCCCGTCTGTAAAATGGAGATAATATTTCCCTTCTTTCCAACATCTTTTTTGCCTTTCTTTTCTATTTAGAATGGAAGCTTCTTGAAACTGGGAATGTATCTAATTGCATATTATGTATTCATCATGACAAATGAGGGATCTCTAGCAACCACAGTACAAATAGCAGAATGAAGAAACAAACAAGAAAAGGGTAGAAAAAAATCAGGATAACTGAGAAGAAAAATGAAAAAAAAAAGTGCTCCTAGCTGAAAAAAAAAAAAAAGCGGAGAGAGGTAAGTCAAGTAAATGATCATGGAATTAGGCAAAAGAACTTAGACAAACTGAAGAACAAGAAGACAGAAAACAGACAAAAATAGACAGAAATATCAACAGAGCAAAACCCCAGAACCAGAAAAACAGAGTGATGAGGAAACAGAGGGTTTGAGACAGAAGTTCCAAGGCACTGCAGACTAGAAAAAGGTTGGAAGGCAAAAAAAAAAAAAATTAAAATGTTAAAAATATTTTTACGATGGTCTTAGACTGAACTCAGATAATACGGGAGAAAATTCAATATAAAATGACCTCTCGGTCCCTATGCAAAGGTCCCCTCTTGCATACTCTAAATATCCAGAACATCCAGTGAGTCAGTTGCAATTTGGGTGTCTGGGGATATAGAGTTGGGCCAAGTGTTGGGTGCACTTGGGAAAAACATAGAGGGCCATGCCCTGAGCAATCTTATGGAGGAGTGGTGTGATGTCAGCATTGCCTGGGGAAAGAACAAATTCTTGCAGATCACTGAAAATCAAAAGTGCTTTCCAGGAAGCAAAAACCTGGCCAACAAAAAAAGAACACAATCATGCATGAATGATAAGCAAATACAATTCACTTTCAGACATAGCTTTGAGTCACAGAGGAGTGCATGCAACCTTTCTTTTTTATGACTCAAAATATAATGGGGTATTTGCAACATTACAGAAAGTCTGGAGTCCATCTTGCATGTCACTTTTCCCATGGAGTTTCAATCAAGTGAGACCTATTCCTTAGGTTAGCAGCTTTTCTGATGACAAAAAACAGTCCAGATATAAAAGCTAGACATTTTTAAAATTCAAATCATGTTGTGACTTTTCTCTTGGGGCCTGTGTCTTTCTTTCTTGAGAGGTGGCAAAACACAAATTTACGGGGATGTGTGTAAATGAAAGGGAGAGGGGGCTGGAAAAGACTCACGTTGTTTATCAGTAAAGATGCAGCAAGAACAGCTCAGGAAATCCCCTGTCCCATGTCCCCAGCTGTTATTTTACATCAGAAGATTTGCAGTCTAATTTGCTGGGGCTTGGATTGTGCATTGCATGGATGACCTTTGCCAAGCAAGTTAAAAGAACAAGTAAAATAGGCCCCAGTAGGTGTGGTTTTCTACGTTTAGTTTTTGGCCAATTCATTTCCAAAACAAATACAACAGTAATACTATATATACAGACTGGAACCACCAGTACTGTCTCATGAATGAATTCAATCACACTTCTTCCCAAGGCTGAAGTATTTGTTCTACATACATACAATTTAAACACCACATATATTAAGAAACACTTTCCTACAAAGCAGAACAAATGAATCATGAAATCCATCAAATGAAGCATATCTAGATCATGCACATAAAGAGCTCAGCACAAGGAATTCTTGTTTGATATGCTACTGAAATAAAACCACTTCTATCAGCAAAATAACTTTATTACTTGGCTACTAACAGTTTTAAAATATTCATAGAATCATAGAATATCCAGAGTTGGAAGGGACCCACAAGGATCATCGAGTCCAACTCCTATTCATCTTGTTCCATCTATCACCTTCTCTTAACAGAAACATCTTGGGCTTTTTTGCATCTTCATGCAATGGTGAAATCTCCAAAGAACAAATATCTCCCATATTAATGTAAGAGAAAGATTATTTTTTGATATTGAAAACATGAGCAATGTAGAAGATTTGACTTTTGTCGGGGGAGGGGAAGAAAGCAACCACACTAGAATGAGTATTTTTATCCTGATGTACCACAAAATAGAAGTACCAGTAATAGCTAAATCAGTTTTCAACCTCATTTATATTGTAATCACAATTAAAGTAAACTGATGTAACTGTGGTTTCAACCATTCTAAATACTATTAAACCAAAGTTTCATAGCGATGTAACTACACTGGGTTTAAGTAAATCTAATTACACCTCTGTCAATTTTTAAGTATAAACAAGTCTTGGGTGATGACATTAGTGAATCTCCCGCATTATGCCAGTGAACACCACCACTGCTCATTCCTGAGTCACTGTGCCAGCCCACCTCCGTGCCAGGGGAATAATCTTTGGAGCTGTGGTTGCAGCTGGAGGCCAAGATGTTGTACTCAAGCCTTCAGAGAGGTACAACATTCCAATGAGATGTTGGGAAATGTCCATTTGATACAGGTTTCTGCCTCAGTGAAAGGGCTAAGTCCAGCACGGGAGTTTGAGATACAGCCCTGATTTCCACATAGTAAACGTTTAAAACTGGTGCTGAGTTGTCTCTTCTTAAATGTGATTTCGACGATTTTTACCTGAAAGATGTTTTACTTATTCTTCATCTTAGTTTATCATGCTTCATATTTTGAGAGTGAATCACTGACATCCAGCAAAGTACAATTTTTACTAGCATTGCTTGAGCTTTAGATTGGCAGCTCAGGTCCACATGCTTGACCAGGCACAGTCTTTTAAGAGATAATGGTCAGGCTCTAAACTCATCAGACAATAATCCCATGAGTTGTCCAAATAAAAGCTATAAAGATATAGATAAATAGCATGTATACACATTCTCATTATTGTAGACTGGGAGCTTTTGTTTAAGATTGCAAGCCAAAATGCACAGGGAGAGACTATATGTTAGAAAACATACAAATTATACTATAGAAAGGCAGTAAACAGTTTGGTAATCAATTCTGCATCAACTTTCAGGCCGATGGAGTGTCAAATAACTGGTCTTCTCTACTTGTCATTGGAAGGGGATAGATAATTGATGATGTGGTTATATTTCTTCTGAAGACTTGGGGACAGGCACACACAGATTTGGCACAGACCATTTTTGCATCAGTCAGGTGCTTATAAGTCACCCAGGGTTGCTTCTCATAGACCAGAGAGGGGTGGCTTCTCTGAAAAAAAGCAAGTTGGGTGAACACTGGGCTCTCAGTGAGCTCATTCCAAGACCTGTAGGAACCATATAGCAATCCATGCCCTTATCAGTTAAATATTTTGCAGCAAGGGAAGCCATCCAAGATCACACAGCCTTGGAAGAAAGGTCACAGTCAGGTTTCTGAAGAAAAGTCAAAGCCTAAGAGAAAGGGCTGGGAGCTAGGAAACATACTGAGGCTAATCTCTACAGCTATGGGAGAGAGTATTAAAATGTACAGGAACAGATACCAATTAACATTTGGCAAGGAGGCAGAAAAGCCTCGGGAATATACCAGAGGATTTCATCAGGATAAACTTGGACAAGAACTTTTTAAGCTCAAGAGCTCAAGGCAAAGATAGGTTCATTGTCGTATGTGTGGGAGAGGAGACAAAACAGTACTACAATTTTCTGCGAAGAAAAGACAGTACTCCCATGCCCTTTTGGTGAGAAAAAAGGTAAATCCACAATGTGTGGGTGAAGTGCAAAGTTCTGCAAGGTTCCCTTTGAGTTTCACAAAGAAATGAGTATTTCTGGAGCCCCAGCTCTGAAAAAATACTCTTAAAAGTTTGTTTGCAATGGCTACCTCTTGCAAATAAATAGAGCATTTGTATACTAATTAAAAAAACTCTTCCATAACCTAAAGGAAAAGTGAGCATACCACAGTGATATTTAAAGTACATTGCAGCAAACTACCAGAATTCCACAGAGCTGGAACCAACCTGGTAGACCTGAGCAGATTAGTCATAGCCAGCTGGTTTTCCACTCTATCCCACGGAGCCCATACAAGATTTTCTATTACCTAGGCAAAACTCTGCCTCCCATTACCCTGAATAACAACAGCTGACTGTATGTGGAGCCCTCAACATGTCATGGCACAAAGTGTCCTCCTGTTATCACTTTGGATCAACCAATGTCATCAAGTTTTGAAACACAACTTAAAGCAGAAGCACCAATAGCTTGGAGACACAAAGCTTAGGTGGGAGATTTCAGAGCATCCCCTGGACTGATCCAGTACAACTATACTAGTAAATTACACAGCCTCAGTGCTGTGGACTGGGGTGCTGGGACTTGGTCATGCTGTTAAAGCATTACGAAGGTCCCTGGCACAATTTTAGCCCAGGTCTGCTAGCGTTGCTCAGGAGTCAGAATGGGTCAGAGCCCCAGGGCCTCAGACCCTGCTCCAGAGGATGGGGACATGCAGCAGGGTGGCTGTGGCCAGAAGGTGCCACAGAGCTGGAGAGTGCTCAGGCACCACTCCGCTCTTGGGTTCAGATGTAGCTGTTCAGTCCTCCGATGTGATTTCTTGAGGCTTCTGCATCTCCCTTCTCTTGGGTGCTAAGTCTGCAGTGTGTGTGTGAGAAAAGGGTTTAAAGACATTTGATTCATCTTAATGAGGCACAGATTTACTGGGGAAAAAAAAAAAAGAGAAGAAAAGTTTTCAGAGATAGAAAACATTGTTTCCTGCCTGATTTAGCCTCAAGTCCTTATAGGATGAAAGTTGCATTTATGCTGTATTAGATATGGAAGCAACATGCAGATAAGAGATCTGTGTCTCTTCCAAGACAAAAATGTGCTGGCTTCAGCCCTGTACATTGTAGCTCTTACGGTAGATCAAAAGTAACTTAAAGTAGGGGCGATGGCTTTCTGACAGCGCAGATCAAACCTCCAGACTCTTTTTATTAGTCCCATGGTTTTGAGCCACTTCAGGTCAAAGAGACACCGAGACCGTCTTGTCTCTGCTGCTGGCAGGCATGGGGAGAAGGAACTTCCTCCCCAACCTGATGGGAGGCAACATTTCACAGCTATGCTCTGAAGCCGTGCTCAGATTTCAGGGATTTGCTTATTGCCTCATGTGCTGAAGTACACGGAAGGATCAGATGCTCTCAGTGAACCAGGTTCCTGTTTTGAAAGACAGAGGAAAGCACACAGCAAGACATAGATAACTTATCTGTGTTTGTAGCAAATTTTCTTTTCTTTTTTTTCTTTTATATTATATGGGCAATAAAAAACTATTTACAAGGCATACAAACTTCAGTTTATAGCTAGAAAGATGTTTCTCTCTGTCTGCGTTGTCTCCGCAAGTGTCAAAACAGACTTGTATTTCATACCAATAAAACATGAATTTCATGCCAAGAACAGCAAGAAACAAAACAAAATGAAGCTATTTCCTCAGAAAAAAAAAATAATAAAAAATCTGACTCTTACAAATCTGCCTCTGATCCTGTAATTGGGCTGGTGGGACCAGACACCATGGGAACCCGTACAGCAGCCTGCCTGTGCGGATCCATTCCAGTAGGCCCCCCTGTAGTCTCCAGACCATACTGGGAGGGTGCTTCTTTCCCCTGATTAGTTCCTTACTTCTCAAGTGTTCCAGCTCATTTCAGAGGGTGAAGGGTTGTGAATTTAGCCCAGAGTGTGAAATCCAGAGTTATTGCTAGAGCTGGTTAAAAATTTTTCCAATGGAATGTTTTTTTTCCATCAGAAAATGCCATTTTGTCAAACCAAAACTGCTCTCTGAGGCATGTTGATTTTCACAACCTTTTGTTTGGGGGAAAAAAATTGGGAAGAAGTATTGTGAGAAGGTCAAAATATTCCATTTCAACATTTCTGGAATGGAAGCTATGGGGGAGGAGGTGTTTTGCAAAGCTACTTTTAGTTTCAAACTGTAATTTGCTTTCTGTCACAGAAAGAAAAGTATTGTGATAGAAGGACCTTTTTTTTTTAGTCATGGCAATTCATTTGTTTTCATTCTGGTTTAAACCAAAGTAAATGTTAATTTCATAGAACTCCTATGGAAACAGAAATTTCTTGTTTCACAGCATTAGTTAGGGCTATATTACAGCTTTGAATTTATTGGAGATACACTTTATCCATCAATCTTTGCAACAAGTGTTTAGATAGTTATTTGATCCTAGCAATTTTCTTGGTTAAATGAAAACCAACATTCATACAACAACACTTGGCTTGAATAAATGGTCACAGATAATGAACAATGAAAACATAAAACAGGCAAATGTGACAGCTGATTGTGATTTGTCATAGTATTCTTGTACAGATTTTAAACCGGTCAGACAGATTTTATGCTTGTTAACTCTGAAATGAAGATAAGTAGTAGATCTTAATATATTTTGAGTAATGTTTTTAGATACGGCCTTGCTTCAGCAAGAAAACTAAACTTCTTGTTAGGTTCATCCCAGCTGAATAAGAATGTGCTGAGTTAAACATGGTCTTTTTTTTTTTTTTTTTAATTTGATAATAAAATATTTTGTCCTCATTGTGTGTCCTTAGTGCTCTTATTTTCTTTTCATCACTTGATGTTCTAAGCCTGGTAAAGCACAGAGAGCATAGGTCTGTCACAAATAAATAAAAGGATTAAACACTCAGTTTGTTATCAATGCTCAGGCCTTACAGAGATTTTTCCATATTTATACCTTTCTAGCCATAATCTCCATACCTCCCTCTTGAACAATTAAAAAATCCAGAACTGTGTGTTGACTTACAACACATTTGCACATCTAAAAGGGTGTTGAAAAACTAAGGGATCAAAGATGTTAAAGCATATTGTGGACCTAAAACAAAGAGTAGCACCATTTGTTTGATCCTGTTAAATTTCTAAAAATATCTGCTCCTTTAATAAGAGAGTAGTGTGACTCATAGGAATCTAGAAACCTGGCTTTAGTAGAGACGTATTGCCAGTGCCTTGTAGGCAGAACAGATACGTCCAACTCCCTGAGAGAGGAGGTGCCATCATCACAAGGGACGGCCTCTCCTTCAACCACTCCTGCTGGCCCAGTACCAACACGTCAACAACTTTCAGGCCTGTCAAGTTAGTCCCTCAAAATCATGAAGGGGAATGGGGGATGTTAAAAACTTCTGGCTCACAAAAAATGATGAATGTCAGGTCCTTCTTCTGCTTTCTGATCTTTGAACTTAATTCTTAAAGGCCATCTGAGAGCTCCAGTTATTCACCTCACCAACGGATGGGAGTTTGGTGTGGGAGGAGAGAATATCAGAAAACATCAAATGTCCCACTTCTTCAGATGCATTCTTCTGCGTCATTTGCAGATGCAGAGGTGATGACTCCTGTCATATGTACCTTGCAAAAGAAGAGCAGTAAATCTTGACTGTGATCGACAAAGTATTATTCTTTTTTAAAGAAGTAACACTAGCTCTTCAGGTAGCAAAAAAAGCATCCTGAGCCTAGCTATACTTTAAAGGTTATGAAGATATAAAAAAAAGAGAACACCGTAGTTCAACTCAACTGGAGAAGGACTGGGCCCTAAGTAGCGCCCTCTTCTATCTATGTTGTTTGGTCCCTCAGTTTCATGTGTAAATTATAAAGTGTAAGGCAGATCAAATCCAAAATGTATGTTTTGATGGATGAATTAGAATACCTGTGTATATGAATTCAGTATCACAATATAAGGAAAGCTTATGTATGTCCTTTTTGAAGTTTTCACAGGATGAAATAATCAACTATTGTTGTTTAAAAAAAAACCAAAACACTAATTTCTTTAGAGTATGAACTGTGTTACAGTTTATAAACAGCATAATGTAACATTCTTCATCAGGCATTTATAGAGACAATAAAAGCTACAGGAAAAAGGCTTTACTTAGAGCTTAAACACATACTCTGTGTGCCTTTCAGGTTGCTTTCAGACTCTTCTTGCTTGTGCTGTCACGACAGCTTTCTATTCCCTCTTCCTGTGGCACAGCATTGGCACAAATCCCCTGTTTATGCCTCCATTTGGTGCCAGCCTCAGAAAATGACTTCTTCAACCCTTCTTAGTTTGGCCAGTGTCTGCATGTGGACACAGTTCAGAGGTGCAAGTATAGGGACACAATCCTAACAAGCAGCAAGGGGTACATATAAATTGTAGTTGCTTTGTCTGACAATTTCCTGGACTTGGGTATTAGTTCCTCAGTTGATGTTCTGCAACATTTTTTTTCTTTGCTTGTTTTTAATTTAGAAGAATGGGCTAGAGTGACCCTTTCCCTCCCTTTTTTTATGGCCTATTGCCATTTGGATTTCTAGGCAATGGATCAAGTTCTGTGCTCTGTTAGAAACCATATTTTTCAAATAACATTGTCCCTTCTACACAACAGCCATCTATGTCAAACGCATAGCTCAGTGGGCTGCTGCAGTCAGATGGGGATTACGGTGGTGTCAATTGCTTGAGCTTTTCTACCTTATTTACAAGGAATGTTCCTTTTTCCTTTTAGTTTCTGAACACAGCAGGGATTAAAATGAAAAATAAGAAGGGAGCAACTCAGTGGCTGTGTAGACATGCCTTCAATCAGGTGCGGACAGGCTGCTCCACATGGGCTGCGAGGTGGCTGGACCCAGGCCAGCTGAGCACAACTGCATCCTCAGAGGGGCACCACAGAAGAGCTCAGGCTTTCCTCCCAGGCCAGCTTGGTGCACAACTGGAAAGGCACCAGCCAGGGGCACCGGGCTGTGTAATCGTGCACTGAGTCTTCTCCTGCCGTGCAGGTTTGTTTTCCAGTCAGCCCTTTGCCCCAGGCACTCTCTCAGATGTTCTCAGGACACGCTCATAGTGTTGTTCTGACCGTGTCTGTGGTACTTCTGTCCCTCTGATACTCCCCTTGGCTGTTCCAGCAGGAGTGGGCACACACAGCTGCATCCATCAGTGCCAGTGTTTTGTTCCCAGAAACCCTTCAAGGTGCAGTGTTGTCTATGAGCCCCAGTAAGTGAGGCTTGCAGACACTGCTCTCCTTCCTTCCCTGTCTCCAAGCAGAGCAGCCATTACCTGCTGCCTCATTAGCCCGAATGGAAGAGTTGCTTCTACACCCACCAGCCTTAACGAGGCCTAACCCAGCTCACTGTAGTGATCACAGCTGACACAGCTATGGTGTACCCTTTATCCCCAAAGTGCTCACTGACCCCAGCTCATCATTTGCATCCTTGTGTATCAAATGCTTCTGACCGAAGTCCCAGGTCCTTTCACCATGTTAGTGGGGGGCTATGTGAGAAGAGCTGGCTTTTGGGATACACCTGTAGGTGATAAGACGTGAACCCCTGAAATGTAGCCAAGACTTTATCAACTGCCTAATGATAAGGTCAGGGGCAGTAGGCAAGACTGAGACAGGATGTAGAAGGGAATATTGTGTTCGATTGAAAGTTAGGGGTAAAAAACTTGGCCTATTTGTGTATCATAGAATCACAGAATGGGTTGGGTTGCAAGGGACCATAAAGACTATCTACCTCCAATGTTCTGCCATGGGCAGAGATGCCACCCACCAGACCAGGTTGCTCAAAGCCCCATCCAGCCTGGCCTCAAACACTTCAAGAGATGGGGCATCCACAACTTGGATGTAAACTGGATTTATCCCACAGAAAAGAAAAAATAATTCCTTTCTTAGCTTGCTCATTTTTGTTGTTATTCTTATAGGTTTGTGGTGCAATTTAATGCACAAATCTGTGTCCTCCTGACCTTTAGAAAAGGTATCACTTTCAGTCAAAGAAGCGCATTCTACGACTTGCACTGAAGCCTCCGTCCCCGCCTACGTGCACACTCAAACCTTCTGCAAACAACGTGGCATTCAGAAGGAATCTTCCCTTTGGTAGAAAGTTTTCCACAATTACATAAGTGAAGCCTGTGAGCTGATGCGGAGGTAGCTGAAAATGTGAGAGTGAGATTTACAGTAATATAATTAGCTCACTTACAGTAAGAGGGAATGATCTTTCCCGCGTTAGAGCGAATGCCATAGGAGCCTCCCGCTACTTCTTCCGTGAGTCACATTTCCAGAGGCATTTCTGAGAGCCAGCCACCCTCAGGTGTTGAGCAGCATTTGTTTGTGCTGTGGGTGAAAAATGCCTGTGCGCGCACACAACCTGAATTTGATTAAGCAAACAAGGGCAAAGAAACCAGAGGGCTGTGGTTTCTTTGAATGTCTGTCTGTCTGCTCGGTGACAGAGCCAATGCTTGTAGTCTCGGCCACAATACCTTGACTCATCACGCAGTCTAGAAGAAGCGCTCCCCCCGGGGGGGCAGGAGCTGAACCACATGCGCGCACCCGGGAGCAGCTCAGGGAGCACCGAGGGCCTTATCAGCCCTTCTCTAGGCTCCACTTCTTCTCTCACCCGCACCGTGGTAAACCAGGAGTCCAAGATTTATCGCATCGGCATAAGCAAGTGCTTTAACTTCTGCCAGGTTGAATAACTTTGAAAGAACTGCTTTGGCCCAGGGACTGAAACACATGGTTTGGAGCAACCCTAAGTTCCCTTCCAGGCTCTGCCTGGGCAAGTAATTTATCTTTGGTGTACCAGCAATAGAGTACTGCCTCTCAGTTCACAATAAATAATGTCTTGTGTGCATAACAACCCTTATCTACCTGCCAGGCACGTTGTGAGAATGAATGGATGTTTTTAAGGAGTTCTGTAAGCCATCCATGAAAGGAGTTACAAGTGTGCAGCATGTAATTATTGCCATTATCTTGCACAACCATCCAGGTACTGAAGGAGCCCAGGTTTTGTACATGCAAGGCAGTAAGGGCATGCTACAGCACCAGACTTGCAGAAGGAAGAGGGAGAAGAGGTTTCCACTCCACAACAGCTCCAGGTGAGCCTCAGTCCTTATTCCAAGTGGAGCTAAGTACGGGACTGATGTGATTATTTTGTTCTATGTCAGCTGGGTGGATTATAGGTACTGGGTAAACTACAAAGGCCTGGGAGCAAGGACCAGAAGCCAAAACACCTTTGTTCCACCTGACTTGACTGTTACCACCACTGGATTACACAGCCATGTCTCTTCTTCTGCCCCTCTTTGGTCCTATTAGCACCCTTTTGCACTGCAGCACAGCTTTAATTTGAACAGTGGAAAATGCGCTAGACCATACTGAAGAGATTTAGCACGGATGAGGAAAAGCACCTGAAATCTCAGGTAAAATCCATAGAAATGGCCCACACTATTTACCTCTGAGTCATAGAGAGAAAGACATTTTTTTTAGAAACACACTGCCCAACTTGAGCACAGATGTATGTAGAGAGCAAGATAACATTTGAGGTAAGTGTGTTTTGACATAACAGAGTGACCTGAGTCATTACAGGCTTGAGCCAAGCCTTCCTTTTTGCATTAGGAGACATAGTTAGGGAATTACCTATAAGCAGCGGAAAGGACTGTTACATGACAGCCAGGTTCTTGCACTCACAGCAAGGGATTATACCCTCTGGGAGTGAAAAAAAAAAAAAAAAGCTACCAAAAAAACCTTGGGCAACTACAGATTATGCCAACTGCCTTACATTTTGTCTTATGCTGGGCCTTATGCACACTGGAGATACAGGCAGTGTAAAATTGTTAGTCATCCTCACCTGGATGGTCAAGGGAGGTCTCTCTGGCTCCAAAGAGAATGCAAACAGCTTTATAGCACCGAGGCATATGCAAGAAGGCATATGTCTGTGCTCAAGATTTTTTCAGTTCACATAAACATGGTAAAAGAAAAGAATTAACATATTCCCCATTTTATGGGAAGAAGGACCAAAGATCACACGCAATTTTCTGGAGGTCATCCAGGAGCTTGTGACAGAGGCAAGACCTGGAATCCTGAGACCTGACTTGTTCCTTTTTCCTCTCCTTGGAATATCAGTCTCCAGCTTTGAATATAAATATGCTGATTCTTAAGGTAAAGTGGCTTAGCAATAAAAGTGCATCTATGGGCTATAAAAACAAAAGGCAGGAATGCCTTGTGCTCAGCTGAGATCTGAAAGTGTCTCTAGATAAAATAAGGATGTGAATCCCTATAGCTCTGAATAAGGAAATAACACTAATACTTTCTTTGTGAGTGGTAAAGTGGTTTTTTGCAGTGCTAACGTGTCAGCTTCTGTGTAAGAGAACTTCATCCCTTCCCTGCCTTCCCAGGTAAATTCCTCCTGCATCAGAAAAAAATGTGTACCCATAGAAAGAGGGGAAAATCCCTCGGTGTCATCAACAAAAGGTTAAGCAATCACAGGATGGTTGTGTGTAAAAGCCCTTATATAGCCCCTCTGGGACAACCATTTTAACACTGAGCTTTTACTGTTGCTTTTATGGTTGGTCTGTCAGTAAATACTCAAGACTCTATCAAAAGCCACTATATTTCTGATTATTCTTTAGAGCTAGGTACTTCTCTTGGGTCTAAACCGTCATCCCACCTTTATGATGAAGGCACATATTCCTTATCACTTCTGGTCTAGATCCGTGCTTCATGGTTGAGGTCAAAGCTGTTTGCAACCAGAGTAATTCTGCCACTCCATTGCAGAGGCTCCTGAGATCTTGCCTTCTCTATTCACCACATACAGAGAGACATGCTAATTTACAGACAAAATATTTCCTCTGAATATCTGAAAAATCAGTCTGAGACCACTCTTCTAAAGCTAATGGCAATGAGATCCTTGATTTTGGTGGGAACAGGATCTACTTTAAGCAGAACAGCAAGAAATCATATGCAGTTTGAGTGTTTAGACTTTGCAGTTAGTTAGTAGTCTCATGCACCTCATTTCACCTGTATTTTAAAAGCACACTTCTGTTATCCACCATATAGCAGAGTAGTTTGCCAAGGTGGGGTATATTCGAATAGATGCAAAGTTAAATTAATGATTTTGCCCTTCACTGTTACCATATAAGCAGCTCAATATTCACTGAATGCTCTTATATTGATTTTGATTCATTTTAGTTTATCTTGTTTTATTTATTTTATTTATTTCTATTTTAACTTCTGTAGATTTTACTCGTTGTCATGGAACAGAAGGCTAAGAAAGAGCAAGAGCCTGATTCAAAGCTGCTGTAATCAGCCAACAGACTTCCCTTTGCTTCAGTCTTGGATCATACCTTGAGCAAGGTTGTGGGCTGGTAACAAATACTTTGAAAAGTTTTCATTTAGCCCATGACAGAAAAGCACCCCTCTGCTGCCTTGTCAAAATCATAAAAAATGCATTCTGCAATTCATCCTGCTTAAGCACTGGAACATGTTATTAGGAAAAGCTACACGAACCACAATGATATTCTGCATGCCAAAGGCTGGCTTTTCACTCAAGTCAGTGGTATTGGTGGTAATCAGTCAAGCCCAACCTGAGTGATTTTTCTGGAGAACTCAAAGACACATGTGTGGAGTTCTTGTTTTCACTATCGATGTGGTCTGGGTGACAGACTTTCTTATTTGCTGGGAAGTAGCAGAGAAATTAGGTCTCCAGCAGAAGGCTGCATTTTCTGCCCATGATCCCAGCAGGCTAGGTGGTGGCTTGTACCAGGAGGTCCAGTAGTTCTCAGAAGTGTGTCTGTCCTCTTCTAGGTAAGACAGTTTTGCTTTCCGAACTTTGGCAAAGAGCAGCTGATTTTGCAGAAGGGGAATATGCAGAGCGAAACCACTACAAACGCTGATCCTACTAGAAATAACAAGCTCTCCCTTCCCACTGTTTAGAAATGGAAAGTACAGAAATTCCAGTGATTCATTCTCTTATCTACCAGAATGAGGAGAAAAAACCCACCTAAATAAAAGTGAAATCTTTTACTGAGACATATGGTTTAACATGAAATTCTGTTAACCTCTTACTTCGGGGTAAGAGACGATGAATCCTGAAATTTTATATTCACTTCCCTCCTAAGAATTCATCTGAAGTGTGCGGGCTGGCAGGATATCCCTGTCCAACTTGGTCTCATGGGTTTCCCACCAATCTCCTCTCTAGATAACAAAGAAACTTTGATGCTTTATCCCATCCGTTTTTTTTTTTGTTTTTTTTTTTTAATAAGAGCCCTGTCTGCCAGAATGAGCTCTCCTCTATCTTCTCCCTGTGCCCTCAGCTCTTTGGCAGCCAACAGAAAACTTCCTCCTGTGCTGACAGTCCTGAGCTCTTCTTCGTACTGACATGGCTGTGAATAGAGGCAGAAAATTCAAATGGTATCTTCATAAAAATAAGTTAAAAATCCTGATGGGTATTGATTACATCAAGGGAAGGAAGAACCTGATTTGATTTTTTTGATCTTTTCCTGCTCCACTAGTTACTGACCATTAGTTAACTTACAATATTAGCTTAAAGTCCTGATGTTTCTAATCTCATTACAATCATTCATTCCTTGCCCTTCCGATAGCTTAGTTTCTTCATTCATCAGTATAAAGTCAAGGGGAATTGTTTTGTGCAAGAAGGAAAAAGGCTGAGCATTTTAAGTGAATCATATCGTTTTGTGTGTGTGAAATAGATAACCACAAACCACTTATGCCAATGCTGCCACTCATGGGATTTTATTTCAGATGAAATGTCTCCTGATTTCTAAGCATTTGACATCTTTTATTTCTTTCTCTTTTCCTTTTCCTTTTTCTTTTCCTTTTTCTTTTCCTTTTTCTTTTTTTCTTTTTCTTTCTTTTCCTTTTTTTTCCTTTTCCTTTTCCTTTTCCTTTTCCTTTTCCTTTTCCTTTTCCTTTTCCTTTTCCTTTTCCTTTTCCTTTTCCTTTTCCTTTTCCTTTTCCTTTTCCTTTTCCTTTTCCTTTTCCTTTTCCTTTTCCTTTTTCTTTCTTTTTCTTTTTCTTTTTCTTTTTCTTTTTCTTTTTCTTTTTCTTTTTCTTTTTCTTTTTCTTTTTCTTTTTCTTTTTCTTTTTCTTTTTCTTTTCCTTTTCCTTTTCCTTTTCCTTTTCCTTTTCCTTTTCCTTTCCTTTTCCTTTTCCTTTTCCTTTTTTCCTTTTCCTTTTCCTTTTCCTCTTTTCCTTTTCCTTTTCCTCTTTTCCTTTTCCTTTTCCTTTCCTTTTCCTTTTCCCTTTCCTTTTCCCTTTCCTTTCCCTTTCCTTTTCCTTTTCCTCCTTCCTTCCTTCCTTCCTTCCTTCCTTCCTTCCTTCCTTCCTTCCTTCCTTCCTTCCTTCCTTCCTTCCTTCCTTCCTTCCTTTCTCTTCCTTTTTTATTTTTTTTTCTGAAACTGTGAGGTATCTGATTACACTCAAATTCATCAAGGAAAACAAAGGGCTACAAACATATGATTTCATAATGCATCAGAGAGTTTGTGGCTATTATGCCAGAACTACAAAGCGAATGCTATGCACTAGTTGGATGTGAATGTAGATGAAAATGGATTTAAACATATGTATGCAATGGGTAGACACCATAGACCAACCATCAGAAGCTTACTTTATGAGCCAGGATTTTTATGAGTCAAGAGAAAGCACAATGCAGACGAGCAAAGCAACTGGGAGCTGCAGCAGCTGACCCAGTGACCACATTTCAGACATTAAAATCAGAGTGATCAAGATGGCCAGTGAAGTTCCCAAGCAATCAAGCTGTGGTAAAAGCATCTCAGATTCAGTGTTTGGTCTAGACATGAATGAGAAGTGAGGAGGAGTGGGAACAAGGTTCAGTCATTTTAAGGCATAACCTCTTGTCATACCAGGTCAAACGGGTTCAGTGCATTTTAAGACCCTTGTAATGCTTCTTAACAGCTCTCCTGCTCTTCTTCCTACACCAGCTGAGAACTCACTAGTGAAGTGACGACATAGCACACAGAAAAGGTGAATCTGTGACTGTCAGTCACATAAAGTGCTCTTAAGTCCTCCAGAGATACATAGTATTTGCATACCCAGTCCTCAATGTTTCATCACCACCTTTAATGACAATTCCGTGATAGGTAATGGCATTTTTTTCAAGAGATTGTATTGTATCTCATTGTTCAGAAAAACAGGCAAACTATAACAACACCAAAACAGACACATTAGTTTTACATGCTAAAAAAGAGATTCATTTAATTGGTAGCTTGTACATTTACATTTGCAGCGGAAGAAATGCATGGAGTTATTTGGTGGTCATTGCCTAAGTGCTTAGGTGGCCACTTGATAAAACTCAGCATTGAAATTAATTGGCACACCCACTGGCAGCCCCAGCAGAGAAGCCCAGGAGTAATAATAAATATCCTCCGACTTCCTGGGAAGGTTCCTGCGGGCTTGACTGGCTTAAGCACATTGACTGCTCTGCATGAGCACATCCGTGGTACTGTTGTCTTTCTCCCTCTCATACATTGCTTAGAGAGTTTGGGCTTGACCTTTAAAAGCTCTGTGTTTTGCTCTTTTTAGGTGTGTGCTGCCCTGCAGTCTCTAAAGCTCTGATACAAGTCCCCAGACTCTTTATAAAGATTAAAGAGGGTCAGCTCTGCATGCCGAGCTAATAGCATTACTCCTCTGTTTACTAAGTGGCTCAGTAATTAGGTCCATACCAAGGAACGGGCTTCTGCCCATTAAGATTTATTCAAGAAGATTTTATATTACTTTCAAAATGCTTTCCACTCTTCATGGAAGTGACTGGCACTTCGAGGTCTTCCCAGCAAAACAAATTAGGCAATGCAGAGCTCAAGGCCATGGTGGCTGGAGCGCTTCTGGCAGAGGGGAAAGATCAGTTCCCTGGAAGCCAAAGCCAAGCTTAGTCAGCACTGCTGCCGTTTTCCCCTTCCCCAGCCCGTCTGGGCAGGGAGCCAGCTCTCAGGGCTGAACTAGGTAAAGACTAACTCCGCAAAGAAAAGCTGCATTTCCACCCAGCTGGGCTCCTGTCTGGGCTCGTGGTGGGGAGGGAGTGGGAATGGGCAGCCGGGGCAGGACACTTACAGGTCCTCACTAGGACCGACTTGCTCTGTGTCTGGACCTTCAGGCGCATGGAAGTTGGGGGTGGGCAGTGCTAATGGGTACATGGGGTTTTGGAGATCATACTTTTAGGGTAACCTAAAAGGTGTAACCTTTGGAATTTTACCCTTCATGCTCCAGAGGCCTTAACTCTTATTTCACCTTTCAAATAGAAAAGTATTTTGCAGCCGGTCAGGTTCAGCACAAAAGAAAATCTTGCTCTGGTTGCAAAGCTGCTCGTGTATTTGTTCTTCTGTCTTTCAAAAGTCCCCATCTCCAGCTGTGATGTGCTTTACACTATGAATCTGACTATTCTCAATGATCTTTGTTAAGGAAATGACACTAAAACTTCATTTGTACAAAAGTTACGCATTTTCACTCAAGAGATTCCTATCACTTGGATGGGTTGGAGAAGAAGAAGTGCAAGGAAACTTTCTCTGCTTGCATCCTCCATAAAAAAGCAGGACACAACAGCAGTCCCTCTGCCATGGGCCTGTTTTTCCTTAATGTCCTTCATGACGCAGACCACTTTAAAGGGGGCTGGAAGGCACTCTTTGTCAAATTTCTAGTAACACATCATGGATCAAGTTTAATTTTTTTTTTTTTCTGAACCAGAGTTACCAACACTAATTGAAACCTGACAATGTTGCCGAGGCCAAATTTCATGAGAACAACAAAGTTATTTAAAAAAAATAAAATGATTCATTCCCCACTCAGTGCACTGTCAGTTACTGGTACTCCCCACGCTTAATGCCTGAGGTAGCTAATGGCATTAACACATGAAAGAAATCATCAACATGCTTTTGACTCCCATTGGAATCCTTTATTAAAATAGTTCTGACACTTTTTTCTCTGTTTGTAGAGCTGGTATGTCAGTAGCCACACGACCAGTACTCTGACCAACGGAGTGATAATTCCCAGAAATACAGAATTTGTTTAGACTGCTCCAGACACAGCCACCTTGACCGGATAACCTCTGTTGGGTTTTGCAATGCCAAATGAGTATCCGTTCTGGCAAGGCAAGGCCACACTCCAGCAAGGAGCATGGCTCTCCCAGTGCTGCCTTCGGCGGGCAAGATGAAACAAAAGGGTCTCCTGTTTACAGCCATCCTGTTCAGCTGCTCTGAGGATTTTTCCATTCTCTCCTCCTTCCCCACAATGCACACTTTGGCATGGCTTTGCCTTGCTTGGCAAGGGGGGAGTCACGGGGCCACCACAGAGGGTGCTAAGGGCATTTGCTGATGCAGGAGAGTCTCCCACAGCTGATGAGCAAGCAACCAGCAGTTTAAAAACAAGCAAGCAAGCAAGCAAACACACACACACAAAAAAAAAAAAAAAAGAAAAAAAAAGGAAAATATAGAGAACGGTGGTAATGCTGTTTTCAGCAGAGTAAAAGTGGTGACCTATTGCCAGAAGATGGTTCCAAAAACCAAGCGTCATTACCTTTGGAGAAAGAAAGGAGGACAAGAGGGGAGCTTTAGCCCTCCCCTACACTGATGCTATGTGGGGACCACTGCAGTCATGCTGTTTGCTTTCCCTTCCTGTGCTTCTCCCCACCCTGCACTAGTCCGTTTCACCCAAAAAAGGTGTCTGGTTCCAGCCGCATCTCTGTTGTTGCTTGGTAAATATCAGGGCTCTCGCTCGTATGTGAGCACTTGCTGGCATGTCAAGAATAGATTGTTGTCAAAGGCAGGTTTAAGCATTTTAAGAAACAAAAAGCTATGCCGGAAAGGACAATTCTGCCTTCAGAGTGAAGTCACACCCTCTCTCTTTCTTTCCGCTCATTTTGGCCTAAACCAACATTTCCGCTGACGGTTGCTATCAGTGAGAGCTGGATTAATTCCTGGTGCAGGGAGGCAGGCAGCTGCAAGCGCCGAGTGTGTGTATAAGGAGTGAGTCAATGGGGAAAGAGCAGGTCTTGCTGCAGGAGGCACTTTACCCTCCAGAGCAATTAACTGAGCTGCGGCATCATCTTCAGACCATAGGCAAGTGGTATTTATCTGGCTTCGCATCTGAAGAGCTGAGAAGGGAAGCGAACATTAACCAGAAATGGAAATTGCTTTGGAAAGATGTAAAGGTTTTGATAAAAGGTTGTGGTCTTAAACAACAAAAGCATTCATCCTTATGCTCATCAGATAGAAGTAAAAGCAGTGAATTAGAATCTAAAATTACAGCGTGCATTCGTACATAATGTCACATTAAGCAAGTGCCTACCTTCGGATGTATTGCCTTCCTATCTCTTGGACTATGTCAACATTTTACAACCACTGGTAAATGGTAGCTCCTGAGGTACATTTATGGAGTCAGACGGGTCTTTGTTTAAAGGGAACATGAGACAATATATTACCAGGAAAGTAAAAAAACAATAATCCAAAGGCTGATAAAAGACAGCTAAGTCAGTGGAAGTGTGTCTAAATCCGGGACATAAATAGCCCAGCTCTCAGATGAACTGCTATTTTGGACAACTTCAAATAATTGCAAAATCTTACAATGGGGAATCTTCCCCATAGCTTCTCTGTTGAACTGAAATCCCTAAGGATTTGTGGGAAAGATATATTTCAGAGTTGGATTTTTTCTTGGTCTTGGGTGGACTAAAAAGCTGCATCTCCTGCAAAGCAAAAATTCTAAAAATTTCAATTTGCAACCACAGAAGCATTTTGTTAGTGTCTTACAGCTAATTTGCAGGGACTTGTACATTGCAGTAAAAGATTAGAGACATAATATACATAACATATCAAAATATTAAAGTTGTATTATAGTAGTACTAATGCATGATATTTTCATGCTTATAGGCCAACACAGCAATTCACCTTAGAAAAAAGCTAATGCTGCCATCCTCCTTCTCTCCGTCATTCCACAGTTGTGAGTTGGGCATGCTAAGCAAGGCACACTGAGTTACCTTCCCTAGAATAATCCCTCTTCCTCCGTTTCCCTCCTGCCTCTTGTTGTGAGAGGCCTCTCTCAGGTTGTGCCACGCTGCCCATTTCACAGCAGCTAGCAGTAACTGCGACAAGAAGATGCAATTACTTTTACAGGGAGACACTGTTTGGCTTTCTGGTGGCCCAGAGAACTTGTTTTAATTTCTGCAACTGACTTCAGCACAATAAATTTCAGCATATGGATCCCTCGTGTGGCCATGACCCTAGTTTTCGGACACAGGAAAGTATATTTTTACAGCCTTGCTGTGGTTTGCACTTTCTGCATAGCAGTGAGAAATGTTTCACCTATGCAAAAGCCTGGTCTGGCCGGATTTTCAGCATTATCTAGATGGGGATTCATCAGGAGCACGAGGCAATATCTAAGTTCCGCACTGCTCTCGTTTTTACATTCAGCTTCTTGAACACTCATATCCAGTTTCCTGATTCCCTGAGCATTTGCATGTCCGGTTTTAGCTACGTTGTTCTCTTGGTGACTGTGACAGCGGTTATCCAGGGCACATGGCAGAGCCTGAGACATGTGTCACACACACTTCTATAGACCATTTCTTTTGCACTGCTTTGTGTCTGACCTGTTTTTGAGTGCACAAGACCTATTTTTACCAAGCAACATAGGCAGAGCCTATGCACTCCAAATTAGCTCATGAAGTAATTAGGCACTCATTTGGGATGTTAAGCAACCACAGCCTGGGCTGCTATTTGTGAGTGTGTGAGCCTGGCTGGGGTAGGTTCGCCTCAGCGCATATTTATTGCTGCAGCTGCTGCAGCTAACAGTGACCATGGGATACTTTCTCTTGGTTTTCCTTCAGTCTCGAGATAAGGCAAGTAACTCATTCCAGGACTCTGCATGGAGGTAATTAAAATGTTTGTCCACCTTTGAGATGAACCTCCTGAGGAAGCACTGTACATCCTTAGCAAGGAGATGGGGTCCACAGCTGGGGACCACACTTTGGGCTGAAGACCCTCCACAGCCCCAGCCGCACTCCGGGCACCACTCAGCAGGAGCAGCACAAACCAGCTGCTGCCATGGACCCTCTATTCGCTAACTCGGGACATCTCCTGGCATGATGCTGTGCCTGCCCTGCCCTCTGCCACCTGGTTGTCTTGTTTCTGCCCTGCCCTTTGCCACCTGGTTGTCTTCTGCCCTTCCTCAGGCAGCTTGCACAGCGCTGCACCAGGCCATGCAGGGCTGCGGCCTGCGCACCGCCGCTCCGAGTGCGGCGAGGCCTCGTGTACAAAGATGAAGTGTGGTTTTGGTTTTGGACATGCAAAATACAGCTGCACGGGCTGAGCCAAAACCACCTTTTCCCCTGCCTGCCTTACCCTCCACTTTCATCTTGGTGTTCAAAAACATGTCCCCTCTGGGATTTATTTACAGATGTGCTGTCGGACTAAAAGCGACACAAAAGACCTCTCACTTTCTTACTGGAGTATTAACAGAATAACAACCATAAGCAGTCCAAAATGTTCTTCTTGTCCTTTTCTTCTGTCCTGTCCTAATTGTTACTTTTGGTGGTGGTTGTTGTTTATTAACCCCGCAAGCCTCAATTACAAAGTCTTGAAAAAAAACAAGTGTTGTGAAATTTCCAGAGCTGGCATTGTGTCCTTCTTGCCCACAGCACGTAGCGTTGTTGCTTAACAATCAACCTAAATACTCCTTGTCCCTTTGCTGCTGAATGTATTACACCCATCTGATGCCTCATCTCTTAGACCAGCTGGGAAGTTTAATTAACTATATATATGGGCAAATGTCATTGCAAAGAGTCAAGAAGGATGAGCTTGGTTGGACTTGGTGCTATCTCTTAGATGATGGCTGATCTGCTCAGAGTAACGTTGGCTGGGTGGAACTTGGTGTCTCCTCTTCTGTGGTTACATAGACTCCTGTCCTGAAGGATAGTGGTGCTTTATGGACTCTAGTTCTGGTGATTTATGGAAACTGTGAAACTTTAGAAACCTGGCTGTGAATGTCCACCTTTCTTCTCCAAATTTGAGTGGTCTCATAGCGGGCTCTGCTGGTAGTACTGGCAGTGCCTGAAATGGAGTCTCCAAAAAAGGCAATTCAACAACAAACAAGCAGCAAAAAAAAATCTATATTCCTCATTCCTCTGTCACTTTCTTCTTTTTTGTTTAAAAAAAAATAAAAAAAATATGCAGTTTACTCTTTGCTTAGTAATGCACTTAATCACCATAAAAGAGACAAATAATTCCTCACAGCTCAATGGTTTACCTCCTGGATGAATGCTCTTCAAATTAGGAATGGGTAATTGCTATGAGGCTAAATAACTGAGTATTTTTGAGAATAAACAGACTTCTTAGAGACATGAAATATTGCTTTCCAGATTTTCCGTCACCAGATCTTGTAAAAAACATGTGATCTCTTGTAAAGCTGCTGACAGTTCTGTTATGTTCAGGGTCTGAGTAGCTATAAGTGGAAAATCCATACTTGCTCACAGGAAACAAATGCAGATTCCTCATACTGAACATGAGTTGGATGGAAACAATCCTTCACCTTCTGATTAAAACTTCTGATTCTTAAAAAAAAAATAAAAGTACTTCCCATAACTATTTAAAAAGAAGAGTGAAGAGGAAAATCAACTACCAATGTAAAGGAAAATTAATACAAGTATTTTTGAGATCATTTTTCCTTCCACAGATAGTGGATTACAATTTTTTTTAAACAGAATTCTAATCAAATAGTTTGTCTGTAACCTTGTCTTCTTAGAAGGATAAATAGATGAATGTAAGAAAAAGAAACTGATAAGGGAAGGGAGATCTTTCACGGTGAATGTTTATTAAATTATATTTTTCATCAAGCATAGTAATATTTTTGCTGTCTTCCCTGGTCATTTGCTGTCCTCCCTGGTCCTTTGCTGTCCTTCCCTTAAGGGAAGGAAACATAGTAATCACACAGCAAGTTTTTGCCTCAAGGATTTGAAGGATTAAAATAAATCGAAGGTTTCTAACAAGAAGGAATTGTAAAAACTGTTTTCCCAAGCAGTGACTTGCAAGATTGCAATTGTTCTTAGTACCACTGTTCTCCCGAGCACTGAATTTCAATATTCTATTTTTACATGTAAATTGTCACTGAGTTATTTCAGAGAAAAAAAAAAAATGTTTTCTCCAGAAATAAAACTAGTTTATAAGAAAAGAAAAATAACCTTCATCCTTAATATTCTTATTTTGTGCCCAAAAATCAGGCTGTAGAGTGGTAGATTTCATGATACTTTTAAAATTTTATTTATTTTTTTAAATCTATATACTATGCCATTGGTACATTACTTCAGCTTGGAATAGCTCCACTGAGAAAACGTGGTGTTGCAGAGTTCTACAGTTGGAGTCAGAGTAGTGAATCAACCCATATATTTATAATTTAACATTAATCCCTGAATTTTCTAAGATTGTTTAGAAACAACCATTTTTGTCTTGCAAGATCTGTACTTTGTAAACCTGCACAGTCCTTTAATAGTCAGGAACAAGGAATTCAGAGGTTACTGCATCTCAGCTGAGCTTTTTTATTAGTTAGAATCAGCTTCTTTTCTACCCAGTTTCTTCTTTTAGTATTGCTGTCACCTTCTTAACAACTTTGGACATTTTCTTTTCATTTTATACCTTGCATATATTTAGACCCTACCAGGTATCCCACTAGTTTAGGCTCTTCTTGAAAAATTTTCTGTTCTGTGTTAACCCAAAAGTTGGTGCAGAAACTCTTGATTCCCTCTCCTACTTCTGATGTCCTGCAGATCTGGCCCAGAAATGGGCATTTTCTCTGGAAAATGACAACACAAAAGAAAAATTAAACAAATGCAGAAAAATATAAACATTTTTCCTGGTGCACTTCTCAGAGAATATTTGGATCTGTTATCACTCTGAAGGGCAAAAGACTTTAGCATAAAATTACAAAATTAAATATTTTTACTTGAAAATGTGGTTGCACTGCCTCCTGGGAGATTATGTTGGGTATCTTCATCTCCCAGGTTTTTAAATCTGTGATCCATGATCCTCAGACAACTAAGATACTAGGTGAAAAGGCTCAGTCAACTATGTTGGCCAACCAAGAATTTGTGCTTCCATTGGGAGATTTAGAGGTTACCCCACTGATTAAGCTTGAACGTCACCTGATGTATAGCCTAGGGTGCAGGTGATGGGTAGTTGCCCTCTACACTGCAGGGCTGGAAGGGTCCACACCATTCTCAAATGTGCGATCAGGAACCTGGCACCAGGAAAAATGCTGATGTTCTCCCTTCTTCCTCTCTTTTTGGAAGCTAAGCATAGTGAGAGGGTTTGACTGAGGTTGCTGGATGGCCGGGAAATGTTATCAGGACTGCAGAGTCCAAACAGTGCCAGGCAAGGCTGTTCCCTGGGGTTCCCCTGCTCCTTGCTGGGGCCCAACAACAAAAAGCCACCTGTGTGAAGCCCTCCAGGAAGGGAGATGGAGTTTCCATCTTGAAACCATTTCATCACTTGTCTGGAAGCCAGGTGATTCGTACCTGGCAGCCCTGCAGGAGCGGCTGGCACGGCACTCACTCCTACCAGTTTTCCAGGAAGGTGACGAGAGGAAACTCCCCGCAGCCTTTCCCAAGGGCAGAAGGCAGGTGTGAGTCATGGGATCCTACAGCTGGGTCAGATCATTACAGGCCATCTGTCTGTCTGTCTATAAGCGTGCTATAACCCAGCCCGTATAACCCTTCTGCTGCAACCGTACTGTCACCCTGGGGGAAGCTAGCCTTTCACAAAATAATACGGACCTGAGTCAGGAGTCAGAGCTGGAGGGGAAAATCCTTAGTAATAAATCTGGAAGGCCTTTGCACAGAGACGTGAGTCCACCCCAGGGGATTAGAGGGTAGGTACAGGAGCGATGGCTACTCATCTGAGAAAAAAAAAGCATTTGGAGCTTCCCTCTTACAGTGCATTTGCACACACAGCTCTGGAAAACCTCCTCTGAGAAAACAAACTGTGTTTGCAATGGATAGCTTTTTAGTTGGTGTCCTTTAAACAGTTCTTCAAGTATTCAAGTATGAATTGAAAAAAAACTTTTTTTTTTTCTTTTGAAAAACATGCTTAAACTTTTGCTGTGTACCAAAAGTGTCTGAGGCAGAGCGCCAAAAGTTCTGTGGAAAAAAAAATCATTAAAATATTCACAACTTCTCATACCCCAGTGCTGAATCATTGTTTTGAATTACAGGCAGTTACTGTGGATTGAGACATGGGCATGACTTGTTTTCTCAGCAAAGTATTCATATATGAACAGAAAATATATTATGTTTTCAACTTCTGTTGAATTCTGTTATGATAGTTCAAAAATCATAAAATGTTTTCTCCCCACTGTTTTGCTTGGAATAATTAAAAACTGTTATTATCTTTGGTGGCAGCAAAGCTGTGAACATACACAGAATACGCGTTCCCACGAAGTCACAGTGGCTGCAAAAAGTATGGATTTTTCTTTGGACTACATATTTGTTTGTCATTGATATAAAAAAAGCGCCTCAATCTTCTTAGAGGTCTTTTGTTGTTTTTAAAATATGGTAATGACACAAATTTTTACCAAAATTTCAAACCTGTTCCCCTGGAAAATAAAGGGATTAAGTGCTAGGGATGAATATAATAACATTAATTAAGGCATTACAAAGAGAAGCGAGGAAATCACACTTTACCCCTCTCTCCTTTTTTAACATTTATACATTTAACATTTATAACACAAATATTTTAATAAGAAATTATATGTCATATTGTTCCAGGTAATTTAAAGATTGTATTTTGCAGCACTCAATTTTCATTAAATTATTCCTCCATAAGAGACAGGTTAATTGGAAATGCAAATATACTTGTGGAGTGTGGTTCTTTGGCTACGGACTCCAGCTGTGGCTTCAGGAGTTGCTTCATCGTGTGGGATGTTCCTATCTCCACCTGCAGATACCTCAGCTATTTTACTGCTGGCAGCCTGAATGTAATCGGTAACCAGCCTTTACTTGGGGGAAAGAAGTTACTTTGCCATCATTCACATAAATATATTCGCAGAGCTCACAGGCACAAAAGGGACTAACAGGACCATTTCATAGGACCAACAGCAATCACAGACTATAGAATTACCTGGAGTTATTCCTGCATCAAGTCTCATAACCTGTGGCTGAATTAGAACATATCTTTTTGAGAGAGCTGTAATCTTGATTTATTAGTTTGATTTGATTTCTTTCCTTTATTCTCTTGTGGTTTGAATTAGTTCCAGCTATGTACTTTTGTTTGAAATGGGATTCCTGAATTCCCAAGTGAAATCAATCAGGCAGCAAGATGTATTCTCAGGCGTATCTTGTACTACTGTGCCTGGGCATAGAGCTTTATTATAGCTGCAGCAGCAGCCACAGATGCTGTGTGAATTCTTGGTTTTATGTGTAATTTTTCTAGTATACCCCAAATTAAAATATGAATGGATGACATGGTTGTGGAAGAAGGTAGTACCAGAAACAGTCCGCTGTGATCCAAGTACACCTGAGCTGCATGTTATATCGTCTCTGGTTGTAGCCAGTCATAGTTTTGGGATACCTCAGTGCAGTGGGGTCTCCTGATGGGATATATCATGGCAACTTACCAGTAGTCTCTAGAGACAGCACTGACCAAATAGAAATATTTTCTGATGTGCCCTTAGGGATGAACTCTGGTGCCACGACTGCTCGACCCCAAGGTCCCTAGCTCTGAAATTTGCTCCCATTGGGAATCCACCCTGGCTTCTGCAGGACAAGGTTCCTGGCAGTAGGTGAGAAATGTTTATTTTATTTTATTTATTTATTTTTTGAATTGGTTGATTGACTCTTCCATGGAGGAAAGGAGAAATTTTGGTATGTTGATGCTATCTCTCATGGGCAACTTTAGACAAGATGGGGCTTTTAGAACTCCTAGGTGGCCAGATTTCCATTATAGCTGTAAACCAGTTAAGGTTACTTTACCACCCAGCTCCACTCACCTTTGTGCCCTTTCCAACCACCAGTATAGATGGGAAGGATGCATTAGTAATGCAGGTACCCACTGTTATGCCATGTTTTCTCTTTATATGCAAGTTTCTGTGAAAGAATATTTTTTTAAACATACAGCATTCTTACTGGAATCATGTTTCTCATGATCTGATGTGTAATATTTTACCAAAATGTCGTTATTTGCCTATAAGAAGAGAGAACAACGTAAAGCCAAGAAAGTGGTACATATGCTGCAGAACTGTTGAGAAACGCTGAGTGGGTGGGGGAAGGAAATGACTTCAGAGACTGAAGGGATGAAAAGAGGAAATGACTTAATTCCCTACGTTACCGTGCAATGTCTCAGCATCCAATCACGGGGAATGAGGCAGGTAAACAGGAAGAGAGAAGAAGAAGTAGGTCATTCCCCAGAACAGTGTGAAAGGAGCACCGTAGGTGCCGCCCGGGGTGGCTTCAGGAGCCATCCTGAGCAGTGAGAGCAAGAAAGGATGCTTGCAGCCTACCTGAGGTCAGTGGTGGCAGCTACCTGGTCTTCCTACCAAGCTGTCTAAGGGACTGGAATAGCTGTGGAGACTTCTTACTGTTAAGTTTAGTCTTAATTATGTGATTTGATTTTAATTTTTGTGACTTTATTCCATTGTTACAGGAGTATATGCCTCAAGTAAACCCATTATTCCAGGTTGAAATCTTCCACTAAAGATGACTCTAAATAAGCCAACAAGCAAAACGTTTCCTTCCTACACGTGTAGTGTCTGTAAAACCAGAATTATGGGCTCTCTTGGGTGCCCAGTGCCTAGTGCATCTCAAGGAGTCCCAGCAGGTCAGTTCATAGGAGCAAACTGAGCGTGACCTGGACAGCTGTCTGCCAGGGAGGCCACCAGCACAGTGAGGCCCGCATCCAGAATGGGACAGCTGCATGCAGACTGCCCATCAGCACTTGTCTCTGGCCCTGTTGATGTTCCAGCTGTGCCCAGGGGCTGTTTGGCATGAGCCAACACCATAGAAGAGGCCATTTAGGAGAGGTTCAATTCCCAGTGCTTGGGAACATTTCCAATTTTATTTGCTAGTACAGATGGAGCTAAAGGGCTCCCACACTAAGCTGCATGGTGTGGTTTAGAGGGTTAAAAATGGGTCTGTGTGCATGTAATCTCTTCCAATACCTAACATCATCTAGGGAAGTTTCTTTGGCAGACAGTAGTACAGTGGATTAGAGCCTGAACCACAAGACTCTCCAGGGAATAGGTAGCACATTTGCAAGGCTCTCTTCTGACCTAGCCCAGCTAGTGGCAAAGATCTCCAGTGCTGATAGAGAAGCCATTGTGCCTCCCCTGACTGCTCTGCTCACCCCCTCGGTGACTTTTGCCTGAACCAGCAGTCAGGAAGTAGCAATCTCTGACTTTGATTCTGCGCCAGCTTCTGCAGACTTGTCCCGTCCTGGTAATGCAAAGTGTCCCTAGCGCTGCTGCAGCCTTTCTTGTAAAGCATGGATTTTACATTTTATTTTATTTTTTGACATTCCGAGTCTTCCCTCATTTCCTCTGGGGAATTTCACAACAGCTTGATCAGCTGAATAACTTGGCTCAAAGATGCTCCGTTTTGTACTGATTTCTGTGATTACAATGATAAAAGCTATGGTATCAGGCAGTGTTTCACTAAGGTCCAGAGAGCCATATAAAAGAACAGTTCTTTGGGGGCTTCCAGTGCAATATATAACGTTGAGAACTGTGGATCAGATCTGCTCTGGCTGCTTTACACTATTCCACAGACAGTCCAGGTTAATGACTGTTTTGTATCACCAAGACAATGCAGAGCATCCCAGGCATACCGGTGAATGTGGCCTGTTGAATGTATCGTATTTCTTGATACCTGGGGGAGATCATTGTTCTTCAGACCGGAACGCTCTTTGTGATCTTGAATCCTTTTTGATTGCAAACATAGGAGTCGGTACAGGAAAAGCATCCTTAAGCCAAGTTATCCCACTCATCCAGCTGTTAAAAAATCCCCAGAGGAAATGAGGGAAAACCCAGACTTCAGGAAAGCCTGAAGCTTTGTATTAGGGATGTATTAATAATTGATTTACTGTCCCCTTTTGACCAGTTCCATGTTAACTTTCATTTGTTTTCTGACCCTAAGGCTATAATGCTCCTAGGCCTAAGCAGTAGGGCTTATGTGGCTCAGGTATGGATAAGCTTCTGATCTTTGGAGAAGGGACCTTATCCTGACTGAACCACTCAGCTTTTTGATATTCGGGTATCTCTGATCAACACCTTCTCAGAAGAAAATGATTTGGAAGGTGCATGAAGCAACTTGCTTTGGTATTCTGAGAGATCAACTTTAAAATGCGAATTGCATCAGATAAGCTGTGAAGAAAAGAATGAATGTCCTTCTCCAAATCAACTGAATGAGTAATTTGCTGCAGTCACCTGGCACTTTCTCTTTGTGTCCACATGCTGGGGAACAAAAACCCTGTTTAAACCACTGTATTGTTTAAGGAGGGTGTTTTACAAGGAAAACCAAGAACACGCTGAATCATATTAAACCCTTGACAATAGATTTCTGGATGCACATTTGTTAAGTATGCTCCTGGATCTTGTATTTGAGCAGTCATGCTTTTGACTGTGTTTACTTGATCTCATTCCTGTATGCTGTATAATGAGGAGGAAGCTGTAATGACTGGCTCCAGTTAAGCAATATTTCTTTGGAAAAGCCTGAGCATTTCCTACTCCAGGCTTGGGTCTTGGTGATGTGTATAGCTCACAGCAGCAAAGCTGTGATGGCTATGCCATGCAGCTGCTAGGAGAGGGAGGGCATGATGGTGCAGGGACTCAGAAAAAAAGTCTGGCAAGAGCCAGACCTGCTTTATTAACATGCTGGGTTTGCTAACTGTCAGATGTTTTAGGGACATGGGATGCAAATTATAGTGTAAATAGCAATATGCTCCTTTTAAAGAGTTATTGCTAGGAAGTCTCTCACTTCCTCCCACTGCTACTTGATGGGGTGAATACCCAACCTCTCCACTTTACTGGTGACAAATGCCATTACCCCTTCTCGCTGCATGTCCTGGATGCTCTCACTAGCCTCACTGAATACCTCATCCATCAGCTGTAGAGTCTGGTCAAAGGATCTACCCAGCCACATAATTTCAGTGACGTACTCTTGTTCGGAAGATCTGCAAGGCCATGTGCTCTTCCTTGGTGACAGCAGAGGGATAAGACCTCTCCAGCATCCTTCCTTTTTCCAGGCTCCCAGCCCTGAATACATCCCAGAGCTTCCTTTCTGGGATATATGAGCTGATTCTTCCTGAATAGCCTACTCAGAACAAAAACACATTTGGAAAAAGGATTCAGGATGCTACAGTCCAATACAGGACACTTTGGGAACAGCAGCTTAGGCCACAAGGCAATTCTCAGTTGTAAATCTGTAAAAACATAAACATAAACCAACTATGAGAAAAATTATGCCCTGCACAGGAAACTAAAAGAGCGTTTAGCCCATCTGGGGAGAAAGATTAAGTTTGTCTGATGCTTTGGTGTCATCATGATGACTGCCAAGGCAATAATTATGTCATTAGTGCCGTGGCTCTCTTGCATTAATTTCCTATGCAGAAGCATACTGCATTGAGTGTACACATTATGCTGGTTTTAGTGTGTGTCCTGTTGCAATCAATTTTTATGGACTTTTGGAGTGCTTCCCTCAAACCACTGAAAAAAAAATAATTGAGTAGTTTACCAAAATAAGTTGGTAGTGATGATTTCACTACACTTCATGTTTTAACAGTTGTCAAATGTAATTATTAAATGAAAAAACTTGTTGATGCTGATCGCTCTGGACATCTGCTCCACTCTGGCTCACAAGCATATGGAAAAAGTAAGACATTTCTAAAAAAAAAATAGGTTTAAGGAAGTGGATTATGTAAATATCACTCACTGGAAAAAAATAAAAATAAAAATCTTTCTCCCTTGATTGTCCAGCTGAATCAAAAACAGGCTTACTCACACAGCAGTAGTTGGCCTCTATCATTGTCCAAGGGAACCTTGCATGTTCCACCAGAGCCCCTGTGGTTTCTCCCAGGTTCCCCGCCAGTTGCAATAAACTCTCCTTGCGGAGCAAGCACAGTAACTTAGGTGGAACTTAGGCTGTCTGAATGTAGCCCTAAGGCTACCAGCAAAAGGCTGTGTTACTTTGATCTCCACATCCAGAAGAATTAATTGTGAGCAGCTTCACTGAAGTAGGCAGCACGGTTCACCATGGAGAGATACTCTGGGGTATGTCCTGAACTCTGGTTTGAGCCTCCTGAGCACAGAAGGGTTGCGCTCCTCTAACTGGGAGCAGATTTGCCGTTTTGCTTTGAAAAAATCAACAGCAGAAGCAGTAAACAAATGGAGCCATTATCTTTAAAATGAAGGAAGCATTTCCAGTTGGCTGATTTTCCCTTATAAAACTATTTACGGTACACATTTTTTGTATATGGATAAGAATATTAACATACAAATAAATCAGTTCTCTGAAGAATAGTGGAAAAAATAAAGTTTGCTGACCGTGTCCTTAGTAGCTGTTTTCTTCTGTTTCAAGTGGGAAGGATGACACAATATCAGATGGAGAGTGGTGGGGAAAGTGAACACTAAAGAAATTAAGTAATATCTTAATATATAGCTCTCGAGCAATATGAAATCTGTATACCACAGTCATCTGTAGAGTTCACTGGCCCCTAGGAATCTCAATCCTATTTTCAGCTATTTGAGGGCTCAGACGTGGTTATGGACTACCTGAGGCAGTAAAACTGCCACGGCTTGAAGTTTTGTTTTGTCTTTGCCATAACCCCCTGGATCTGGACCTGCAAGTGCTGCTGTCATTTCCAGGAGGGACCTGATCCAAAGACTTAGCTACTGTCAGCTATATTCAAACCACTTCAAATCTGTAGTTCTCTCCACTAAATAGGTTTCTAGAGAATGATGGGAAGAGAGTGAAACCCTCTCTGTCAGCTTTACTACTGAGAAGATGGATGGACTGAGTAATGTCATGGTGCCTGTGCCACCTGCAGCTCTCCATGTGTCAGAATGTGTCAGGTCACACGTTCCTTGGCAGCTCTCTGTGGCTTTTAATTTTGTTTCATTGCTTTAATATAGCTAATTTCATCCTTTCTTCTTAGCAGTAGTACTAGTTGCTTCTGTGTCATCCTCAAGCATCTGACAATCTTGAAGCTGAGGAAAGAAAAAAACAAGCATTTCTTGCCCTATTTTACAGTCTTAGGTTAGCCACATTCTTTCTAGGTGCAACTTTACTTGTTGGTCCAATATTAGTGAACTGTACTTTGCATAGCTGGTTTAGCTATCCTCTTTAATCCTGTACATGGAGAGGAATGTTAACATACAAATAAGAACTCTTCTTAACCTACCACAAATTCCCTTCAGTGTTTGCTAGGGAAAACAAATCAAAGCTCTTCTTTTCATGTCTTGCTGCCTCCAGGTGTCTGCAGTTCCTTCATCATTTTCATCTGTTGTATCCATTTAGTTTCTAGCTTGTCCTGAAAATGATATTTTTTTTGAGTTGATGAGGGTTGGAATTCATATTGTTTGCTTGGATGTGTATCTGGACATGTTCTCTGGACGTGTGTCTGATTTACAGTATCTTTTACAGCATCACAGTACAGCTGAGGTTTGAAGGGACCTCTAGAGACGGCCTAGCCCAACCTTCTTGCTCAGGGCAGTGTCTACAAAAGCAGACTGCTCAGGACTGTGAATATCTTCAAGAATGGAGACTCCAAAACCTCTCTAGGCAACCTGTTCCAATGTCAGACCAGTCTTGTCGTAAAAAATGTTTTTCCTTATTCTTATATGGGATTTCCTGTACTTGAATTCATGCCCATTGCCTCTTGTCCTGTCATTGGATACTACAGAGTTTAGCTCTGTCTTCTTTACACCCTCCCTTCAGGTATTTATACACATTGATCAGATCCCCCTGAGCCTCCTCTTCTCCAGGCTGAAGAACCCCAGCTCTCTCAGCCTCCCTTGTACAGAAGATGCTCCAGTTATTCTTGTGGCCAAGGAACTCACTGCACTTGCTCCACATCTTTTTGGAAAGGATAACTGCAGGACTGGATCCAGCACTCAGGAAACATCCTTACTTTCAGATTATCTAAACACTTTGCTTGAACAGATGGGTACTTTTTCATAGGTAAATCTAAATACTAGACTTGGCATACTTAAATATTAGCAAAGAATCCTTAGTGGAAAGCACCACCAATGGATGAACTAAACATCAAACAAAAAAACCCTTTGGACAGGTATTTCAAAGTGACCATATAGACCATGTGCTGTTTTACTCTCCTTATTATGCAGATATAGCGACCATGAAACCACTACAGAGAGTGCAAGTGCTTTTACGTAAAAGATCTAAGCACAAGATCCAAGATCCAGGTCACAAATAACTGAAGGTTTGGAGCTACACACCTGGTTCCCATGTGAGTCAGTTCCAGCCTTTTCCTTAGTAAGTGATATTCGTAGTAAAGTACCATCCCGTGTAGTGTGTGAAGGGTTGTCGAAGAAGGACTGAAAAATCAAGGATCTGCTCTGTGAGGACATTAACTGTTAGGGCAATGATTAAGAGGAGAAGCAGATGGCAGATGGCTGAAAGGAGAAGAGCAGTTAAGGAGCTAAGTGAATTCCCAGAGAAGGAGCCTTCTTCAGAGTGCTCTGAGCTATAGACTTGTACAGGTAAAGCTGGAAGAAAGATTCCTACCGGAATATTGTCCTGCCAGACATAGGGATAAAATCTACCAGTTCCCCCAGCCGATATCATGACCTTTATAATAAAGCACATTTTCACAGAGCAGAGGACTCTTCATGCAAGTGTCCCAAGATTCAGCTGCTCGGCCCGCAGTATCTTAAAATGAATTTCCCAAATCCCAGCATCTGCCTGGAGTTTGTTTGTTAGTAAATGGGGACATAGTCAATAGCCTATGTTCCCTTCCCAGGCCCTATGGGTCCTGTACATAACCTTTCACTGCTGTCACCCAAATATTCACATGACTGAATTTTATTGCCTGAAGCATTTGTTGAATGGTGTTTTTGTTGTTTGTGGTAGTGGTTTTGTTTTGTTTTGTTTTGTTTTTTTATTTTCATGGCATTACTTTGCTTTAGCAAGAAAATGTAGTGCATATCAGATACTTCCCTCATCCAGCACATCCTATGGAGCCTTATTGGAAGCTGCTCCCTCTTCAACTTTATAGGAAAAGGAGATGTTACAATATTCTGTTTGTTCATTGTGCCAAATGTGCTTGAAAAACTTCATCACTCTGAGTAAGTGCCAAATGTGGTAATGAACTACATCACCCCTTAGAGATCACACACATGGGGTTCTGCAGCAACAAGTCCCTCTGAGCAGTTCTCTTGCAGACTAATGATAAAAGTTTCACGAGGGAAAACATCACGTACTAATGTTGACACTCACTAGTGACTAAAGCATAAATGACATGCAGCGCAGTTGCCTTGATATCCTGTATTCTGACCAGATTTAGCTCATCTTCCTGCATAATTTCCTTTGTCTTGTTTGTAGTTCTTTTTCTCCTTAATTGCTGCTCTAGCCTGTCTTTATAAATTGCATTCCCGCATGTTTACTTGTCAGGGGCACACAGTCACCATGTGACAGGACGTGTGTGCTCAAAACTGACAACGTGTGTGGATCAAAGCCAGCAAGGCAAAGAAAAAGCTTCATAAACAATGCTGTAAATAACATCTGGGCTGTCCAAATATGGAAGAACATGGTAGTTTTCCCTCTTTGTTGTTATTTTGTTTTGTCGTGGACATCTCCCTATAGACACAAACAAGTCTGAAGTCAGTAATTATGGTACAGATTATTTTAAGCTAATTCTCATCACCAAATGCGTATAACAACATGCTGCAGACGGAAAAACCAGACAAGGTGAAGTGAAACTTCAGGAAATGAATGAATCAGTGTTGGAGAACAAAGCCAGAAAAAAGAAACCAAGCCAATTAAGAGAGCCACATAGAAAATGATTAAAAGAAAGTCAGTTTAAATGTCCTCATCTCATCCTGCTACATAAGATATTGAAACACAATTTTTCCAACTTATTTGAATATCAGAAATTGGAATACAAACAAAGGAGAAATGTCCAAATCCACAGAAGAGTGGAGTTCAGACAAAATCAGTCTTGGGCCTGAAGTTGTTCCTACTTTTGTTTTGTTGTCTGAATCAAAGTTGGAATGGATGCTGCTTAAAATCCTAGCTTATGCTAGGATTACTTACTGTGGGTGTTGAACCAAAGTTGTTGCTGTTGCTTTGGCAGGCTGCATAAAGAGGTGGATGAGCAATCCATTTGTCCACAGCCCTAAGGTTATCAGCCACCGGCTTTTGTCTGGACTCAGTGGAAAGACGTGTGCTCTGTAAATTAAACTCCTCCAGTGGGCTGTGGGCCTGTAGTAATACTACAAAATGGGAATTATAATTCCTTTTTTAGCTTTTTCTATTGGAGCCTTTCCCTTTCTTTGTACAGAGTCAAGCTCCACAGAGCCTGCTTTTGGTTGGAACCTCATAAAGGTAATGTTAAAGCCAAATAACTTCTGAATGGATGAATTTGTTTGAATGCCTGGATCTAAAAATTCAAGAAGGCTTTACTCTGTTAAGATTTTTGAGTGTCAAAACAAACTAGATGGTATTGAAATATTCTTGGCTTTTCGGTATTCTCCCCTCAGAGAGATAAATGGATGCCTCTTCATGTGTTGTTAAGACCAAGATAATAACCTTTTAACAACTTAAGGTGGTGAGAAAACCTAGAGGCTTTTCCTCAACCTTCATGGTTTTATACAAATGGGAATCATGATTAATCCTCTTTGTGTGTGCCTATAAGATCTCAGGTATATCCAGAGCAACCTACTCTTTTAGGACCTGATTAATCTACCATTAAGTCTTCCTGGTGATTTAAACAGAGTTGTGCTGGGTTCAGTGAGACCTGACAAAACTTCATGGTATCCAAGAGAATTCAAGTCGCTCATGACTTCAGTTCATTGCATAGATGCAGAAAGAAATTCCAGTAGTCACACAGCAGGCAACATTTTTTATACCAAAATCTCTCTACTTCAGGCTGGCAACAAGCTGCAGACAAGAGCCCCACTCATGCTGCTAAAAGCTTTGCATAACTCTGGGGGCCCATCCCAGGCTCATCATAGAATAGAAGCTTGTAGTGATAAAAGTGATAAAAAGAAGTGATAAAAAGAAGGTTAAGTGATAAAAAGAAGGTTAAAATTACTGGTTGTCGTACTTGATCCAAATCTCAGTATACTCCAACAGAGAATGGTTTTAGGCTAGGTCTCAATGAATCCCCTTATATACTAAGAATCCAGTAAATGAATATCAGTCAACAAAGATGATCAAGCACTGTAATTTTGTGTATTTCTGATGCTTTGTGTTGGTGATTTTTATTCAGTTAGTGCATATGTTCGTAAATAAATCTCCAGTCATTAGAAACAGCTTGCCTCTTTTTGAGCAAACTATCAACACATTTTTCAGGGTGCCAATATGTATACAAGTATGGATCTTAAACTGCATGGTCAATCTGGCCGAGACTCCTTGAGCAGCATTTCTAATACTGTCAAGACAAAAGTATGTACCACTTAGGACATATTTGGGCTTATAAAATAACGCACATGTACTATCCCCCTAAAGCTGCAAGCAAGCAGATTTAAAATTTATTTTGCTATGGTACAGATGCTGACCCTCGTAAAGTATGGTTATATTAAAACCAGGCATAAGGGAGTAAGTAGAACATTTTAGAAGTGCAAAGTCTGCATGAGGACAACCCACTGTCCTCTTCACGGATAGCTAAAGGTGTTAGAAGACTGTGTAAGAAGGTTATCTGTCTGTTCATAAAATCAGATGGCTGTAGCTTGACAACTCTTTCCAGAACATTTGATGTTATTCGATATGGACCAGAATTACTATTCTTTGTATCATGTATCATTCATCTGGAAATATCTGGGTAGAACAAATATTTTATTACCAAAATGACTCTATAATCTGGACTGCTGTGTCATGACACCTACATACAGAAATATTGAATTTATACCCTAAAGCTGGCAGCATCTCTTGAGGTTTCCCCAATGTGTAGTGAATGTTTTGCTTTCTTCCTTGGTCTGGTCAAAGTAAATCACCTCTCAAGTAAACAGTAATTTACATGAGTCTTCAAAGAGAAGCAGCATTAGGGTGAAATTCAGTGCAGCAACTTTTAAGAACTGCAAACCAGAACATAAAAGCCAAGGATGAGATGATGTTCCCAACATTTGAATTCCCATGGTGCTTTCCCAACTATGAGCTGTTCTAGGTCAGTGCTTCCTCAGGCACTGCTGGGCTGCTCTGTGCCCCCCACCCCACCCCCAGATGCCTCTGCCAAGAGTATGAACTTGGTCTGCTGCAGATACTAAAGCAAGAGACGAAGCCCACAGGAGGCAACCTCAGGGATGTCTTTCAAAAGCCTACACAAAGAATCATTTTCGAGGGGCGACTTTGGCATTGCAGCTCTTCAGCATGACTCAGTCTGGTGTGGACAAATTAGATGATGGGTGAGGGACTGGGCAGAGAGAACTCAGTCCTGGGATTTGGAATTCAGACACCAAATTTGCAATTTCTCACTCAGTTTAGCGTATCTGCCCTGTGGTATATTCAGAAAATCTTTTGCCAAGAGATGAGTTTTCAAGGAGCATTGCAGGAAGATGGCTAGGTTTGGGCAGTGGGGAACCATCATATGCAAAGGGCTCATCACCAAGCTTTCTTCATGTCAGTGGCACAACTTTAATAAGGAGACCTTGCATTCTTCCTCCAGCTTCTAGCTGATGATGGGGAAGATATGGTACTTCAAGAGGTAGGAACGGTGTTTGAAACTCATTGACCAAACTCACCTTGAACATTAACATAAAAATAATTATTTTGGGCATCACATAAAAAGAAATGTTACATTCAGAGTATTTTTTATTATCATTTTTTAACTGAAGAGTGGTAAATTTCCAGTGTTGATAGAGAAACATTGATGATGGAAAATGATAAAATCTTTTTTTTGCAAGCCTTCTTTTAAAAACAATTTTGTTAAGAGCAGTCTGATTTAGCACATGCCTTAGCCAGAACAAGATTTTTGTGCATTTTCTTTCATTCTTCAGCCCAGTTGACAAGTCTCTGGAAACGTATAATGAAGACAAAATCTATCAGACCAGTGTAACTCGGAAGTTTGGTGAAGATTGTTCACCAGTTGTAACTGAAGCTCTCTCTAAATGCCACAGAAAGCTGGTATCATTGTTTTGCATTTCTGTAACTTCAGTAATCCAGAAGTCTCAGAGTGTCTAATGGCTTTAATCAGCTACATTCCCCAAACATGAAGGATTGTATCACATGTGCTTGAAATGTAACCATGTTTAGAAGGAAATAGAACTGTGTAAAAATGGGCAGAAGGAGAAAGCATACAGAAATATTCTAGCTAGGGTAAAATAAAACCACTGTACTTCACTGAAGGGTTATCTGCAGATAATGAAGACAAAACAGGAGGGTAGCATCCCAAATGTTACACCTAGAATATCTGTCTTATTTAGTGATTCCACGGATGCTTCTCTACATGAGAAAAGAGATGACTTTCCTTAAAGATTAAAATGAGAAGAAAAACTAGAAAGACAAAATGAAAACAAAGCAAGCAAGCAAACAAACAAACAAAACAAAACAAAACAAAAAAACAACAAAAGAAACAACACCTAAGAGGTTTAGTTTTCAGTAACAAACCAGAAAACTGTGTAACAAAATATTTCCTCACAAAAAGAGGCTTTTAAAATTATGTGCTTGATAATCTTGCTGTCTGTTTCAGTTTCCCTTTTGGAGTAAAGCCAATAGGAAGCTTGTGGCAGGATAGCTATTCCCTTGAAATATTAATTTCCTTAAATCTGTAGATTTAGCTTACAAGTTTGACTATTAGACAAAGGTGTCATCGATCATTATCTGTGTGCAGGAGACCACAATGTCTGCAAAGTTCCTTAGATTTGTTGCTAAGCTTTGATATCAGTGGTTTGAAGATTTATTGATCTGCCTCTGCTAGAAGTAGAGAAGTTCGTTGGTGTTAAGCAGCTTAGTTCCTGTTTTCTCTAAGGAAATGACCAGAAAGCTGCAGTCTCGTTGCAGGGACAGGGTACTTCAGGCAGCTGTTTCTTAGCTTTCTTACACAGCATGTGCAGAAGATCACTGCAAGAACAAATGAGTAGGGGATAAAGTTTCTAAAGTAGTCATTTTGCTGATAACCTCCAAGTAAGTTTTTCTACACATTTTATCTGGTGATAGGGCAGGTAGAAAGCAGGTTGCTTGGTTGAGAGTTATTTACACTCAGTCTTTAGTAAGTAAGGGAAGACCTTTATGTCCAGAAGTGAATGCCCCACTTCCATTACCCCTCCAAGATTGGAATGGGCTCCCCAGTCTTGACAGTGAGGGGCTTTCTGTCCTGGTCAAGGTGCAGCTGCCTGACCTTGCCACAGTCGCCTGTCCCCTGGGGCAGGATTAGGGCCAGGAGCACTCGGTGTACCTGCACAGAGCCCCCTGCCACCAAGGTTTGCACAGGACAGGGTGATTTTAGCAGGTGGGATTCTACCTCAGAAGCACACTGCACTGGGGCTCAGGGATCAGTGTTGATCCCCAGCATGTGGCCAGGTGGAGTCAAAGTGTTGCTTTTTATCCATAAACCTCTAAATGTATGGGGATGCAGTTACCCAAGAACACAGGTAGCCAGGATCTGTTTGCTGGTGATGGGCTTGTACAACACAGTCAGATTAACACCAGTTCTCTGAGAGCTTTAATGATCAGTGGTTACTTTCTGTCACCTCAATGCACAAGCAGCAGTATTCCCCATGTAATGTAACAGTCACTTTTTTTTTTTTCTGAAAGCCTGTAGAAGGATATTTATTATAATGAGTGTTTTCTTTAAAAAGCACGTGTGCTCGTGCTCTCTCTCTCCTCACTGTAGAGGTGCTGTTGTAGACTTTCCCCATCCTCATCCTGCCTGGTTTCCTGTTACATGTTTAAAGAAACAGAATATATATCCTCATAAAAATAATACTAAGTCACTGGTTCAGAAGAAAGATTGTCACCATTTGAGTTTGCAGGAATATTTCCTTCTGCATCAAGAGGCCTGACTAAGACATGTCTGACTTGCGATTCAATGTAATCAAAGCAGATGTAGTTTTGACTTTAGGATGTTAAAAATAAGCCATTGATAACCGGATAACTGTGTATTTTAAAACAATTATTTCCTTGGATACAGAGACAGTGTGTGCGCTTCCAACATCTGCAGTTTTTCTTACTCATGAGTACATGAAAACAGGAAAATAGCATGAAAGAACTGAGGTGGAATTTTTGTTATATCACAATTCTGCCAATGAACTTCCACTGGAAAGAAATTGACAGTTTTAATTGTGTTTTTCAAGCATGTAATATACAATTCATTATTGTCTCCTGCATCCTATGATTGTGAGATACTCTTTATTACTCATTGTTATATCAGGCGACATTTCTATCCTGCATACATCTGGTTTTGTGGAAAAACACATCGCACATGCTTTGTGGCATCTCTTCACAGTTGAGTTTCCTTTCCTTGCTTTTTAGAGGGTACTTACTATTTGCTTGGAACTTGATATTTTTGAAGTAAGTCTTTACTTGCAAGTGATGACATTGGAGATGAATAACACAAAAAGAATTGGTTCAGCAGTATAATTTTAAAGTCAATCAAGAAACTCGTAGTAATTAATAGATACTTCATTTTAATCTCTTGCAACAGATGCATGTGCTTCTCTTAGCAGTTAACTGCTTTCAGACCTTAATTTGACACCATATGGGTGTCAGATTTCTGGTCTCAACAACTGCTTAATTAATTGATGTCTTTATCTTTGAATGGGTTGTGTCGGCTCAGATCAAAAACATAAACATGCTATGAAATTGTAAATAGTGAGAGCTTTCCTTAGAGACTAATGCAGCATAACACCAAAAATGGGATATGTTTATGATTGAGTTCACTTGGATATCATGTTGCCAGAAGTGTGAGAAAGAGACATGAGCCAGAAACCTAAGAAAGTCCTGGGAAGTACATATGTGAATTATTGCTGGTCCCCAAAATCATGAATCAGTCTCCCAAATAAAAATAACTAAATAAAAACAAAACCCAGAGATGGTCCTGAGAGTTGTATGCTTTAGAAACAGAGAAACAGAAATTTCAGGCTTTATTTTTTTTTCTCTTGTCCATTATAACAAATGGAGCTTAAATAGAAGGCACGGCATTTAAGGAAATTCACAATACGTGTGAGTTGACATTATGGCTCATTAGCTTCTCCAAGATTATTTCCATAGCTGTCACAGTCCACAGCAGTTCTGTTCACCTCATCTCCAAAGGATACAGTAGAGGTGGAAAAGATACAGACAAAATGTTGATAAAGACGATGAGGGGTAGAGAATCAACAAGAACAACAAAATACAATTATTCAGCTTGTAAAAGACGTGACTAATACAGCAAATCTGCTATACTGAATTATATAGCGAAGGTGAATGGGCACCAGTTATTCACTATTTCTTACTGTGGAAGAGGGAATGCTAAATGAAATTATGAGACATAGTGTTTGAGAAAAAAAAAAAAAAGCAATTTTTTCACCCAAAGCATAATTAACTCATTGTCACAGGATGTCGTGGAAGCCAAGAGATATAAATGGATTCAAAATAAGAATACAGAATTTTACAAAGAATAGGCCCATTGATGAACATGAAAAACAATGGCCCAGATGCAACTTCTGGCTCAAAAATTCTCTGAACTGCTGATTGCTGGCAGTTATATGGTTTGCCCAAGGAAGTCTCTCCTGAGTTTGCCGGTTTTCTTCTCTTCTTTGCTTAGCCCCTTAAGCTGGCTGAGGTTAAAAAAAGGCTACTGAGCTACATGGATTTTGTTGGCCCCATCATGGTCTTTCCCTTAAAAAATGTTTTAAGAAGTTGAGTTTTGCAAAGGTTCCACATATCTCACCTCTGTCAGTTGTGTCTTACTTTCACTGTTATCATGAAAGGACAGAGGAAAGCTTAAGGGTCTGGGCTGGGAAGAGGAATCTTGCAGGGAAAAGGACTGCCATTTTAAATAAATTCTGCATGAATTTAGAAGATATGAATACCATCAAGAGAAACAGAAGAACTATGTCTTGGACTCACTTCAGGAGTTGTTGCAAATGCTCTCAAAAATGTTGCATTTCAAAAACAATTCTTCATTAAAGAAAAAAAATAAAAGATTATGCTATTTCTTGTAGCTCTAACAGAAAAGGAATTCCCTGTCTGTGTGGGAAACACAGAGATTTCTGAGATTTTTTCTGGGTCAGGCATGTTTCCTATACTGTAGTCTGAGGATAGTAAAAAGTAACTTGTGCTTTCAAGTATGATTTTCATTACAAAATGAAGGGGTTTTCTGGATTCAGTTCTTGGCTAACCCCGACCAAAAATTTCAAGCAAATATTCAGCATCACTTTCCCTCAGACCCTGCCCACGACTGTCCAGCTCCACTCGCCTACTGTACCGCCATCCTGTGGACCCACAGGCTGCACAGCAGCCATAGTTATCTAATTGCAAATATCATCCTGAATTAGCAGTCACATCCTGCTGACCATAAACTTAATCCTGTTGTTTGGCAATAGCTCATTCCCGCAGAGGATGGAGATCACTGGAAGCCACCTACACCATTTGTTTGGCTGCCACCATTTCTCCACCGGATGGAATTCATGAGCTTCCAGAGACATCCTGTTGCCAAAGGATGAGCCTTGCCTGAGGCAAGTAGTCCACTGTCATGCTAGTGTGTGACACTGCTGGGAGGACTCACAATATTCTCAGCGTACCCTGAAGCTCAGGTCAGGAGTAAGAGGGCTACAACAGAACAGCGCAGAGATCACCAGCTTGTGGCCTTGGGCAGAGGAAAGGGGCTGCGTCATGATGCATCTGTAGTTTTCAGCTGCTCTTTTCCTGGAGATAGGATGTGGAGGCATGCAAAAAACAAAAACAAAAACTTTTTTTTTTTTTTGTGAAACTAAGTAACTCAAATGCAATTTGTCATTTAAATTGTCGCTAGAAGTCTGGGTGGTCCAAGTGTGTGCATTAAGTTACCTATTCAGGCTCCTTCATGTGATCTCCCCTGCAAGTTACTGCATGATCTCTCATATGAGATACTGATTTAGGAAATCTTGGCCTAATTTTAAGTTCAAATAATCAGGTTATTCTTGCCACTTAAGCAGTAATATGAAAAATGAAAAAGAAAATTTATTCGGGGTTGCAAGAAAAGGAAAAAGGAACATCCAAATTAAATGCCAATTAACATCAAGTACTGAGTTATCCCAAATGATGCATGACTAACATTTGGTGAAGTCTGCATTCTTCAGGTTTGTGGTTTCATCTGTATTAGCTATCAGTAATGCAAAAAAAAAAGCAGAAGTGTTTACTTAAAGCAAAACTTTCTTACTGACACTTGTCAGTGAGAACTCTAACTGTCACAAGCCATGAATCATAATTATTTGAAAGCACTAGAAATACACTCGTGCCTTCCTCTATGATTTCTCCTGCAAGAATGCTTCCTTTATGGTTCTCATAAAGTTAAATGGCAGTAACTGGTCAGATGTCAACTACTGGCTGTTGTCATGCAAGCTGTAACTGGAAATCTAAAAATGTACCACCAAAACCTAATAGTGAAACTGCGGGCTCAGACAACTGATGAAGCAGAAAGGGTAGGTGTGGGTTTCTAGAGAAGACTGCTTGCTGACATTAATCCATTTCCTGCTCACCTTACTCACACAAGTAGCCCTACTGAAATCAGCTAAGTCAGTCAAGTAAGCAAAACAGCTTTTGACCTCTTGCTTCTCTGCAGAGATTTCCTAAAGTGAAAGAAGCTGGCTAGTGATTTCATGTGTAAAACTGTTCTCTAATACTCCTTATTGTAGCTTACTCCCCTTTTCCAAAGTTAGCCCTTTTTCTTTCATGTAGCTTTACCCCATCTCTCTCTCTTTCAGCCCTCCATCTGGTGAGTAACAGCGGAACAGTGTTTTCTGGTCTATATAACCCCGTATCAGACGATGTTCTAAAAATGGGTGCTTATACACAGTGTAAGTAATTAAATACAAAACAAATACTTGAAGACAAAAAAACAGAATTCAGAGCAAACAAAGCAGACATTAGAGGTGAAAAATAGAATTCAGAGCAACCAAAGCAGACATATACTCCAATGACTGCACAGGAAACATCAGTACACAGCACTAGCAAACACAGATGACTGATCGCGTTTGGCCTGTTGGTTGGACTTGTTCCAAATATCCAGCCACACACATTCAGCTCAGTATCTCTGTATGGGATCTTGAAAAGGTGCTGCAGGAATTGCAAAATTGGTGTCCAGTCTGATGCAATTTCTTCTAATCATTTTCCCACAGCCATATATTGCAACTGATGTTTCCTGAGTCCCACAATCATGTCTCTTCTCCCCCTTTTATCTCCATCTTTCTCCCCCTTGCTTCCTTTTCCTATTCGACTAACTCTTCTGCACCTCCATCCTATCATCCTGTTCTCCCAGACGCATATTCAGCATTGGTACACTGATCTCAGCAGAGAGATGTCAGCTAAAATCCTGGCTGACAACACTTGTTTGAAATGCAGAAAGTCAGTCTTGCACCCCTGCCTCTCCTTGCTTTGAACGCTTTGCCTCGGCACTGAATCTCTGTACCTCCTTCAGTCCCTCCCCACCACCTCATCCCGCTGAAACGTGAACCATTCCCGGAGCTCTCTGGCCGCAACAGTTAGGGCAATACTGAGGTGACATCCTAAGAAGAGTAACTGTGCTGCTGTAGCACTGCTGCTGGGAACAACACCGCAGGCTGCTGTTCTGCCATGGCAGAGGAGCTGCATCACGGATTTAAAACCCTCTCTGGTACTCAGCAAGGTGCCCAAGCCCTAGGCATTTCTGTTGGTCTTCCCAGAATTGTAGGAAGTCCTTACCAGCGCTTTTACACATGCGCATCAAACACTGATTGCAGGCTGGCTTTCTTGTCATGTAAAGAAAACAATGGCTTCGGTCCAAGCTGCAGTGTTTTTCTTTCTGTGGGATGATCAAAGGGCTATAAACAAAGGCTCACAGAAGGTCTCCAAAACAAGTTTCTGCAGTGATTGCACTGAGGTTGCAGACAATGGGTAACGTACAGTAAAGTTAGTGAAAGTGAAAAATGACTGGTAGGGAAAATGACATTTTCAGAGGCTCAGCAAGACCAGTCAGATGATGAAGAGGTGATTTAGTTGTGCAACAGGCCCCCTCCACTTTCTGATTAACTCAGTGGCAGGGTTTCGTCGGGATTTTTTCTCTCATTTGCCTTGTGACACTGCTGTTCCAGTATGCAGCCTCAGAGAGATCACACTCTCTCCCCTCTGAATCATTGCAGAAAGAACGGTGGATCCAAGTGTGTTGGAAAAGCCTGCGGCATTGTTTTGCTGTCATGCAAACCTGGCCACATTATCATGATTATCATAGACTGACATCTTTCATTGCCTTTTCTGTTTTCCAAGACAAAAGAGCCAGCTGAGACTGGAACAAAGGAGAATACAGGGAAAAGGAGAGAATATGTCAAGCAAGAATAGTTTGGAAAGGGCCAAAAGTGGAAAAGGAAGTCTAATTCTAGCCTCATCCAGGGGAAAAAAGTTTTTTGAGAAATGTAAACAAATCAGGAAATCCTGGCACTTACTCCAGTTCCGATTTGGCGAAACACACCAGCCCTTTCCCTGTGTGTGAGCTGCTGTTTGTGAATGAAATCCAGATTAGGTTATTCATTGAGCCCTGCCAGTCCCACAGTTTCCAGGTTTCCTTTTGCCTATGGCATAACTTAAACCTTAAAATAATAATAATAAAAAAAACATATGCATGTTATTAACTCTCCATATTCAAATGGAAATACAATGCTATCATAAATCTCTTTTTTTTTTTTTTTCTAATGTAAATTCCTTTCTCCAGCATGAAGCTGCAGGAAAGCCATTGTATCTGCACAATCTAAACTTGAAAGGGAATTTTTGTTAAACTAGTTATGATAGGGGAAACATGTTTTTCACTGAGTTGAAAGATTAAAGTTGGTCATAAAAAGGGGTGGAGGGGCTGGGAGAGGATTATTGGTTGCTCAACTAATGATTAGATACAGGACTTCAAGGACAAATTAAGGAGCACAAAAAGAAAGATCTCTGAAGATAAGTGAAACCAGTTCCAATAATATCAAATAAACGATGCCTTGTTTATCATGGATTTTAATCTCCCCCTGTTCTATTCTACCCCTATTAGTCTAATTAGACAATAAGAGTGTAAACCCCAAAAGAGACAACCAATCTTTTGTAGACCTTGAAGTCTACCCAGCATATCTGTCTTCCAACTTGGCATTCTTCTGCCTGTCTCCCAGTTTGGGTAATTTCCCTCTCTCTTGTGATTCCAGCTTAAATGGCTTCTTTGTAACATTTTTCTTCTAATTCTGTTTTTGAATCCTTACAGAAATACAACACTAGTTGCCAAAATTCCCTTTTCCCTGATTGAAAACCTTTTCTGGCTCTTTAACACAGTCTTTTTTTTTTCTTTTTCTTTTTCTTTTTTTTTTTTCTTTTTTTTTTTGGGGAGGGGGCGGGAGAGATGTAGCAGGGTTTTAATACTTCTAGTCTTAGTTAAGACGTGGTTTATCTGTAGTTCAAGAGCAGTTTGGGGCTAAAATGAAGGATATGCCAGAACCTGTAAAAATTAAAGTTCCTGGGGGAGGTAGAATTCCTTGGGTAGCTCTAAATGGGTACAGCAAAAAAGTGTACCTTGTCCAGGGAGAAATAAGAGAAAGTTTCAGAAATACCAACTGGTAGCAATGACAAGCTCTCTTTATAAGTCTTTTTGTGCAGTGGATTGTAAGGAATCAAGGAAAAGCTCCCAATCTGTTCTGACTGACTTGTACCTTACTGGTGGGTCTGGCTAACCTGTTTTCTGAGGAAACCAGGAGCAATTTCAGCCCTGCTCCGAGGTGGGCACACATGTAATGATGCACGTGAGCTGCTGCCTCTGTGCTTTGCACACTTTCAGTCAAATCCCTGTGAAACTAAAACATCCGGAAAGCTGCTTTAATTGCTGAGGAGCTGGAGCTGTTCTCATTTCCAGCACGAGCTTTGCTTGCATATTTACTCTGTGTTTGTGTGTGTGGCATGCACACTGTCTGACAGAGAGAGGAAAGACAGAAAAGGCAGTGCTTGCACAGTCATCTTGACTGCATAAAAATGGTTGCATCTTTTACCTGCTGATATCTGTGAGCCATCCTGAGCCAAAAATCACAGTTTTCATTTTGCTGTGATATTACCACAGCATCAGGAGTTTCTTTTACCTGTGGAAGTTGGATCTTAGTGTGATTATATTGTGGTAAAACTGAACTGACATTTTCTTGTCTTTCCATAAGGAAGATTTCTTTTTTAGTGGTAGGTTTGAGAAGGTCCATTTTAAAAAGTGACATGGCCTAAAACATAGTTCTTTCAAGTTTTTCAAATTTTACCTTTCTGGCAGTTTTCTTTCGCAAAAACTTACATTTTCTTAACACAAATAATTCTGTGAACAGCACTTCCAGAAACTGGAAAATGTTGCCAACAATCCAAATTTCCCCACATTAAAAAAAAAATAATACTGTAAAGCAGTTGGCATTTTTTGCCTTCTCCATTGTTCTAAAACCTGTTGTGTTTCTTCATTTAAAGAATGACTGCAACCCATGGCATAGCACAAACAAGGGCTATGCCTGCTGTGTTGGACACGGTCCTCCAGCCTGCAAAAAAATGGTCTTTTCCATATGTTTTATCACGCCCCTGGACCCAGAAGAGGCTGCAAATCAATGTTTGCTCTTTTCTTCCTCTCCGAAGGGGGTGCTTTGGGGAAAGGGGAGGCGGGAAGGGGCAGGGGAACAAGGGCCTAGGCCAGGGAGGTCTCACTGCACCCTGCTGAGGTCTGGCTTCTTGGCCCAGCTCCTGCCTCCCAGCCACGCAATCCACAGGGGCTATCAGACAGAGAGAAGAAAGCTTATTATTATTTTTGAGGGCCTTTCTTGCAGGATTGCTACTACCTTTCGGTATTGGTGGGATCCTGACTCTTTTCACATCAATAGCGGGCTTCCCACTGCCTGCAGAGGCAGTAGCAGTGAGACAACTATCCTGAACACGGTACTGTAGCCACATTTCCCTGTCCAAAAGAGACACTCAGAGAACCTATAAAAATGGATATAAAATGTACATTAATATGAGGGGCTTTGGTTTAACTTCACTGCTGTCAGGGCTATAAAAAACATCAACTTTTTTCTTTAATGCCAGGGCATGGTTAACGACAAATAAAATCCTGTGGAGAGAAATGAAGTTACAGACCCATCTCTGACTCCCTTCTGTTGCTCTGAAAAAAAATAAAATAAAATAAAAATCCAGCAGATGTGTATGAGCACTCACAGGAGTGCTCACAAAAGCTGTAGATGGTACATCTCTGTTCCCCTGTCAGGGGAAAACTGCAGCAGCACTATTAATTTCAGGCTGTTTCTGTAGCCTGCACAGTGCTGTATTCTCCAGTGCCGAAAAGAAGGGAAACAGGTGCTCCATCTCCTCAGCATCTGGTTTGGATGACCACAATACTCCAAACACCTGCACTTTGCAGTCCCGCCAAGTCTTGTCTGCTATTGTATTAGGCAGGACTGGCTGCCTATAGCAATAAAAGACGTTGTTTATCAGTTGTACCAGAGGAACGTGGGCTGTGAGGAGGGGACAGAACAAACAAACCTGAAAAGAATCGAATATGAAAGAAAATCTGTTGTGTAGCTTGAATGATTTGACCATGAAAGGCCATTTCTTGCAGAGACTGGAAAGTGGAGACCGGCCTTGTGGCAGGTTTTCCTGTCTGAACAGAGTTGGCACCTCTGCTAAGAGGGTGTTATTTTTTAGTATCAGGTATCAGGTTTTAGGACTTGAAGAGGAGCTGTAGTTTCAAATTTTAATACAAAATTGTTTTTACAGACTGTGCCGAGTTTTATCTCTGTAGCTCTGACTATAAACATGATGATTCATGTCTTACTAAGAATGGATTTAGGGCTATTTAGGATTAAAACTGAAACTTCACCCAGAACCATAGATACTGCAGCTTATTCTATTTTAAGTTTCCTCTTCAGGGCTGGCAAAGCCATCTCCCTGAATGTGAAACAACTGATACATTAATAAAACCAAGTCAGGGCTAAATATTTTAGACGATGTAATGTGAGTAATTCTAGTGAAGTCAGTGGTATTACTTACATCCTTAAAACCATGCATGGATTTTAGGACCTTTTTAGATGGCAAATTATTCAGTATTAAAACAAAAGGTTGGCAAAGGGTCTACCTAGATCCTGTTCTGGACCCCAAAACAGTCTTATTTTCTGCCTTTGAGAAAGCTGCATACTCTACCTGCCTTTTAGTTTTCCTTACCTGTAAAATGGGGATGGTAATGGTTAGCTAGCTCCTACGTTTGCTTTTTGGTGGAAGCATACAGAGCCTTTGAACTCCTCAAAGGAGAGGCTTTCCAGAAGCGTTAGGTACTTCCACAGTCACTTGAGATGCAGTATCTGTAAATCGTTGCTATAAAAGCAAGAAGGACCGTGCTAAGGAGCAGAGGAATGGCACCGAGTCGAGCTTTCCACGAAGAAATCGCTGCTTCCAGCCACCCGGTAGGGCCGAGGGTTGTTCTCTTTGCAGTGAGCCCCAACTAGTGCTGGAAGAGCAGAAGTACAGCAGGGCAGAGTCTGGGCTGAGGCTCTGCGCAGCTAAAATAAACATCGCTATCTTCAGGCAAAGTAATTCGCAATGAGGAGAAAAGCTTGCTTTGCTCCATTGAACTGAGGCTGTTCCACCGACCTTCAAAAAATCTGTGACATTGCACTTACATACCAAGGAAGATGCATATCTTGTCTCACAGAACAGCTCAGCGTTTTGAAAAATGTTTCAGGATGGGGGGAAAGTTCATACATAGCAAGGATGGCTTTGCTGAGAAATAGCTCTCATCGAACTGGCATGAAGAGCAATTCTCTGGCAGGAAATACTTGTGTGGAGTGGTGGACATGACGATATAAACAGGTAAAGAAAATCTGACAGTGCTTATGCACAAAGTAGAGCCATTAATACCCAGCTCGAGAACATAAAGGGACACCTGCAAGACAACATATGGAGCACTGGATTTTGTTAGATAACAGCTTTTTTCTTTTTGTCTACAATGATCCATCTAACTTCCCAGTTTACTACATCTCACACATAAATGCCAGCATTTAAGATCCACAGCTACCCATTCAGATGAATGATGGCATAAAGCTGAAATAGGCTAAAACATACAGTATAAAAATGAGAATAGATGGGAACTATCGTTATACTTGTCAAAAGGTTGATATAACACTTACATGCATCCACCACTGCACTCCATGGGTATGCTTAAAGAAAGAAGCTCATGCTTGGAGAACTTTGCTATTGTTACACTAGTGAAATTACACCAGAAAGAAAGTACTTCCAGTTGCTTGGGGCTTTTTTTTTTTTTTCCCTTTCTTTCTCTGTCTCTCTCTAAGCAGATGCATCTTCTCAGATTCACTCTGTTTTTACAGTAACCACTATGACTAATTGCATATTTGGATACAGAATGGGGAATCTTATTTCCAGCATATGAAGCGTAAGGATTAGCCGTTGCTGAATTCAGTCCCAATCCTGGATTAAGTCATGTTCTTGTTGGCCCTAATGTACAAATTAAGAAATTCACGGCTAATAAGATATATATCCAGGTATTACCTATGGAGAGAGAAAGACAGAGACACAAAGAAAGGTGGAGAAGATGTACACTTAACCCATAGGAGCTCATATATTAAGCTCAGCAGAATGCTCCTAATGATTAAGCTGTGATTGGAGGCTGGTAAATCTCCAGAATCATTTTTCAAATTCATTAAATAATGCAGTTGTGCTCAAAACAGTTGTTAAACCAACTTCTGATCACGAAGGATTGAGCACACTGACAATTACTTGTGCAGCCAGGAAAATCCAGTTCTTAGCAATGACCATTTATTCCTGGTAATGATTAAAAAGGCTCTACAAGATCATTTGAAAAGTGGTTTGTTTAAATACCATTTATTTGAAGGACATTAAGTCTCTGGAGTTCAAGGGTAGCAAGGGAGATAATGTCAAGGTAATGATATCACATCTCTATTTTATGACACCAGCTGTGCCATAGATCATACTTTGTACACGATTTAGGTGTGGAGAACAGCTATTCTATTAATCCATTTTATCCTTCACCTTCTATCGTGACAGTTCATATTAAAAAGGGAGGTTGGGAGGATAAGCAAGTTAGCACATTAGACATAAGCAGTTTTTTTGTCAAAGCTACAGTCACTGTGCCACAAGATTTTTGCTTCAGAGTGCACATTCTTACTACAGTGCCTTAAGTCATTCACCCTTGATTCACCATCGACTAAAAAAAAAAAATCTATGTTTTGCTTAAAATTAATCATGTTGGGCCTGGCAATATTTGGATGCTATTTCAATGCTCACTCTAGAGATGCTGTTTTCAGAGGTACCACGATTTATTTGTCTACTAAAAAGCATAATGGGTGGAAGCCTGGCTCCGTGGAAGTGAGTGGAGTGGCAGAGCTCCAGTTGAAGGAATTGAGGCCACGATCTTTTCCCATGATGTTCCCATAAAGTGAATTAAAAAAAAAAGTATGTGAAAGTAAGACACAGCAGAGCTCTCCATGATCATAAATTTACACCATATCCTGCCATTCATAGACAAGCAACAGTGCTTTTGAAATCACTGACTCAATGAGAGACTTGCCTGACAAAGAATTACAGGATTACATCCTCAAATTGTTGAAGTTTCATGTGTGTAGCCGAACTGAACTTCCTTTGAAATCAAGACAAAAACCCTTGTAAGGTTGAAAAGTGAATCTGAATTTTATATTTTTCTGAGTATGTAGTTCTTGCCTTGGGTCTCATTTTCAGAAACACAGACTTGGATGTGACCCAGAACTTTTTCAGCACCTCATCATTATTAACTCGGTGTTTCTGCATGAATGTAAATTTTCCAGTCCTCAGTGACTAGACAGGCAGACAAAGCTAAATCAGTCAGGGCATGTTTGACACATCTACAACAGCAAACAGAGAGTGGAAGAGCTTCAAAATAATGCATCAAAACACAAAGCAGTTAAATTTACCTTACCAGGGCAATATCAGAGAATCACTTAAAATGATGGCTGATGGGAAGTCTATAGGAAGTAGCACTGAAAATAAGATGTTTAAAGCAATGAGATTTACCATAAAACAGCATTTCAGTTTACCAGAAGACATGGGAACTAAAACAGCTGCTGCGTATATGAATGATACTCATCTAAATAGATGGTTTACCATGGGTTTCCTTAACTTGCCAAGATTTTACTGTGTTTATTGTTTCTCTGTGATGGCCATATCATTTCGGACCAGAGCATCATACATAACATAACATAAACAGTGTAAAGTTTGATCTACAAATGCTCACCACCAGCTACTTATTTCTGACATACTGACTCAGATAGGCTTATGTCAGCATCTGTTTCTTTTTCACTTCCACGTCTTGCCCAGACAGTGATGTTGGTGGGCCAAGGCAAAAAGAGGTCAAGTGATTTAGACAGTCACACACTGAGTCATACCTGTTAAGGTGGGATTGCACCCTGAAATTCTCCCAGTTCCCAACATTTTGCTACAGCCACCGGGCTTTACAGCCTGCCTCTAGGATGAAGTGTATGGCATTGAAGGTGGAATGGGAATAGCAGCTGGTGAGAAACACAGTGTCCCGGAAAGATGGCTCCTTTACAACACTCACTCTCCTTTTTGTAACTTTTGCCATTTAGATTTCCACTTGGTTGAAGCTGCCTTTATCTGAGAAGAAAGCAATGCTTTAGGTGTCCATAAGGAGACATCACTGTGCCCGCTGTGTTTCAGCTTCGGTGAGCGAGGTGCTTTCTACCAGAGAAACAACACCTGCCCCAGCCCGATTCTAGTACCTAATGGGTTGCTGACGGCTTGCCCGTGAATACATGTGATCACATATTGCCTGTCTTCAGCCAGTGAACTTTCTTCAGGGACTACATTTTAACTCTTCCAGGCATGATCTTTATACTGCAGATTCATCGCTGCTGCAGCTGCTGGAAGGAGCCACCCAGCTCCCTTCCTGCACCAGCTCCCCGTTCATGCCCTGGGCCTGCCCCCTTCCTTGTGTTAGCACCAGCATTTCTGAAGCCCAATGGAAGAATGTAGTTCAGGTAACTGGATCACACGTAGTTGATCTGGCCCACTCAAAGAGCTTTATACAATTCTTTTTTTCTGGGCAACTCAGCTCCTCACTCTGGTCAAACAAAAGCCTCCAGGAAGGTGGGTGGATGAGGTGGGAAGGAGTGGCTGGGGCGGACACGCAACTGAACTAAACAACATTTTTTAGAAATAGACAAGTCACAAAGGATGTGTGTGTGTCTATAGGTGTCAAGGAAACAGAGGAGAGATTACAGAAATGAAAGCCAAGTTGTGCCAGATCCAAGAAATCAATGTGGCACGAGTACACCCCTCATGAAGCATCAGAAGATTCGCATGGGAGACAGAAATGGTGAATGAAAGCTCATCTTGCACGGAAATCTTCAAGCAAAACTCACACCTTAGCAGACATCAGAGAACCCAACCACAAGACACAATTCCTCGCGGACCAGCCTCTATCAGCTCTGCTGTTCACAGACCTACTCATTTCTTTTTACTCCCAATGCTTTGATAAGATCTAGTGGTTCACTGCAGTCTAACCTCTATGCAGCAGATGAGTGAAAAGGAACCAGGTGATCAGAGTATTTTCTGTTCTTGCATAACAAAGTGCAATAATTCCTGCAGAGATGTCAGAATTGCTAATGCTACCTATCAGGCTGCCTGCCACAACAGCAGTTTAGGAAAGATCCTGATAGCACCTCCTGCCTTTGTTTTCACCTATTTGTAACTTGTCTGTATCAGATTTGCAGTGCTGGTTCTCTTGTTTAACTTTGAAAACAGAATGAGCTCTTTACGAGAGGAAATTTCGTGAAAGAAGTAAATCAGATTGATCATGAGGATTATGAAGATGCAGTGTTGTCCTAGGGTCTGGTGTTTTGTCAGATCTAATCAAAATAAACATGCTTTTCCACCAGCTCCTGTGGGAGACAAATCCACATGGAATCGTAGAACTTACTCTGATGAAATTTTCCTGTCTATTTCTTCCCATTTTTGACATACATATCTGTATGGCCTAAAGTTCTCAGTTATTAGGAATGGTCCTCCTTTAAAAAATGCATTTAACACCTCTGATCTGTAAATCCTCTCTCAAAAACTAATTCTTTCAAGACCCCTCATCATTTTTCATGTAGTTTAATCCGACTGCAGTATGTGTTTTTAGTTAGCACAGAAAAGAACTATTTTAATGACATCTGTCTGTGCCCAGCAGCCAAGAATTACGTTGGCCCTTTCTTGTGACCCTATTGTTGCAAAATCACATTTAACATTTTGTCCATAAGAGCTGAACAAAAATGGTAATAATGCTTCATGGCAACTTTAGGGAAGATGTACTGACTCATTTCTCAGCTTTTTTCATCCCAGAGTGAATTTTAGACTAGGATTTTCTTCCTTTCATCTCTTCTCCTTTCAATTTCTTACTTTATTTTTCCAGTGAACTGGAGAAGAAGAAAAGATAGAAATAGAAGAAAATTTGTTGAATGACTTATTTGTAGTGTCATTGTCCCTACTTATTTCAGAGAGACATGGTCTAGAAGTCTTTTTCCCCATAGATGTAGTTACTAAACCCAATCAATTTCACCTCTACAGCCTCTTTAAAACTAATTTATTGTTCTGCATGATCACACAAAATCACACAGAATGGCTGAGGTTGGGAGGGACCTCTGAAGATAATCTAGTCCAATCCCCCTGCCAAGCAAGATCACCTAGAGCACATTGCGCAGGATGGCATCCAGGCAGGTTTTAAATATCTCCAGAGAAGGAGACTTCACAACGTCTCTGGTCAACCTGTGCCAGTGCTCTGCCACCCTCACAGTAAAGAAGTGCCCTCTCATATTCAGATGGAATCTGAATCAGATGGATCACTAAGAAAACTAGACTACTTTTCTTCCTAGCTACTACAGTCCTCTCTTTTTGGATCTTCTTGACATTCACCTTGGCCTATTTCCAACTTCCCAAAATGCATCCACAAGACTTGTTAAAAAGTAAACAGATGCCACCACTAGCAAGATGCTGGGGAACTGAATAGCTAATTTGTAAGTGTGAAAAATTTACTTAGTGCTACCTGGAAATGACTGGTTTCTGTCCAAATTGGCAAGAAACAAGATAGGTATGTTATCAGAATGCTAAAAAGCTGATGGAGAAGCAAGCAAAAACAATGCTGGCCTGCTTTATGAAGCAGGATAAAGCCAACACTGCCTTGAGACCTACTTCAGCCAGTGACAGATTCATAACTTTGCAATTAAGCCTCAGGTATACAACTGAGATACAAAGCAAATATTCATTGGACATGCTGAGTTCAATATAGGGATTTGAATTAGATTGTCTCTTAAAACTCACATTGAGAGTGTTGATTCCCATTATCCTCTCCAGAACCTGCCTCTCAATCTGGTGTATGAAGTTGGTTCAGCCCTGCCTCGGTTTTGGTATTTTAGGTGTCAGTCACAGGCTGGGAGATTTCCGAGGAGAACCTGTAGCTGCTGTAAATTTTGCTGATGGCATTGTTGTCTCCTCTCTGCACCTACATCATGGGCCAGCAAGTGGTCAGAAGAGGCTCTTCTGCTGGAGCTTGTACTGCTCTGATCGTCTCTAACAGCAAAAGCTACCAGCGTATTCTGTGCAAAACATAGATGTCAGACAAATGCCCAGACAGGATCTTACTTCAGTTTATAAGCACTTCTATTCCCCTTCTTTCTGCTTGTTCCTCCTGACCTTTCATTTCAATTATTGACAGAGGGGGAAAAAAGAAAAAAAAAAAAAAAACAAACCTCAAACCACAAAATCAAAACACCTACAGTCCACAGGAGAAATGCAGCAGACCACATAAGCACTGCATGACTCACGTCACCCACCAGTATGTCCTAGCAAAAGACAGGGATAGGGAAAATTGTGGGCCAGACAACAGAGCTCTGGACTGGCCACCTTCTGCACCCTTTCCCCAGGGCTGTCTGCGCCTCTGCCCAGCAGCCCGCGGAGGACACAGCAGCCAGACTCCACCTACACAAAGTTGGCCTGTCTGGTTGCTTACATGCACAGAGGAGGCTTCTCCCCTTTCTTCCCTCCGGGATTTTGGAGCCAGGACACAGGGCATATACAATGAATGAGGTGTGGGCTCTCTTTTGCCATTGCCAAGTGGTGGTGCTAACCCTTGCTGGGACTGCGCACATGTTGGCGTGAGAGGAATTAGGACTTGTCCTTTCCCACATTACCAAGCCAGATGAGACACAGATCAGTAATGTGACAAAGCCTTATTACTACTGGGAGGGAAAGGCTGTTAATACTGCCTGGAATAAAACACACACATTCTCCCAAATCATCGCAGGCTGTGAGTGAGGGACTGGCTTTCCAGCCTGCCCCCATGGGACAGGACATGTATGAGCTATGCTTTGCACCCTCCAGGATTCACAAAAATACTCAGAAGCGGGGAAAAAAACATCAGCTCCCAGGACCCTCACAAGAGAGCTCCGGAGAGGACAGGCATTTGCAAGGGAAACCATTCTGCCATGCTGCAACATGCCAAGTGTGTCAACATCATTTCATTCAGCACTAACGCTCACTCTTTCCTTTCAGGCCAAGCTTCAAATCAGACAACTTAGCCAACAGACCTGTAAAAAAATTGCATTGGGCAATGCAGCTTTGAATAAGAACAGGCTCTTCAAAAAACAGTGTCCCCATACCCTCTCTAAGGATTGTGTTGTTTGGCTGGCTGTCCTGACCAGCTCGAGTTCCTAGCCCATCGATGAACTGTGTCTGCAAAGAAATTTGCTTTGCAGATGGTCTGCGGCAGCTCTGGGAGCATCTCAGACACATTGTGGAATAAAATTAGTAATCACTTAAGTTATTCCCAAGACTCTCTGAATGCTATTCGTTCCAAATTGAGGAATCAGTGGTACAAAGGATGTGATCCCCAGACTGTTCCCTGGGCCCAGGATCTCCCTAAGACAACTTCCCAAGGCATCTCACAGGATGTCTTCCAGGAAGCATTAGTTAGAAACCAGGAAGGCACAGAAGTGTCTCTCCAGCAGAGAAGTACCTCTCCTTCTCTTGCCAGCTCAGCAGCCTGAGTGGTGCGGAGCCGAGAGGCCCTGCGAGTGGGCAGTTCAGATGAAGATTAGTAACAGGGATCTGGGCAGTGTTTCGGCTGCAACTTTACGAAGTGGAAGAAGTGGGGAGAAAGGTGAGGCCAGTGAGAGAGCGAAAAATAGGCCCAGACCAAGTGCCTGCAAAGGTCACAGCACTTCTGAAGACTATTTCTTTGTTGGTTCAGACCCTCCCCACCCTCTGCACGCCAGGCCTGTGCCCCAGCATGCTAGGCCTGCGAGTTTCTAGGAGGAGCTGAGAGCAGCCCCACCATGTCCAGACTGCGCCTCTCAGAGGTGAGCCTCATGCCTTCTTCAGCCCTGGCAGCCTCACAGGCCTCTCCAGAAACTTCAGCATCACACTAACCTATTCATGATTGACAAGAGGGAGCGCAAACGTCCTGTGCAGGGAGTGATGTTGCCAGGCTAGGCTGCTGGTGTGTGTTTGTGATGAATGTGTGACCCCCAGGAGCCAGACAGTCAGCCCAGAGCATGTGTGTGGCCGCACGTTGTCTCACCCCCCTGCCTGCTGTTCTTGGGGTGAGCTGGAGGGAAGGCAACCAGCGAGTCAGGACACTACACGTCCCAAAATCCATGCCTCGTGGGGAATGTTTTGCATCCAAAAAAAAGACCACACCTGTTCATGTTTTTTGTTGTTGTTGCCTGCCTGCGTGTGCACATTGGCTGTAGGCAGTGCTTTTGCCCATTCAAAACACCCGTCTGATGGGATCAGCTTCTTCTGGCAGATGGAGGAGGCTGTCTGAGCAGCCCGTGATGGTGTGGCTGCACCAACATGGGGAAGCCCTACTAGTAGCTGCCCTCATCTCTGTCTGGCTGTGGTCAGTCGTTCAACAAACACAGGGAGCCTGGCACAGGTGCAAAAGACTGGCATGGTGTCTTTGCAAAGCATGGTCCAGGAGTGGAGTGGGGTCTGCGACTATGTGGGTCCTGCTGAATGGCGGTGGGAGCGAGGAGAGCCCTGCCCCTACCATAGCTATAGGATTACCCTTGGGATGCCCTGCCATTAGCAAGGCTGGGGGTGTGAGAAGGCAATGGGGCTGTTGGAGTGGCAGTGGTTTCTGGAGTGCTGACAGGTACCCTGTAAAAGGACTCCATGGACAACACAGATTAAAGCAGTCAATGGTGGGCATAAGCTCAACAGCATCTTGGCCCTGGGCTCACAACAAATAAAACTTCTTTCAATTGAGGGAGAAGGACTTTTTATTATTATTATTTGTTTTGTTTTGTTTTTCTAGGCTATGCAACAGCAAACCAGAGGCTGAAAACCTATCTAAGGCCAAGTAAATATGCACTAATTTCTGCTTTTTAGAAAGACATTTCAAAAATAATTTTTGAAAGTACTAAAGAACTTGTGCCAAGAAATTTCCATGGGGAAAAAATTATTTTATTCATTCTTTTAAATTCTAGGAAGAAATGTGCTGTAAGTTTAATTCATGAATACAGTTATTGAACATAAACAGTGTATGAAGTGAACTTTGACATGTACCTGTTGGAGAGCTGGAATTTAATTCCTCATGGTGGGGATAAGTCTATCGGTAAATGCTTAGGAATATCCTTCCTTTCTTCACACCATTATAGAACTTCTGCCTGGATGACCAGCTAATATAATTCTCTAATTGCTTTGTTGACTAGCATTTGAGTAAGGACTTGCCTACTAGGGCAGAGAGCAGAGGCTGACAACTGACTCACCTCATGAAATACTTTTTCTGGGCAAGCATTTATCCTGTTCTCCACTGACAAATTGCCCACTGAGATTAGATTCTGAAAACAGAAAATCCAAGCACAGCAATGCAGTTTCATTTTCATGTGGGTGCACTGAGGTCAGGAAATCTACTGTGCATCTATCAGACCTCTCCACTACCTCTCTTTGCCAAAGCTGAGCCCAGTCTGGCCTTTGATCAAAACCAAATGGTTTCCAGAACTCTGGACAGAAAAATCTTGGCATACTTGGCTGATAATGCATCACATTGGCCTACTCTGAGTTTAGTTCTCTTGAACAAGGGACTAAGTCCACATCGGTGCCCAAGCTCGCCAAAATGTTTTAATGAAAGCCAGCGGTTCCAGTGAGAGCCTTGAGCAAACCCAAGCTTGGAGAGAGGGGGAAGCTGGGGCATGCTGCCTGGCCTAGTCCGTGTCCACATGCCCTCCTTGCAGTTAGGGCAGTTGCAGCACAAGAGGCCAAGCAGGCTTAACGTGTGTTTCCAGAGTTTATCCCAGAGTGCCTTACAGCACTATCAAATAACCACACTCAGGCAAGCGAGCCAGTGCATGCTCCTTGCTGAAAAGACCCATGTCATAGGCAGCCAGATCCTCTGGGAAAGGCAGGGCACATTGATTCTGAGCTGCCCCAAGAACAACATGGGTATTTTACACCCACATGTTGGCATCCCAGGGACAGACATGCAGCCTTTAATCATCCCCTGACCTGTGTCTCACCTTACAGAGTTCATGTACTCAAAGAAACTTTGATTTCATCTGTTAGGACATACTATACCTGGCAAAAAACAAGTGCCAGTATAAATGTGAACTCTTCTGAAGGATTTTGGCAAATCATTGGTGAAATTTGCTGCCAACCACTCTTGTTTAAAAAAAAAAAAAAAAGTAAACACTAGCTTATTTATTAGTTGGGTCAGTGGTTTTCTAGCTTAGCCCCAGGACTAAGTTGCTAACTTTTCTTTCAAAGCACAGTGAACAAATGTCTGACAGCTAGAAATTGCCTTTATAGCTTAAGAATTGGGAGGTTATGACAGTCTGGAGAGCAGTATGGACAGTTATAGCATCTTAAATGACAGTACATTGTACCACTTGACTTATGTATCCCTATTTTTAGTGATCCCTTTGACATTTACTCACTACTCTCTTCAAAGTTTTTCAACAACTGCAAGACTTAAACTATGATATGAAAAAGTTAGGTGTGTCTAGGTACATAGACTGAGTGGCCTTAGGAGGAAGAATCAGTGAAGGGGAAAAATATCTCCTGTACAGAAGAGAAAATCCTTTCTCACAGGTGTCTTCAGTCAAGGACTAGATGTTGTATCTCATACTTCGTGTACTTCTTGGTATGTATTTCCAGCCTGAAGAGCCTGGGGTTTTAAATAATGTTATCCCTCTTCAGAAAGAAAATAATCTGTAGTTTTCACTGAAAGACTGATCTTGAGAGAGTTTTGTCCTTCAGCAGATGAATGAAATAAATCACAGATGGAAGAAGGCTGTTGATTTGGATTCAATTACTTCTGTGTGCACATACTCTGGTAATGGTAAACCAGGAAGCCAAGGAAGACTAGAGAGAGTGTAGAAAAATACACCTCATTCAAATGTATATGGATATGCCTCTTTGACCTCTATACGTCTGTAATGAGAGAGATAAGCAGACTATAACACTGTCAGAGAAAAGACTCATTGACATATCATGAATATTATAATTATCTGGTCATCAGCAAACATGAAGGATTAAATGCAAAAGCTCTGCTTTCCATGTAAAGGGAGATAGGATGTGCCTTTATGACATGAACATTTATCTGAAAATAAAATACAAAGCAGAAGCTATATGACTGCTAGTGGAAATTTCTAAACCCAACTATTTGTTCGTTACTGTGCAGCTGAGATCTATTAAAAGTATTTCTTCAAAATAAAATAAAATAAATACCTCTTTCAGCAGATTTACTCCTTAAAAATGCACTGGGCTAACTTCTCTGAATCATTGATGAAAATTGCTGCAGATCAAATATGTTTACTTACAGGGTGTTTCACAGAAGAGCTGGGCTAATTACTGGATTGAACATATGGAACTATGCTGTGTGAACAGGTTTTTCTGATGTTTTTCTTTCAAACTCAAAAAGAAATGTCTGGCGCACAACAATCAGCTTATTCATTTCAAATATTTAGGTCTCATGCTGGATGGCTGCTGATAGCTTGCATCAGTTTTCTAACCTAAGGCTGGGCTGGCCATTTTCATGCAAATTATCTGATTTAATAAGACTTATTGGATGCTAACAGTCTCTTCCCTAAATTCAAAATCCATCTCACTCTCCATCTTCCCAGTATCTTTCAAAGACCATTTAGACCACTTAACCTCCTTCATGGAGCACCCCTCCTATGAATAAAAACTGAGAGAGCTGGGGTTGTTTAGTCCAGAGAAGAGAAGATTCCAGGGAGACCTTATAGCAGCCTTCCAATACTTAAAGGAGGTTTATAAGATGGCGAGAGACATTTTACAAAGTAAAAAGGCATGTACTGACAGGACAAGGGGTAATGGTTTCAAACTGAAAGACGATAGACTTAGATCAAAAATAAGGAAGAAATTCTTCACTCAGAGGGTGGTGAGGCACTGGCACAAGTTGCCCAGAGAAGCTGTGGATGCCCCATCCCTGGAAGTGTTCAAGGCCACATTGGGTGGGGCTTTGGGCAACCTGATCTAGTGGAAGGTGTCCCTGCCCATGGCAGAGGGTTGGAACTGGGTGATCTTTAAAGGTCCCTTCCAACCCAAACCATTCTATGATTTTATGATTCATTCTTTATCAAGTTGTTTCTGAGATAGTCTTATCTGGGGAGGCATTGCATTACCTTTCTGGTCATTCTTCCAGCAGCTCCAAATAAATAAGCACAGTAGAGGCATACAGCAATTACTTTACTAGACAACATAGCTGATTTCATCTGTCTCCAAAACAGGATTTTGCAGTAGTGTCCTTGAAATTATTAGGCTTTCCTATCCATAGGCACACATCTCCGCTTCATATCTTGGCCATGACTATATGTGGCATTCATTTCATTAGCATGCTATAGCATCTCACTTTTACTTAAACCAGTGCATCTTCTGTGTGTTATCAAGCCCAAGCTGCAGTCGTTTGCAAAGGTGGTTGGAAACCACCTCAGCTAAATTTACACACCTGCACATGTAACTCCTCTGGCCTAATTTAGACACGTACCTCCAAATGAGATGAGTTGAACCCCCAGATGATGGCTGTTTCTCTTCACTGCTTCTAAAAAGAGCCTTGACAAGTAACTCAGACATAGGACACCTACATGGTAAATGTCTAATTTTGGACCGTAAGTCCCACCCAGTATAACAACAAAACAGATTCTTCCACGGCTCCATTCTGAGCAAGCCAGACATAAGCCAGGTCCATTCTGAAAGTCATGTAGCTGTGCTATCATGGCAGCAAGCCGACACTAATAAACCGTATTGCTGGAGGAGTATGTTGCAATAACAATGTGGCTACCTGACTTCTGGAAGGGAGTAGGCTAGGTAGGTACAGCCTACTCTCATTATAAACAGAGTGAAAAGGCAGCTGTCTGCACTTGTTTTTGTACCCTTTCTGCATTGTTTAGTTCATAAACATTGTGATTGGCACTGGATCTGTTCTGGATTCAGGATTCTGATTTAAGCACCTGAATCAAGTGCATTCTCCAATGTGCTCATTAGGTAAATTCTAGTGTATCACATCAGCGCAGAGCAAGTTAAGATGCTTACACCTTGCCAACTAAAATGTTATCCAGCCTACGACTTAATAACTCTTAAAAGCCTTGCCAGCTTTGCTATGAAGTGTGAAAAATTCACCTGAAGCACGTAGTCATGCCAGAAGAACTCTAATGTAGATATAATTATATCTGCAAAAATATCCTTCAGCTAGTGTAGTTTATTTACATCAATAAAAATTATAGTTGCTTATAGCTATATTTAATATGCACCTTTGTGTATGCAGACAATCTTTATATATACATATAATACATACACCAACAGCTACGGTATAAGTAGACATACAGCATATAAGTAGACATACAGCAGACTTTGTGAATACAAAGAAAGCTGGAGGAAGATTGCTGGGTATGATCTTTACTGTGATTGAAATTCACATTGTGTCTATGGAAAGATGTACACTTTTCCCATTCTTTCTTAACAGGATATAGGTATAATGTTCCCAGAGTAGGTTTTTAAGTTGTTGGGGGCTTTTTATACAACCTAATTTAGTTATTTTTTTCCTAAATTAAGAGATGTAAGCTATTCATAGCTTTTCTAGTAAACTTAGAATGAAAACAAAGTATGGTTTGAGACTCAACATACAACAGTTTAAGTATCTGAGTTTATTGGTTTGCCCAAGGCTAATTAGGTCCTGATCCAAAACCCATATGAAGACAGTGGGAGTCTTTCCATTGGCTTTAGTAGATTTTGGATTAGGCTTTGAGGGCTATAGGAAAAAAGAAAGAAAGAAAGAAAGAAAGAAAGAAAGAAAGAAAGAAAGAAAGAAAGAAAGAAAGAAAGAAAGAAAGAAAGAAAGAAAGAAAGAAAGAAAGAAAGAAAGAAAGAAAGAAAGAAAGAAAGAAAGAAAGAAAGAAAGAAAGAAAGAAAGAAAGAAAGAAAGAAAGAAAGAAAGAAAGAAAGAAAGAAAGAAAAGAGAGAGAAAGAAAAGAGAGAGAAAGAAGGAAAGGAAGGAAGGAAGGAAGGAAAGAAGGAAGGAAGGAAGGAAGGAAGGAAGGAAGGAAGGAAGGAAGGAAGGAAGGAAGGAAGGAAGGAAGGAAGGAAAGAAGGAAGGAAGGAAAAAGAAAGAAAGAAAGAAAGAAAGAAAGAAAGAAAGAAAGAAAGAAAGAAAGAAAGAAAGAAAGAAAGAGAAAGAAAGAAAGAAAGAAAGAAAGAAAGAAAGAAAGAAAGAAAGAAAGAAAGAAAGAAAGAAAAAGAAAGAAAGAAGAAAGAAGAAAAAAAAGAAAAAGGAGGGGGTGGGAGGAAAGAAAGTTGTCGCAATTCGGCCAAATAAATGAAACATCTGTCACTTATCATGATTTGAAACTAATTGCATGGAAAATTAGATTTATGCCTCTAGAGATCAGATGGAATCTGGATTCAAGCACTTTCTTTCTCTTGTATTTTAAAATACTTCATTTTCACTTTGTAAGCTCATTTTCAAGAAATAATCTCAGCCCCTTCCTGTAAAAAAGAGTAGCTCAGTCCTGCAAGAGCCAAAACAAGAACTGGTAATAATGGTTTTCCAGAAAAGAAATTCAATTCCTACTTTGTTATTGTGATAATAGCAAGCTTGTTTTGTCTGTGAAAAGAGTGAGTGAGTGGGCTGAGAACACAATAAATAGGGCACTGATTTTTGTTGCTTTTATGAGCACCATCAAGGCACAGGCACTAGCCCCCGGCCCTGCATCAAAGGGCTCTTGCTGCTGCCTACTGCCCTCCTGCTCGAGCAGCACAGGAGAACAGCCCCCTGCTTGTATCTCAGGCCTGGGCACCCAGGTTCTGCTCTTAGTTACACTGCTTAAATGATTTGCTAAGTAAATAAAATGTCTTTCTGACCCATCCTGGAAGTGATTTGTGAAGAAAATGAAGGCACTGCCTTTTTTAGGCGTTCTTGAGAAATGGTTTATAAAAAGCACGAAAGTGAAAATGGGGCACTCCTTTCAATCTCATGTTCTTGCTCAAGCAAACAAAACTCTGTTTGGTTGTTTGGGACAGATCTTCAGCTTGGGCCAAGCGGATTTGCTGACTAGTCTGTTCACTACCCTAAACAATTATTCTGCTTCAGCAACCAACAAGACTCAGCCTGCTATTTCCATGAGCTCTCTATCAAAGGAGGTGAGCTGAAAAGCACCCTATGTGAGATGCTTGTGGGGGATCCAGGGTGTCCTTCTAACAAACCGTGTTCCGACAGGCTTTTTGATACACAGCCACATTCCTGCGTTTCCCTTATGAAAGGGAGACATGCAGCAGCACATCCTCATGCACACTAACCCGAGAGCCGCAGCAGGCTGTTTGTCAGGGCCCTAAACAAGGGATGGGTGAAATTGTTTTGTCTAATTTCCAACCCACTTGAATGTCATGCGTTTTAAAGTTCATCAGCCTTGAATGGTTATTTGGTTTGCATTCCACTGAGGTGAGGCTGCAAGGGTGGGGTGAGGCAGAGAGAGGTCCTGGATGAAAAATGGGGCAGAGGAGACAAACAAAAACAGAGAGACAATGAAAACAGGAGCGGAGGGAAGAAAACAGTTAAAAACAAATGAAGCATGGCCTATCGTTATCCTCTGTAGGGCACCTTGCTCTATGGGATTGATTGTGCTTGAAAGCCAAACGCAATTGTATTTATGTTTGTAAAACTCAGGGCCTTAGGGCAAGTTAGGGGGTAGGAGAGGGGAAGAAAAGAGGGGAAAGAACATGGAATAATGGGCTTTCCACACCTCAACAGATCTTTTTTTAGTGTATGTAAACAAACTAGAGATGGGGTAAGGAAAACGAAAACATAAAAATGGGGAGAGTCATGATTTATTGAGTTGGGAGTTTGGTTTTGGGGATGGGATTTAATTAGGAGGAGATTAGTTACACAGCAAGGCAGGGAAGGGAGAGGAATTACAGGAGGAGCTCTGGTGGCAAGGGAAAGAAGGGGAGCAGAAAAGGAGGGAAAGGAAAATTAGGGAGAGCATCAGCTGAAAGGAGCTGTGGCGAGTCTCCTGCAAACTCCGCTCTCGTGTACAAGTGTTGTCTGGCTGGGAGGCATCATAAGGGACTCTCCTGAATGATCCTAGCTCCCAGTGGCTCTCCTTCCCCCTCCACCGGGACCCAGGCTCTCCACCCTCGTCACCCCCATCCCACTCCCACTGCCCAGGCACGGTGGGAGGCTCTCCTGTGCTGCGGGTGCCCCGGGGACAGCGCGGCTCCGCACCACCCTCCTAGCCAGCCTGCCTTTCAAGAGTACACCGAGTTCTTGGCTATGAAAGAAGGGCCTGGAGGTGTTGTGTGTGCTGCGGGACACGTGCATCGTGCTCGATCACTTTTCCGCAGAAGGAGTGCCATCAGCAGCTGAGCGGGTGGTGTGAGGTAACGAAACACTGAAAGAGCGTACGCTTTTTTGGCGCGCGGAGAGCACTGCTCTTGCATCACTGACAGCGTTTGGCTCTGCTGAGAAGGGAGGATCAGGCACCTCGCTGCTCTGTAGCCTCGCCTGCAGCTTGCACTTTTCCTCGGCATGTTACCGCCCTGACTGACATCGAGTCATCACCACCTTCCCTCGCCTCGCAGGAGGGGCAGGTTACTCCTTTTGTGCTCTCCTTACCAGATAGTCTGAGGCTTTCTGGTGGGATGCTAATGAGAACTGACAGCAAATGGGTGCAGGAACAGAACAAATGTTAATGGGATAATATCCTACTTTCGTTATCTCCGCCTGCCTTCTATATTCACTTACCTTCAGAGATAATTCCTGGCATTTAATTTAATGAGCTTTTGTGTAGGCTTGCTAGCAGAATGCTTTCGATTGTATTTTTGAAGCAGAAAAGCACGCTTATCAGGCAGGATTTTTCAGTCTCTTGCAGCTGCAATTAAAATGTTCACAGAAAAAAAAAAAATAAGTATGTGGTAAGTTGTTGATGACATGCTTGTGGTCTGCATTGTTCTCTGGATCCAAAAAAACCCACCACTCTCACCTCACAAGATAAAACCTGACAGACAGGAGGATCTGCACAGGATGCCTTCCGCAACTTCTCCAGAGCAGAGGTCTGGAGGATTTATATATTTTTTTATTTATTTAGTGTTTTGAATGATAGTTGTTAAAATACATTCACTTACCAGAAACTTTTGGGAAGGCAGACAAAAATGACACTGCAGCGAAACTCTCCCTTTTCTTTGTTTTGCTTGATTAATGGGTATTGGCATGATATATCTGTTGGGCTTTCCATTTCTGACATTGCTGTTTCTTCAACAAAGGAAGAGCAGCTTTTTTTTTTTTTTCTGTTAATCACTAACCTTTAAGTAGACGTCTGAGAGCCTGGCTAATGTGTATCACTGAAAATGAAACAACAACTGTTGTACAGATATATAATTCGATAGAAAAATTCATGAGCCAGCATTGAGGCAGATGGACTTAGCAGCGTCTCTTCATTATTGTTATGGTAGCCTGAAACCTGGCATTGCCATTCAGTGTGCAGCACAGACACCCAGTGTGACACAGTCCCTGCTGAAAAACCTTTGCATTTGAAATGTGTCATTCAAAGGATGAGGAGAAAGGAAGCAATGCTAGCACAGGCGGGAAGCTGAGACATCCAAGGATACTGTGTGGGTCTGTGTCAGCACAAAAGCCAGGACAAGCCCTCTGAGTTCCCGATCAGTGCAGCTGGCTTAAGGTTGCATCTCCTTTTTTTTCATTAATTACTGTCCTGTTAATGATTTAGGCATATGACAATACTAAATACCGTGACATCTTCAAGGTAGACCTGAGAAGGTCTATCTGATGATGCTTCCTCCAGCCCATGACACCTCCTGGAGCTATTTTTTGACCAAAGGCATTGCCTCAGACAGCCGAGGGACACAAAAGTTGTCGCTGCTCTGCTCCTCAAGCGAGCAGACGTCACTTAGTGCTGCCCTCTCTGCCCACTTCCTATTTCTCATAGAAATCACCAAGCATCATATCTAACCTCTCAGGATGTGTCTGTGGCATCATTCCAGGCAAGTAAACAACACTGGACAGTTTGGGAATACCAGACCAGGAAGGGTTTAGAAGCACCATCGTGGGCTGTCTCCTTCATTGTGTTAGCAACTGAACCACCCAGTGCTTGTTTCCTCCAAATAGCAGCCCTGTAATTGTTTCCTCTTGTCTAGTTCATTTTTAGAACTGCTTTAATTTTGCCTATTGTTGACCCTGCTAGTTTAGTCTATAAAGCTTTACAAACACATGGAAAAAAATAACAGCACCTAACTTCCTGCCTTCCGTAGCCTCAAGAGTAACTCTCAGGCTAATGCACATAAGGAACTGTGAAAGATATATTTTAAGCTGTGATACCACCAAAGCGGCAATTTAGAAGGTTAGTCTGGCCGGGATTTAAGATATGAAAGGGCAGCTCATCCTGTATGTTGCTCACTCACATTGCGTGCACTGTGGGACAGCAAGTCTGGGCTTACGAGCTGTAGAGTGAGATGCTGCCCAAGAACCGGATTGTTAAAGCATTTTATCACAGATGTCTTTGGTTTTATTTCAGAGGTCTGGTTTTCCCCAAGACAAAAACTCCAGGCTTTTGGTAAAATTTAGGATTTTTGGTAAAATTCTTAGGAGGTTATATTACTTAATATTTGGATCTAAGCTCTCCGATAATTTTCCTTAATATGTGTTCTTATCTGCCTGTTTGGGAAGAGTGTAGCATCTCCACCCCAAACCATTTCAAAAGAATTTCATCTTATTTCCTAACAAGCTTCACCTTAGTCTATTTTAACAGTCTACTAGCTAGTGTTAGTTTTAACAGTGTACTAACTTAATGTTGCTTTCTAGTAGCTGGCCTGTGCTGGAAGAAAAGCTCATTTTTTTCCAAGAGGATAACAGAGCTTTTCCTTCACTTGAACTGGCAGCAATTTCTGTCTTTGACTCCTATAGACTTTGGACAGTGTCCTGGTTACTGAAGATCTGATAGTCTCTCTCTAAAGTGCTGTGGCCATACATGTCCACACCTGGACTCATCCATACCTGGACTACTCCATACCCAGACTCCCCTCCAGTGACATCCCAATGACCTTCAGCACTTGATGGCATGTGTTGTTCACTACAGAGCAAGGATGAACTGAAGCAGCTGGCTCACACCAACGCTAAGCACCTATTGCTTAAGCAGAGCAGCGTTGTGACCAAGGTCCCCAAAGGAATTTTGCTCTTGTGATAACCTGCACCACATGGCTCCTCCTGGCTGTGGAGGGGGACTTCACAGTGCTGGGTGAGGTACCTACACCCCCAGGTGGCTGAATGGAGAGAGGTGAGCACACAAGAAGGAATTCACAGCACCAAGCACTCAGCATGACAGGACTTCTGAATCAGCCTAAGGAAGTGTTGAAGAAAGAGGCATCAGGAATACTTTTCTCTTGCTTGGATTTGGTGGCCTTGTGAAAGTGGGCTTCAGAGCCTCAAATGCTTTTCTGTACTCAGGCTAGCAATATTATGCTCTGTGTTTCCTTAAACCTGGATGAAGAAGAAAGTGCCTGTGCTCACCCTGGGCATGATGCCGTAGCCCCCTCGTCCAGGAAGCAGGAAATCTGGCTTGTCTCCTCAGCCTCAGAGGGCTTGACTCCACAATTCCCACATGCCAGAAAAGCCCTGTAACTACAAGGAGACTGATTCTTCTGGGAGAGATACACCTCCACCCTTCCTGCTGGAGATGAGTCAGGGTGAGTTACACACAGGGCAAGCCAAAGGTCCAGAAGGAGAGTAAATAAGAAAGCACCTGATATCGTGCTCTCTTGAGGAGGGCATGCAGCAAGGGAGATGGGGAATTCCCCTCTGCCAGAGGGACCTGCAGCAGGGAGCCTCGGGTAGTGGCAGCTCACCGAGAGCCTTCCTTCTGCATTCACAGAACCGACTCCAAGGCTGAAGCGTTTCGGTTGCAAATACTGTAGTGGATTTTGTTTTCTTTTTCCAAGTAAAATCTGTTTTCAGTTAGCTTTACATAAAAAGCCTGGAATAAGCTGTGTATTTTGGGGGTTATTATACTTAAAGTAGCAACCATATAATGTACAGACAGAAAGAGAGAGATGATATATGATATATTTATATACTCAGCCCTTTTGTTGACAAAGCAATTTTATCATCAAGAAGAACTGTCATGACTCGTAACCTTAATGACTTTCCCTTGTATATAGTAGAGTGACAAGAAATACATACAAAACCTTGCCTTTGGTTTTCTATACATATTTCTCTTTTTATCTCTTCATGTTTTGTTTCTTTCCTGAAACCAGAAAGCAAGCTGAAGTCTTCAGTTCTTTTCAATAGCATTTTCCTAATTCCAGTTTCATTTCACAGAGTCACAGACTGGGTGAGGTTGGAAAGGACCTCTGAAGATCACCTAGTCCAACCACCCTGCCAGGCAGGATCACCCAGAGCACATTGCGCAGAATGGCATCCAGGCAGGTTTTGAATATCTCCAGAGAAGGAGATATTCCAGAGACTTCATAACGTCTCTGGGCAACCTGTGCCAGTGCTCTATCACCCTCACAGTAAAGTGTCCCCTCATATTCAGCTGGAACCCCCTGTGCTTCAGTTTGTGCCCGTTGCCTCTCATCGTCTCGCTGGGCACAACTGAAAAGAGACCGGCTCAATCCTCTCGACACCCTCCCCTCAGGTATTTCTACACATTGATGATATCTTCCCTCAGTCTTCTCTTTTCCAGGCTAAACAGGCCCAGCTCTCTCAGCCTGTCCTCATACGACAGGTGCTCCAGTCCCCTAATCGTCTTAGTAACCCTCCTCTGGACTCGCTCCAGTAGCTCCATGTCCCTCTTGTACTGGGGAGCCCAGAGCTGGACACAGTTTCTATTTTTATATTTAAAAAGTAACATGATAAATGGCTATGAATGCATAAAAAGAGTCTAGGTCAACTTAAGGTGTTCTCTGTGAGCAAAGGCATGGATGCAGTTGAGGGACCCGTGTCTCTCCCACCTAATGCACCTCCTGCCAGAAGCACGGTTCAGTTGCAGTGGGAAGGATGCCTAGCACTAGCTGGCAATGGGAACAGAGAAAAAATTGTGTCACAGCTTCAGTTAGGAAATGCAGCAAGATTCATTCATACCTATATATGCTAGCTAGCACTCTTTGGTTTGCTGCAGCTACAAGCTCTACAGTATTTTCAAAACACAGTTCCAAAAATATCCTTTTAGAAGACAAAAGGACACTTCTTCATGTGTGCCAGTGGTATCATTGCCAAGCTCTGATTCAACAGTAATGTATGCACATTTCTGAGAACTGGAGACTTATTTATTTCTATTTCAGGGTGCTGCATTAATTTATCATAAAGTATGAATCATATGACACCAGCATTTACTTGAAGTGCAAGACTAAGTCTAATAGTTCCCAAATGCATTCAGTTTTCTTCTTGTCTTTGTTCAGTGTTTATCTCACAAAAATACTTCTTAATACTACTGTATACTTCTTCCAAGTATTTATACATGAATGAAACATTGCACACAATATACTAATGAATTCTGAGTCAACTCTGAACACAGATTTTGCTGTTGTCAACAAAGCACTAGCAACAATAGCGGAGCATCAAAACAATGAAATAAAAATCTGGAAGCTTTCAAGTATTTTGAAACCAAGTTTGTGAGGCCTCATATTAAAATCAGGACATACGGTTTCTCTGCTCACCAGGCGTGCTTTTACCTTCATTGTAACAACACGGCTCTTAAGAAAAAGAGGCCTCTCGAGCTCTTCAGAAAGAGAACTGATAGTAGGTGGAAATTTCAGCCCTTTGAAAAGCTGTAAGCCTGAACTGGACTGCAGTTCTTTAGGCGCTCCTCAGAGTCCAGTGCTTTGTCTATTACCCTGAGTAATGTGAGTGATACACTATGTAGAGTGGAGTGACAGAGTTTGCTAATATTCCCATTTGTAGAAAGCAAGAGGAAACCTAATCCTAAAAGAATCCTGACAGTGCTGGCTGCCAGACATTTTAATTTTCAAGGAAGGGAGAGCTACTGGGTGTTAACTTGCACATGCCTGCATGCTGCTGCTTGGAGAGTAATGCACGAGAGAAAATCCATTTATCAAGACTCTTGTTGCATGTTAGTTTGCCCTAAAAGTAAATACATGACAGCTTCTGCCTGCTCTCTGTGCAAGCTTCTGCGATTACAGTACTGTTTACCCATCTGCACATGGCTCAGCATGTTCCACGGCCTTTGCTATGATATTAAAGCTGGTGCCGTGTCACTTGAACGCCCTTCAGTGCATTAAATGACACAATGAAATGAAGCAGAAAGACTGATGTGACATTTCTCAGTAGGAAGTGTTTATCTCTGTTCCATCAGTGTTTAATTGCCTTGCAAACCACTCAGGACTCTACAAACATTACGTGAAGAGATCTTTAGCAGACAAGTAACACTTTACACCAAGTGTCTTTAAGTACATTTGTTCGTAGTGTAAATGTTCAATAAATAACAAAACTTACGTATGCACACTGAATAGTAGCAATTCTATTTAACTTTGAGTTCCCCTATCTATACAATCAAAGGAAATTTCCGCTTAGCATTCTAAAAATATTTATGGTGTTACACAGTGAAATCTCTGCTTGTCCCTATTAATTTGTCTTACGCAACTCCATCCTGTGCTTTGCAGTCTTACAGCTTGATCATCAGAAGTTGGTAATTGCTATGAATGCATTAAGCTGCATGGTTAGTGTCTATCATATGCTGTTTGTTTTCTCAACCATTCCCCAAGAGGAGAGGCGTGCAGTGAAAATGCTTTGGGTTTGGTACAAAGTTCTGGCCTTTTTTAAAATTCTTTTTTGCCTTCCATTTGTTTTTTCAATATACACATTACTATGTAGGAATCTAAGACTATCCCACAGACTGGGATACTGAGAACAGGCCTAAAAGGATGCCGAGCACATGTATTCCACATGTCTCCATGTACCACAAGCCATATATTTCTGGCATGCCACAGAAAAAAGATTTGTGAAGATTCTTGCAGAACTGTGTAGTGCCACAAGAAGGGAGCAAGTGAAATCAAGATCGATGACATTGTCCTCTGTATATTTGCCATTTGTCTTGCTCACATGATCATGGAAAATGATTTATTTTCCCTGTTGTAGAGAAGTCCCCACTGCCTCCAAAACACCCATTGGCCTTGGCAACATGGTGTGAGGGAGAAGTGTACCTGATCTCAAATCTGGTGATTGCTTTATGTACTAAAGTTGGAGCCCCAGCACATCCTGCAAGACATCCTTGGCCTTACTGTGGTCAGTGTTTATTGCTGCAGGGGGAAGCAAGAAGAAATGATTTTGAGAACAAAGTGAACTAGGAGCAAAGTTTAAATCAAGGAAGACAGAAAAAATCTTTGGTCTCTGCAGGTGGCCAGCAGAAATATGAAACCTTACATTAATATGACATAACTCATCAACAAAAGAGATCACATCTACTTTCAGTAATGATCAAGAGGTCCAAAAATGAAGCAGCCAAATACTGATGTCTTAAACATTAATCTGTATTCTGGGTTTGTTTTATCTTTTCTTATAATCCCATCCATAAAGTTATCTTTAAAATACTTTTGGATTCTTTCCCCCACAATTCAGTAGAAAGGCCATTTCAGAACCCACTGTCTCAAAGGTTGGAAAATGTTTTCCTAATTCCTGTTCTAAACACAAGTGATTACTGTAGGGCAGGCCAGGTCCAAGAAATGGGCCCCCATGTGCTGGGCCCTTGGAAATGAGGTTGATGGAATTTATGGTAACCCTCAAATTCCCCAGGAGTTCATTCTTGAGTCTGACTATTTGTCTTCTGCAAAGATTGTTATCCTTATTACACACAGCTTTACTACAGCAGAAGAAAGTTTTTGCTGAGGAGCATGAGGAGCTCTTGGGTTATGCACATAATGCTTTGCAGAAGCTGGAAAAGAAAAAGATTTCAGTACCTTCAGATAATCTATGTACAGTAGTGTCCTACACCTTTTGCAGTTTCTTCTGTGCTGAAGGCCTGTGAACATCATGTTGCTGTAGCCTAGCTAAAGGACATAAATAAGCAACGACGCATCTTCATGTACTAGGATGAGATGGAAATTCTTCACTAGCTACAGATGACAGAAAAGCAGCTGCATTGTCATTTAGGATGAACAGGACTTCAACAATATTTCTATATCACAGGTTGAATTAAAGACAAGAAAACTATTCACTTTGGCCACAGGACCATCAAATTACTTTCCACCGCCCACTCACACAATTTCTGTCATGGCTTTATTTCAGATCTGTGAATCTTTGCTCATAATTTGATCTGTCCAATAAAAGGGTTATTCTGGCAGTAACAGTGCAGTAAAAGAAAGACAGAAGAGATGTAAAGACTAGGACTCTCTCCAGGGAGATGGTGGTTTCATTCATTGATCTGAAACCCTACCAGTTCTCTCAGTGGAGACAACAATGTCATGGTCATCATTTTAAAATACTAAACACGGGGTCTGGAAATGCAGGCATATCCTTATAAGCACACCTACTCATTGGAACTAGGAAATAATCCTTAATATTAAAGAATGTTTTTTTTTCCTGATCTAAAATATTAGTTTCAAGTAGATGAGCCTGTAAATTGCATATAACTCCTCCATATTTACAAATGGGGGGTTTATCTAATGGTATTCATCTACGGTATGGTCAGATGTCTTCAGTGCTAAGAAGCAAACTATGCATTTGATAAGGGCAAGGGATACTCATTCTCTGAGAGAGAGATCGGCAATTTCCTTTCAGAGGTCCCACAGTGGAACTTTCCTTCACAAGTCAGGAAGGACTGTAAGTCCTGTAAGTCTTGAGCTAGATTTGTCTTGGGTGCTAGGAGCTTCAAATGTAAGTTAAAGAACAAGCTGTGCAAATGAACTGCTGATTGATAGGTACCATGCTGTTTGAGAAGGCGACTTGCATAGGTATGGTATTTTTTACAAAGGCATAAAATATGTTCAGACTCCTCCCTAAATGCTCTGTCCTGAAGTAGACTGCAGATGCTCAGAGTTGAAGAAGATACTTGAATAAGATTTGGTATCTTCTGTAGAGTAGATATAAGGATACTCCTAAAGTGTAACATAACTCCAGCGTAGATTTTTGAGAGTTTATTGTGATTCATCTGTCTGTACAAGCCAACGTGTCTTTTTGGATCTGTAAACAGCATTGTGGTAAAGTGCATGACAGTTTTTAAAAGCAATCTATGTCAGTCCTGCAAATATTTTCCAGCTATGCTACTACAAATACTTTCCTTTTGAATAGCCTCTACTGTCTTCTTTATTTAAAATAATCGTAACTAAATTTCCCTTGACAACCTGATTAAATATTTTCAGCAGGAACTGAGGAACAGTTAATGACAAAATCTGCAGAATTATGTGCACTGCTCATCACATTTCTGTTACATTAATAATTTTACCTGTTTTACTTGCTTTCTTTCATGTGAACTATTCTTTGGGTAGGCTTATGTTTTGGATGCAACAGATTTTTCCCTCTGTTCGCACTGCATTGCAGGAAAATGATTTAGCAAAGCATGGGAGGAAAGAGGTGAGCAGGACACCTCAAACTGTTCTGGATGGAGATGTGAGGGTGCACACAACACCTTCCCCTGCTGCGTGCACAGCCGAAACAAGGAACCCAACGCTCAGCCCTGGCCAGAGCTCCAGCACTGGGGACAGTGCCCTGGTTTTGGAAGGGAATTTGAACTCAGCTTTATGTGCTAAAAGCATGGAGCAAATTGCTTTTCTACCTTAGAATTTAGTTCCAGGTTAGTGAAGACTCTCCATATGGTACATATATTCTAGTACCTTCTACACCACTTAGCAGTATGTTAGAGCAGTAATGTGTGAGCTCCTGTTCTATCAGCTGTGCAGGTCCTTCTGAAATAATGTGCACTGCAAACATAAACAGTTACTTTTTATTACTTAAAACACCCCTTTCAACTTTCATTGTCACCAAGAGAAAATGGCTTCAAACAAAAAGTCCCTCTAAAACAAACAAACAAATGAAGGGTCACGAATCCTCAAAAATAACAATGCTGCAGGTCTATTTTGGTAATGCTCTTGGCAGAGCAATATGGAAGCTTCTCTTAAATGAACTGCTTCCAAGTTTCAAGGGAACTGGTCATAAATAGATTGTTCAGGAAATTCACAAAGTTTGGGTATGATAATGAGAAAGTAGTTGATTAAAGTTCAAATGTGCTGTCTGACTAGGTAACTTGCCCCCCAGACAGGACACCGGTGTTCCTCTTTTTTTAACCCTTTGTTTGTTTGTTTGTTTTGTTTTTCTAAATTAAATCTCCATCCTTTTCTTAAAGAAGGGTTTTATCTCTGGAGCCAGAGATAGCCTTTGAGCCAGGCGAGGAGAGGACACGCCACAATAAAGGACATAGAGGTCTTTGTGATGACAACAGGAAAAGCTCAAGAAGGAAAAGAGAGCGGTGCTGAAGGACGTGTGCCAGAGAGGGACCGGGGAGCAGTGGAGGGAGGGGATGCAGGGGCCAGGCAGGGAAGAAGCTGAAGGAGCCCTGGAAGCCCCTGTTATTTCAAGAGATGGCACAGATAGGCAGAGAGCAGGCTGCAGAGCGCGGCCGCTGACCTTTGGGGAGCTTCATGTTACAGCAGCCCTTGGCGGCAGCCCCGACAGAGCTGGTCCATCCCCAGCGGTACCCCGAGACACCCCACACTGCACCGCAGCCACTCGTCCGTCTGCCACGGGCGGTGCTCGCTTTCCACAATTTCTTATTTTTAACCCCCGTGAACCTCCCCACTGCTCAGGCAGGCTGCCTTCATTCGGCACACAGCTGGGAAAAGTTTGACATCGCAGGATTTCGGGAGGAAAGGAGATTTTGATTTCTCCACCAAAACACGCGGTTTATCTTTAATCCCTGTGAAAGAAATCCAAGAGGAACTCTGAAGCACTTCCAACTTTCCTCTTTTTGAGGGGAAAATACACATAAGAGTGATTCCATCATCAGGAAATAATTTTTAAAGAAACAGAAGTTATGTAGGAAGACTTTCTTTTCCTTTTCAAAACATTTGTTTCTACTGAAGAAAATAATCCTACAGACTTAATATTATTCTCTTTGCAAGAATAGGCAAAAGTAGACACTTCTCTGTCATTTCTCTGTTTAAAAATTTACCTAAGTAAAAAAGATTGACTTTCTTCTGGCCATCTCTCCCTCTACATGTATCTGTAAAAATTTTCAGTTTAGTCATAGAAAGAAAATGGCACATTCAGACTTGTGTTATTAATAGTAAAAAAAATGTACATTAGCCAGGATGTTTCCTTCCAAAGTATCCTAAAACATTTTACATAAATACTCTAAGGGGTTCCATGATATATTACTGACATTCAGTCATTCGTCTGCTGAAACTCAGCACCTTGTCAGCAGCAACACTACCTGGTTATTTAAGACAGGAAGTGAAATATATTTCACTTAATTGCAGGAACGATACGTGTGGCTAGAGTAATACTTTGATTTGGTATTTGGTCACGTCACACATTTAATAGCAGTGTTATTGTGACAAGTGCCATGCAATTCTCCGCAACCCAAGTGGTCAACATCATTTTTTCTGAATGACGGCATCCTCAAGAGCCAAGTACTGCCCGAAACATCACCTGGGACTCAGAAGGGCTACGCTAACCTGCCAAAGTGTTTCAAACACCATTCTCTACACAACATGTTTCCTGGATGTTTTTTGCTCAAAGCAGGGTCCTTCTTAAAAGTAGTAGTTTTGAGAGCTGAAGAAGAGCTAGCATATAGGGCGTGGAAGCTTCCTTTAGGGAATTAAGATATGCTGCTCACTCTTAGTTTGCTATTCTGCACTATGGATGCTGACAAAACAAAAAGAATATAGAAAAACAGGGCAAGTTCTGCAAGATTTCAGCACAATCTTTGCTGCAATGAGGATAGATCCTCAAAGCAACTTTCACTGAAATCCATTCTGTTTTCCAGAAAAATTTCACAGAGTTTTCTTCCTTTAAAAGTGAGATAAGTAGCAAGGTAAGTCATGAAAGGGGAATCATTCAAACTTGTACACAACTGATCATTTCCACTGAATACTCCCACACACACTGCAGAAGGTACCACATCAAGAAGGTTCAGCACAACTTCTTGTGTCCTAACAAAAAAAGGATGTTGTGTTTGTTGTTTGCAAGTTTTCTGTATCTTTTGGCCATCCCCTAGCCCTGGAACTGTTTTCTGAGTTATTTGAAGAAGCACGGCCTCTTAGTTACCTCCCCCAGCCTGTTTTGTGAGAGTAAGACAAGTTAATTGTGCCTGACGATATGGATGGCCCTTTCAAGTCATGTAAAATGATACTGCTTTGCTTATCGCAGGTAGATAACCATTAATATTACGTGTGCCATCTATGGGAAGAGAAAGGGTCTTGTTTGTTTTGAATGTTTTCAAAGGTAGGAAACAAAGGGTTCTGTGGGGACACCAGCGGGCTGCAGACAGTGCAGCCATACAAACTGAAATTAGAAGACAGGAACCTGTAGTAAAAATGGGTGAAAGACAGAAACCTGGCCGTTTCGTTACAAAAAGGCTAAGCTATTTCATTGAGGGGTGCAGCGATACAGAAATAGAATAGCATTGTATTTAGCTCAGGTAGAGCTCTAGGCCAGAGCTCCCTCAATGGTCAGTCACTAATTTTACTGAATAAAATCCTCAGGTTTGACTCATTTTTGACTTGGTACACCCATAATAAAATTCCTTAACATAATTGGTATCTCTCAGAATCTGCACCAGAATCGTTTTGCCCAAGTAAGAGCCAAAGAAATGAGGGTGTAGAGATGGAGCCTTTGCATCATTGTAATATTAGTCATTAAAATTTATTTATTTATTTATTTATTATAACATACAACACCTATTGCACCCTGAGGAATCACACCTTTTAAGTCAGTGGAAAATGTCCCGTCAGTTCTAACTGGCTTTGGCTCAAGCTCAAGAAGGTTTTGAAAAGGCATCCCCAGTGTCTGAGGGCTTCAAACAGTCCCACTTTCAGAAATGGCATCCAACAATTTCTGGTGCTATTTTAAAATCATATAATGTGCGCTGCATCATAATAACATGTAACATGATAACAAATATCAAATTTAGATTTCTTCTGGTAGATTTTGAGCTATCTGTAGAGAAAGAATGCAAAGTATAGAATTGCTGGGCAGGCAAGGAGCTGATTGAGGGGAGGGATCTCTCAACAGAGCTCAGTGGGACCACGGTGCTTCAGAGAAGAATGAAGATCCCAGATCCCTGGTGCCGAGGTCGTTTGGAATAATTATGGGTTCACTTGCTAAGGGTCAGATTGTCTCTTTGACCTCTAAACTTTCTGATCTTTAGGAACCTCCTCAAAACAGGCAAAAATCAAACAAGAACTCTGCCTTTCCGAGCGAGTCCTCAGGAAAACAAAAAGACGTGATTTCTTTGAAATTATTCAAAACGGTTTCTTTTTTGAAGCCTTTCAAAAAGGCAGCTGTTGCCTTTGTTGAGTGAAAAGGTAACATATCTCTTATATCTTGCAGAGAAGAACTGCATTTTAAGATTGCTCTAAAGGAAAATTACCTTTGAATCATTTTGCTTTAAAAAATATATATATATATATTCTTTTTCATCAATAATAGAAAAATCTCCACGTCATGGTGCCTGGAACACTTCTGTAGTATTATAACAAAGAGACATAAAAAATGATGAAGGTGGAAACATGTTTCATTAATGTTTCAAATGAAAAAGTAAAATTAAGCTCTTGATAATGAATAGCATGTGCATAGCTGATTTGCAGAAGGTTGCAAAAGAACTATCCAAAAGAATTTTCAGAGCAATAGAATTCAGTATTGATCCTGCAGTGTTGTGTTTGAGTAATAGCCTGTTTTAATGGCTACATGACTTTAGTTCACTTGCAGAGTAAGACTTCAAAAAAAAAGTTTAAAAAAGCTTTAAAAACAGGAAGCTTTCAACTTGAAAGAAAATTATACCATTATATGCTTATATTTTTTGTGTGTTTTGCAGAACAAATGGTTCTTCTGATTTTCTTTGGACATACCTGATACTGCCATAAAAGTTCTCTTTAAAACATTGTATGAAAACTTCTTTCTTTAAAAAAATAAAAAAAATCTTACTGTTATAAGAATTTCTCCAACAGTACACATACCTTCTGCTAATAAAAAAATAAAATAAAATAATATTAAATTAGCAACTACAGAGAAATTAACAGTTTCCCCACTACCCTGAAAAAATACCTCTTGAAAATGAGACGTGCCCAAAGCATCATGAAATCCCCTTGTGTCCTTGCTTCTGCTATTGATTTTATGTAGAGGGCATGTAAGACTTCAAAGATACTCGTGCATCTAGACCCCCTGAGATCATGACACTTCGTAGGCACTTAAATACCCTGTGATATTTAAGCTTTACACTGCAACGTTAGGTTGCAGTGGGCAATTCTTAGGCAGAAAGCCATGCTCTTCCAATTCCTTTTCAATACTATCAGGAATACTTGCTCACTTTAGTTTTCAAAAGTAAAAATCCCATTCAATACAGTTTTCATGTAAGGTTTCATTTTATCTACATGAAAATCCACAGATATTTTGCTGAATCCTCTAGGAAAGGCCCTATTTACTTACTATAACCTACACGCAAAATAATTTGCTAGAAACCACCGTGAGCATAAATTTTAGAGCGCTCATAAAACATTATGCACGGGACAAGTGAGGCCATATTACACAGAAAAATGGACTCTGTCCATGGAGTTATCAGTTAGGTTAGTGGTTAATATGTAATCTTCAATCTACAAGCCCTGAAAAATGAACTCTCCGCACTCCATATCACCTCAAAAAATGTGTGGGTATAGTCACTTTCCATGATCTCATAACTTTATCACTGATTTTGTTAACTTCACAGTATTAAGCTGAACAAAAACTCTACTTCCATCTATTTTTCTGCCACACAGAAACTTTTCATGCTAAAAAGCTACTTCAGTAGTTCTGCTAAATGCAGGTTTATTATAGCATTTTTACTTATATAAAACACTGAAACTATTATAATTTTTTTATATTGTATGATCTAAAAATGTAACATAGAAATTTATGAGTATCTGGAAGATGTATTTTACTTAGGTCATTCAAGAGTCTAATATACCATCTTATAAAAATCCTTATGTTTTTTAAAAAAATTGATAAAACAAGGTGCCACTACTTTTAAAACTTGATAGTGTTTTTGTTAATAACTTTTTTAAAAGTTATACTGTACTTTGCTAGCCAAACATGATTTAAATACAGAAATTCTTTTATGGCATTCTCTTCTCACAAACCATGGGATAGATACATGTAGTGCAGAATTATGCAGACACCTTTATAACTATGTTGTCTGCTGCTACTGCACGCTAAAAGTAGAAGTCTCAGAGAAATACCATTTGTGTTAGGTAGGAATGGATTTGGCTACACTATTTTCCTTTAGTATGATCCATACCCAGAGGAAATTGTTACTCAAATAGAAATGGGAGCACATACTTCAAGCTTCAGGGGGACATTGTGTTCCCTAATAAACCCTAAATAAAGACCTTTTCCCTAAATAAAGACCCAACAAAACCTGCCTAAGAAGCTAAGGAAGTGACTGAACTTTTATTGAACCTCAAAGTTTTGGCTTATCTCTTGGGCAATGGCTGGGCTGGTTCTTATTTATATCCCTATTTAAAACAAGCAGATTAATTCTTGGGTTTGCTTTCAAATTCAGTCACACATGGAATGTCTTAATTGTTTGTTAAAGGAACAGCAGGTTGTGGTCAGGGTCAAATGCCCTTGTGCTCAACAGATTTTAACTTTGCATAGTACTAACTCTTGAGACTATGATAAGCAAGCAAAGCAAACCCAGAGGAAGATCTTCATGCTGTGTATGAGGGAAGCGCTGAGTGTGCAGGTATGCAAGGGCAGCGAAAAGGGAGGAGGGAGCCTGAGCCCATGGAGTGGGCATTTTTTACCATACTGGGTGGTGTGGTATGTACTGGTACGTGGGCTGTCAGTGCATGCACTTGTGTGAATATGGGATTCTGTAAGATTAGCAGCAAGATATTGCAAGATGCAGAGTTGACCTGAATCTTGACAGAAGGGTTTAGGGCTGGAAACCTGGTTCTGCGTTCACTCCTGCTAGAAGCTCATCACCTGCTTTGTGGTGGAGCTGCAGGCTGGACCACAGACCTGCTGAATGTCCTCCTGCAGTGCCATTCCAGAATTGCCTGTTTCCCTCGAATGGGTGGGCTCCTCTCTGGGGAAGGATCATGAGATTTGCAAAAACCAGTGACTGAGGAACTGACGCAGGTATTGCAGAATGGCTGTTCCCACCCAAAGTAGATTTGACCCAGGTGTGGAAAACCACAGCCAATTGTTTCTGTTCACGTATGGTGGGGATGTCCTTCAGATGTACATGAGGAAAGGCGAGGGCCTGGTGGAGTGACAGAGCCATGAGGCACCGCAGGAGAGCTGCCCATAGGCATGAGCCCAGTGGTTGGACCAGCGCAGCTGGGAGAGCCATGGGCTGGCTGCCTGGGTGCTAAGGCAGAGCCCCAGGGTGCTGGGGGATGAAGGCTCCCCTCACCACTTCCTCACTGGCCTTCCAAACCCGATCCTGGCTGTGCAGGAATGGATTATGAGTGGGCCTGGAGCTGTTGGATGGCATTGGGGAAGATGTACAGAATTCCCTTTTCACATGACCTAGGAAGCGTCAGACACAGGTGCAGCACTCCCTGTGATCACTGAGTCCCTCTCCCAGCTGGCAAGCAAATGCTCCCAAAAAGGAGAAGTTAGCAGGAGTAAATAAAGGAGCTCAACCTCCCCCCACCACAGTGGGCTGAGGGAAGTGGATGGCTCAGCAGGGAAACTGCCTGCTCCAGCCTGGTGCCTGGCCCAGTGTCTCACTTGCGCATCAGGCAGCCTCCAGGGAAGAGAAAAAGGTTATTTTAACTCAGTCAGGTGTGGTTTCAGCTCTGTACTCTTCTGCAAGGAGAAGTGGGGGGGCTGTCCGGTGTTTGGGACTGAAGGACTGCTTCTGTTTGTTTTCTCATGGAGAAGATGGATTGCCAACTTTTCCACTCCTTGGAATGAAGGGGCTGGCTTCGTTTATTTTCAGCACCCTCCAGGAAATGAGGCTGTTACATTTATTATCCTGAAGCTGGAAGGCCAGATCAGTTTCTTAAGTAGGTGTAGGGGCACAGTTACTAAATTTACTATGCTTTTTCCAAAGGCTGAGCCTTGGAGCAAGTCTGCTATTCCCACTAATAACCTGGTGCCTCCACGTGTCTTTGGCCAAACCTGCCGCCTCAGATCGTGACCTGCCAGCATGAGAAAGCCCTTACAAAGGCAGCAACCTTCAGTTATTTCTGGTAAGAAAGGAAATCCTATGAGCTGTGTAGAAATGTGCCTATTGCAATGTGCCTGTGGCTGGGTCTGTATGATACCGGGCACAGTGGTGTATCAGTCTGGGGCAGTGAGGGCCAGCTTACAGCAATGTGCCAGTCTCCTGCAAGACAAAAAGAAAATCCAGGTAGCATTACACAAGAGAAAGGTACATTTCTTTCTCCGATCTCTTTAGTGCTTACAAGATTTAGATAACATGCTTATCATGAAGCAAATGGAGATATTTTGCAAGTTTTACTTGGTGTGGTAACCACTATTACCCTTTATACCTTTGTAAATACCCTGACGTCCGCAAGAGTAAGGGCATAAATAAAGCTAACAAACACAGCCGAGCTCCAAATACCTCCTGGCTTTTCACATACATACCTAATTAAATGATGAGGATGAACTTTTGTGAGGTTCTACTAAAATACAGTTATTTAAGTAAATATCTAAACAAAATAGTCACATTGCCAGAAAAAATTACCATCATATTTTTGATTACTGAAGTACGTTTTGGTAGGAGGGAATGAATAATATTAAAAGATTTAATTAGCGAATTCAGAGAGAGGCTATTTACAGCACTAACATCAATGACGTTACATCTAACATTATTAGGGATCAAAAAAAGCCTACTACAACACTAACATCTAACATAATTAGAGATCAAAGAAATTCTAGTAGGCAAAGAAGACCCTTCTTGCAGTAGAAGATGTGGTCTCCCAGTCCTTAGTTCTTGCATTACTCTCCTTTCAGTTACTTTCCCAAGTACTTTTATTTCATCTAGAATACTTAACCATTGGTAATTAAACAATTTTTGTAAGGAATCAAATGACCTGCAGCAGTCAACTGTTCTGCAATGACTGCTGAATATTGACTTCAGGGTACCACAGGGTACCTATGAAAGTGCAATGGGAAGCAGGACATGTCACTGTTGTTTAGCACATAAGCTAATTTTTTTTTTCCCAAGATGCATAAAGGGTCCTTCTGGGTAATTTCAGCAGAGCTTTCGAATAGTAGGTCTGCCCTATAACCAAAGGTTATACATTCACCTTGTCCTGTGTCTTTTGATGACTCAGGCATGTGCAGGATTTAGAATAGGACTCCTGCCAGAATTTGATGAATTATATGAACTAGATGTTTGTGAGGATTTTTTTTTGTGCAATTTTCTTCCATCAAAATGTGTCATACATATTTCTGCAATTTCCTTGACTTGCTCTATGTTTTCTGGCAGTACCTGGGAACCTGTTCCAGTCAGTAAAGGAGATGCCTCCTCCGCCTAGAGTGAAGGCAAAAGAAGAACATCTAATAAAAATGTTCAGAGAAGGAATTTATTTTCACAAACTTGGTCTCAGTTTCTTATTCCTCTCACTTTCTGTCAGAATTCCAAGCCCTATAAACATAAAAAATTAAAAAGATATGAAAGCTTGAAAAATCATGAAAATTTCCAAGTGAAAAGACAGAAAAGTTATACTTATTTGAATATCTACTGAGTCTTTGGAAGTCCTGTTCCTTTGAAATCACTGCACACTTTACCATGAGTAGGAAATAAAATATATTCAAGGCATTTGTTTTCAATAATTCACAGATTCACAGATTTCTCTAGGTTGGAAGAGACCTCAAGATCATCGAGTCCAACCTCCGACCTAACACTAAGTACTAATGTTGTTTTAACCTGAGAAACTTAAAATTCATCTCCTAAAGTGACTATTTTCTCAGTAAACAACAAAGGGTTTCTGTACCAGCTCTGCACTAGATCAGAATCTATGTATTAAAAAGTTTTGGTGGTAGGATTTAAAATCACATAGTTATTAAAAGCTTTTATTATCAATAAATCTCACACTAAAATAGGTGAATAATGTGTCCTCCCTCTGTTGAGGGCACCTCCTCTCTGGGTAAGCTCATCTGTAAACACAAGCCCGACCGCTCATGCTGGTGACTCAAATCCACTCTTATGCTCCCTTCTGTCCAAGCCCAGATCTCAGCCTGCTTCTCTCTGAATGTCTAGCCATCGGCTCAAGCTTAGTATGGCTAACCAGAGCTCTTAATCTTTCTTCTAAGCTTTCTTTGCTGCTGCTTTTTGCAGTCGCTGTGGCTAACATCACCGTCCCGTCTGCTGCTTAGTCCTTGAATTTGTCAGCACCCTTAGACTAGATCTTTATCTGCCTCAGCTTCTCATATCAAGGCTCCGTGTAAATCTTGATACGTAAGACTTCAAAGCTATGACCTCCCTCATACTTCCACACAGCTAAAATTATCAGTCCGTGTTTCATGCTTTTGCATGTCTGTTCCCACAAGACGGTCCTCCCTAGTTTTGACAGAGTGCTTTCCCACTCTTTCCTCTTTACTCACAATTGTAAACAGATTTCCTCTCTCCTTGCTTCATCATACCATCTTCCCCATTACCAAGCACAACATAATTTTCCTCCGTGCAGATTCCAGCCCTACTGTCATCTCTGATAACCCAGAGATGTGCCAGCAGTCATCATACCTTTTACACCATTACTTTTTCTACACTGTCCTTCCAGTCTGGGAGGAGCAATCTGTGAAAAAAAAAAAATACACAGTGCACGGTGAAGCCCTGGTCCGTGTCTGAATTGCATAGACACTGCAATACGAGAAATACAGAGATTTCACATGCAGCTATACAAATGTTGGAATGTGTTCTTCAGATACAGAACTAGGTTTAATTCATACTCTTTTAAAAGAGGTGATACTAAAATCACCTCTAAATGTAAAAAGAATAAAAATAAAATTGGATCCTTAACAAATATAAGTAGTTAGTGTCTACCAAAATGTAGTGCCTTTCTTAGAAGGAACTTCTGGAACTAAAATTACATCTTTCTTTTAATTTTTGTCTCCATTATTGAATTGTAGTTACAGTATTTTAAATCAATTGTTATATGGGGTGGCCAGAGCACTACAGTAAGTGATAACCTAGTACGTTGTCCAATGTCGTTTGCATTTCCAGTTCAGTGGTCACTAAATTGCAGACAGTCTTATTTCCTTCTTTTTCCCACATATTGAGAGGTTCTTCTCAAAGGCATGTTCAAGACTTGTTTGGAATCACATTTCTGGTGCTCTAAATTTTATTTTTTCTTCAGGGATCTATAGTTTCTATAGCATTATAACCCAAACCAAATGTTTTCTGAGGCACAACGGAAAGCTCTTTTTCTAAGGTATTTGAACACATGTATTCAAAATGTATTAAGCATGGATAGATGATGAGTTCAGAAGAAGATATTTCTAAATGTGAGTCTTTTAGAAGGAGCTAAAACTCTTTTCTCTTCCAAGAAAAATATATCAGCTTTCCTATGTTTAGTGTATTTCAAATTCTGTCAACAAGTCATAAGCTGTTAACAGGAAGCTGCCTTCTGTTTTGCTTGCTGCCAAGATTAGGGGTGACATTCCTACCCTCTTGAAATTAATGACAAAACTTCCTTTAGACTTCAGTGGGGAGAACGTTTCATCCAGAGCAAGAAAATGATACTTTCTCATATTTTCAGAACTGGAAGGAATAAAAAGCCTCCTTCCAATTCATATTTATATCTCTCTCTCTATTTTTTTCAGATACTGCCATGTAACAATTATTTATACTGTCTTTCTTAACAATATGGAAGTTATCTGAGTTGGTTTTAAGACCTGAAAACAGGAATTAGCTTATAATTTTTTTTTACAGCATAAAACACCAAAAATAAAAGACAGAAAGACAAAAAAAAAAAAAAGTACCTTTTATTAATATGGATTTGCTATCTTCCCACACAAAAGAATGAATATAATTTCATTAGACAGAAAATGATGCTTATAAAGGTAGAGTTCATTTTGCAGAATTGTGTTTGGTGGGAGGAAGGGAGGGAGGGAGGGAGGGAGGAAAGGTTGATCGGTGAAATCTGTGGGGTGAAAAAAGTAGGTAGAAAAACTTCTGTTGACTGTGTGGAGCTTTATGTCACAGTCTTTCTCGTCTGTTAAATGGTGTGTAGCAACAAAAGGTCAAACCCTTCTAACTTTTCTGAAAAAGCCTTCTTCAGAAGAACAGCAAAACACATGAACCTTGGAGTCCCAGCTGAATTGTAAAAGATTAGGATGCACTTCCAGAAATGCTGAAGGAAGTATATACAATCTAAGTGTCAGGAATACACCATGATCTGGTGGATAAGTAGATAGTTACCTAACCTTACAAACTCTGGAGGACTCCCTGATGACTATAAAAAGACCCAGAGACACCAAATTCAGTAAAAGTCGAATATTCAGTATCTACTCAGGGATACAAGAGTAGATTTTCCTATGTTGTCTCTGATGTTTGGTAAATCCTTCTTTTAATGGCCAATTGTTATCAGATAACAATTGGGGAATAAAAACAAAGGGCCAATTAAGAAAAATTTGGTCATTGACCTCTTTTAGGATTAGAATTTTGTTCATTCTTCACTTCACAAGGAAGGTCACTGTGGAAGGAAAAGCTAAGCCTAAAACACTAACTCTTACCTGTCTGAAAAGATTCCTGCAGTTTAAGAAAATATATTTTAATTGAAGGTAGTTATTCTAAGATGATATTTATGTTGATACTCATACGCCAGTTTAGATATGGTTTATCACACTATAATCGTGATAGATTTGCCCGAGACACTTTGAAATAGCTTCTCTGTAATTGCTATTCCACGCTAACTCCCCATGTGAATATCCCTACATTACTTAACTGACTTCATAGCACCAGAGCGTAAGCATACCAGCCCAGAACACCAGGGTAAAGTAGAGTACGATTCTGTAGCATGCCACTGACTTTAATGCACCCATCCTGTCCCTTAGTGTGCAGAGCAGTAAACGACAATGAAATAGTGCTTTGCTTGACTGCACTTTCAAATGTTGACCAGTCCTACATCATGTGGTAGTTTCTGTAACTTAGATAGTAAAAACATATTCTGTGTTATGTAAGGTACTTTATAAATTAGCTCAAAAAATAAGGAAACCTTCAATTAACCGTAAATGATACTGAATTTTCATATTTAAAGTGTACAGTAGGGGAACAATATTTAGAAATCAATGATTCACTGGAAATCAACAGGACTTAGTCCCTTGAATCAGTGCTTTCAAAATAGAAAACCAGCAGGGCCGACGCTTTTAGAATCACATTCCTCTGAAACTTGAATTATTTGTACACCTCAGCACCTTCCTGTTAATGAAAGACTGAGGTTCTGCTGACACCTGTTGATAAATGTATGAACAGCAGAACTGGTGCCTTACAATTAAGTAAATGACATCTTAAAAACTAAGAAAACGAGAGCAAAGGTACAAGCCTGGCTTTTTGCTATAGCAAAAAAATTTCAAGTCATTGTCAAGTCATAGTGGTAGAGTGAGGTTGGGGAAAAGAATGAAAAGGAAAGGTGAAAAGAAAATTTGCCTTTTTTTTTTTAAAAAAAAAAAAGATCTTTCCTGACAAGGATAATGAGGTCACTTCCTACTGAGTCAATACACAACTTGCAGTGAGTCATTGTGGATCTGCTGACTAAGGTGAAAGAAATTTACTAATGACTGGATGATCAGCAGAAGTGTCATTAATATCAGCAGAGACGAGAATGTGTTTCTCAAATGATCAAATTCATGCTAACATGGGAGTGTGATAAGATGATAAAGACTACTGAGAGATTTTCAAACTTTTTTTTTTTTTAAAGAACAGGAAGAGAATTTTTGCTTACTCAGCAGCGTATCCTCAAAACTCAGCAAATATCATATCTGAATTCTGCTTGGTTTTTTTAGGCCCAAGAAAAGGTAAAATTTTACTAAAATTTTACCTGCTGCTGCAACACTAAACAATTAAACTATACTTTGGAGTTATGATACAATCCCAACATTAATCCCTTTTAACTTTGTGTTAAACAAACATACGGAAAAAGGGAGAAGATTGCTACATCTTTTGTAATAAGTACCTCTGTTAACAGAGTGCACACTGCACTCCCTTTCATTTGTACAGGGAGTACAAGCTCACTGGTGAGAAAAACATGTCTGGGACAGTGTCTTAGACACTGTGTAACCTGTAATAACTGCTTTTCTGATAAGAAAAGTTCAGACAGTGTAGATTTTCTCCTTCAGCTATTGTTCACATGCAATCTCTTCCCCCACCCCCCACACCCCAAGAAACAAAAGAGAAATCTACATTAAAGAAAAAATTCACTCTCTGCCTGTCCCTGGTGCTCACCTTTGAAAGAAAATTACTGCTTGTAAAATACAGGCCCAACGATCTTATCTCGGACAACCATGTACTTGGGTTTCTTTGTACATTCCCGCCTTCTCTGTATCCAGGATGAATTGGAAGGTATTATAATGGATAATTACTGTGATTACTGGATGCTCGCCAGCCCATGCAGTAATTACTGTGCACTGGTTTGAGAGGGTTGCTCAAGTCTGAAAAATATGGGCACTCCTCTGGGTCAGCTGTACGGTGTCATGCAGTCAGCCTGCCCTCTCCTGGCAGGTCAGATTTCTTCATGTGCCTAAGGTACATTTGTCCAAAACTTCAGTACGTGTCTGCTGGGCTACTATTACTGCATGATGCTGATCTACAGATACGTTGTGGGAATGTCTGGGCTGCTTGGATGTATGGCTGCTCAGTCAGAGCTACCTGCAAGTCTGACCAAGCTGCTAAACATCCAGAAATCCCGGACATTTCCTGTGAAATACATTCATTCTGGACAACATTTTAAGGCTGAAAAAGAAGACGTTTTCTGCAAGAAAACTGAAATCAGAAAATATGGATCAGAGGCTAGGCCTTTGCTAGGTACGAAGTGAATTTGCAGTTGAGACAACTCAAAATTCTCAGCTACTCAAAAATTTTGAGCCTACTCAAAACTCTCTTGGCTGAACAGCTGGGCCTGGAGGGCAGTGGTCAGTGGTGCAAAGTCTAGCTGGAGGCCAGTAACAACCAGGGGTCAGTACTGGTTCAAGCCCTCTTTAACATCTTTATTAATGATCTGGATGATGGGGTAGAGTACACCCTCAGTAAATTTGTGGGTGACACGAAACTGAGGGGAATGGCTGACTCACCAGAGGCTATGCAACCATCCAGAGGGACCCTGGCAGGCTGGAGAAATGGGCTGACAGGAACCTCATGGAGTTCAGCAAGGAGAAGTGCTGCATGTGGAGAGGAACAACCCTGGGCACCAGGACATGCTGGGGACCAGCCAGCTGGAAAGCAGCTCTGCAGCTCCTGATGGACGTCAAGCTGAACAAGAGCCAGCGGTGTGCCCTTGCTGCTAGGAAAGCTAATGGTATCCTTGGCTGCGTTAGGCAAATTATCACCAGCAGGTCAATAGGCGTGGTCCTTCTGCTCTACTCAGCATTGGTGAGGCTGCATCTGGATCACTGTGCCCAGTTCTGGGCCCCCAGTGCAAGAGAGACCTGGACATACCAGAGAGAGTCCAAGAGGGCCACAAACATGATCAAAGGACTGGAATACCTTTCCTATGGGGAAAGCCTGAGAGAGCTGGGACTGTCCAGCTTGGAGAAGAGAAAGCTCAGGGAGATCTCATCAATGTGTATCAATGTACACAAATGCCTGAAGGGAGGGTGCAAAGAGGACAGAACCAAGCTCCTTTCAGTTGTGCCCAGTGCCAGGACCAGAGGCAAAGCGAATGAACTGAAACACAAGAGATTCCATGTGAACACCAGCACTTCTTTACTGTGTGGGTGATCAAGCACAGGCACAGGTTGCCCAGAGAGGTTGTGAAGTCTCCCTCCTTGGAGATCTTCAAAAACATCTGGACATGGTCCTGGTCAAGCAGTTCTGGGTGTCCCTGCTTGAGCAAGGCCAGATGGCCTCTGGAGGTCCCTTCCAACCTAAACTGTCCTGTGATTCTGATACACAATACACATACAGGATATTTGTGTAGCACACAGGCAAGCTTTATAGAAGTATTGAGCTAATTCTCTATACGATAGCAATTCATGTGCATATATATTCTGCCTGGGAAGCTCAGCCTTTTCCTTTCAGTATTTATCTGAGCAAGTCACTCAGAAAACTAGCAAATTTTGGCAGCATTGGGATCATCAAGGCATTGCCATTAACCACCTTGCTGGCTGCATGTCATGAGTGGTAGAACAAAAGGTGTAGTTGGCAGCTATGCTACAGCCTTACACAAGAAGATTAATAGAGCAACAAGGTAAGAAGGAAAAATGACCAAAAGAGAAGGGATGAGAGACGAGAAGCCATACGGGTGTTGTTTAGGATGTAAATGAAGCTGAGGAACATAGTTATGTCAATTAGTGACAGTGATCATTATTGCGTTGCCTTATTTCATCGAATGTACACAATCCTCCCCCAAAGTATGCCCAATTAGAGATGGTAACTCTTTTCATTAAGAGAAACCAATCAAGACACATTTCTGAGCCAGTAACTATCAATGTTTGATTCAATTTCTGGGATATTTTATGTCATTGTCATTCCAAACTGTGTCTTTACTGGGGACTGTGAACACTCCTTGGGCTGCTCTAGCCTGTAGACACCACTACGTGTAAACATAATTGTCTCCAGCTTCACATCACATACCACATGTACACACGAGTTTACCTTGGGGAAGTTCAGTTAAACCCTCCCCACAGTAACAGAGTGATTTTGTGAGGGCTATGAGAGGAAACTTCGAAGCAACAGCAGTTTGGAAGGAAAGCAGCTTAGCCATGCTACTGGACAACGAACCAAGAGCCTGTCTGCTGCATATTTCCACTATTTTTATGACATGAGAGTCCAGTGGGTTGCTTACTTCAAAGGAAAAGTGTTTATAAGCTGTACAATACGAGAAGCCCTATTGTAAAATAAACACCTGGCTGAGGAGCCCCAAAGTCATCCATCCAAAACACCTTCGCTGGGTGAGCTTCCACCCAGGCCAGCCGTGCAGGTCAGAGCCTGCCTCTGTGCAGGACCAGAGCTGGGACACCAGAGGGACTGGGACAAACACCAGCTGGCCAGGCTGGTGTGCTGGAGCCATGGGTCTCACAAGGACTCGGTGGCCAGCTAGGACTTTGCTTTTTGAGTGAAACCTCATCTCCGGCAGCTTCCAGGCAGCGTGAGAGAGCAGAGCCCGAGCCTCTCCCCACCAACAGCATCAAGGCGCGCGAGCTGAGGAAAAAACCACCCAAAACCCAAGCATCAAAACGCAATTTTATTTCATTTTTTAACCAAAGCGTTCACTCTGAGGAAGCCGAAAGCCATCGGCGGGGTGGCGAAGGGGGAAGAGCCCCCGCTGAGGGGCAGAGGCTGCGCCAGGGGCGGCGGCTCCCAGCAGGGGGCGCCGAGCTCCCGTGCCCGCCGCCGGCCTCCCCCGGCGGGGGCGGGCCCCGGCCCCATGGCGGCGGCGCGGGGCGGGTCCTATGGCGGCCGCGCTCCGCCTGGGCCGCGCCGCACGCCTGCTGCCGGCCGCTGCCGCCCCGGCCTCCGCCTCAGCCCTGCGGCAGCCTCCGCGCCTCGGTTCCTCCTCCTCGTCGTCCTCCTCTCCCCGCCGCCGCCCGCCGTCCGTCGCCATGCAGGCCTTCCAGTACCCCGAGGTGTACCGCGACGAGACCGCCGTGAGTACGCGGCCTCCCGGCGCCTCGCTGGGCCGCGGGGAGCCGCCCCGGGCGCGGGTGGCGGCCGCTTGGCCGAGGGCAGGGGCAGGGCCGGGGGGCTCCCGGCCGGCGCTCAGCCTCCTGCCGCTCGTGTCGGGCCGGCGGGGCCGAGCCCAGCGCTTCCCGAACCGCCTGGGTGTCCCCGGGAAAGCCAGGCCTCCCCCGGGGGGAGCGGGGCTGCGGCAGAGCCAGGGATCTGTTTTCGGAGGTGAAGTAGACCTCTCTCCGCGTGTCGCGGCCATGACTTGGTGCGCACCGGGGTTACCGTGTCGTCTTGGCTAAAATTGTGCCAGTTTTCGTCTGCTTCCACAAAGCGCCGTGCCTCAGGCACCGGTCCAGGAATTATTTACAGAGCTAACCTCACTTTTAAACCAAAATGTTTGCCCGAGATGAGCCAGCAGTGGAAAAGCTTCAGTGTTTCCTGTAGTAGTTGAGCGAAAGGCAGAACTGTGCAACTCCTAACAGCAGGTATCTTGTTTTGTTTTATTTTTTGTACACTGGAGAAAGCAAGCGGATAAAAGACTCAACCTGTATGGTAAAACATGTGGTTTTACTTCCATATGGATGTACGCACTTTGCTCGAATATTTGCAAGGAACATTAGCAGGAGGAGGCAGTTAATCACCTAAAAACCAGAGACATAACCAGAAATTACATTTTAGGTGGATCCCATAATCAGGTTTTGTGATTGCACTTGAGCATCTGGATTTGGAAGAGGGGTTGTGTTTGTTTGTTTGTTTTTTAAGTCATTCTTCTCATCTAGCTTGTGGAAGGAATTGATGTTTGTGTTCCACATTTCTCTGGTGCCCTGTATTTTTTCTGAGGATAAATCTGCTACCTCATTTCTTCCACCAAAAATGATAAAATTAGCAACTCACCTGACAGCAAGGTGCTGCTTTTCTCATCTTTTGCTTCTTAGCCCTATGTACTTGTGTGAATTTCCAAATACACTTCATTTTGATGCAGCTTGTTCCTCTGATTAGTCGAGTTTGTTTGTATGCATATCTCTTTTTATAAAGCATTGTCTCTTATAAATTCAGGTGTTGGATTACCATGGACATAAAATCAGCGACCCATACTGCTGGCTTGAAGATCCTGACAGCGAGCAGACAAAGGTAACCTTTGTTTGTTCAGGAATGTCCATTTCAACTTAGATCTTTCTTACAGGCTATGTACATGGGTATTCCGTAGTTTTTTAAAACTTCCCATTGTGAATGTAGGTGTAATGTAGTACACCTGATACTTAAAGGTGCCAACAGAGTAGTGCTGTTATTTTGCACCTTTGTGTTATGGTGGGGGAAAGACTGAGACACGTGGTGTAACTTAGGTCAGTGACACAGTTTGGAAAACAGGCCCTACTTGACTTGCACCCATTTTTCTTAGGCAATTCAAATGTTCAAGGTTATATTGGCATATTGAAGAGAAATGCTCTGCTTTTAGAGCACTATACCTCCGTTGTAAGTATGTTTAAAATTGCCATACTGAAACAGGTAAGAAAGGGTAGAAAGAAAACTTTTCCTTTGCCTTTCCTTCTTGGTACAGTGACAAGTGTGTGATTTCCCCCTTAGAATGGCTGATAACTTTGTGACAGCTGTAGTTCCAGAGCTGCAGCTCTGGGTTCTATATGCTGTGCTTGTCTGTGTGAGAAAGAAGATAGAGGGCAGGTTCTTTGTTTAAAAAAAAAATCTTGCAAAGTATCTTTCCATTCACGAGATTCCTTCCAGGTTTTCTCGTATATACGCTTACATGATAACATTTTGATGAGCTAGAGGATGGCTGAATATAATTTACTGTAACAGTTAAGAGTAAAATAAAATGTACACAGATTTAGAAGTAAGAAATAGGAGGCTGTCAGGATTTATAAATATTCACCTGCATTAAAAAGGTTTTGTATTTTTGTGAAAAACTAGGATTTTAGTGAAAAACTCAGCTGTGGACATTTACTACCAATCTAATTTCCCTTGTTAGTTTGGAGTATTTTCATCTTTTGATTCTGGTATCCTTAAGAAATGGTACACATAGGATAGTTTTATGTGAAATTCAGGGGGATGTATTTGTTGGGAGTTACGGTTCTGTCTTTCTCTTATAGCAACCATATAAATACCCATTCAGGTGGTTTCAGAATCCTGCGGAAGAGAGGGTAGGATTGAGAAAAAGACAGTACATGACTTCTTGAGTCCCCATGTTCAATGCTTTTCCCACATATTGTGAACAGATTGGGGAAGAAAAGTTAAAGGAGGGTGAATCTCCTCCAGAGGCTATAGCTTATAGCAGACAAAATAAGGAATGGGGAATTGCAACATCTTTGTAAAAAATGGAGCTGCCCAGACACAAGGTGTCATTTTGGTGGAATGAAAATGCTGTTAAATCTTACTTGCCTGTACTCCAGAAAACATACGCCTTGGCAGAATTTTGCAGTGCTGCAATAGCATGATGCAAACAGTGGAGAGAGTTCCTGTTTGTATTCGGGTAGGTCATCTTTTTCCTATGTTCCAGGAGTTAGTGAGCAACAGGGAATTTTGCTTTCCTACTTCTTTCACAGAAGAGGTCAGAAAAAAGTCTTGAAGTGCTAAGCCTTTCATCTGCTTTATCGCTTGCTTTCTCGTGCTGTGCAGCAGAGGTTGCTGACAACCACTCTTTCTTGCTAGCCCTTCTCAGTAGTTTTATCTCCATGTTCTTGAGATTATTCTACAGGACTCGTGAAGAGTAGCCATTCTGTACCCACCAGATCAAATAATAACCAGACACTGGTATAGGAGCGGGCTTCAGAGAGAATTCAGAGCATACTCTGTAGACTTTTCAAGACTTCAGGTCACTGATCTTGAGACCTGTGTCCTTCCCTACTCCTCTTCCAAGTCCCGCTCTTTCTTTTTGTGCTGCTTAGTATCTGACGCTTCCATCTGTTTTGGGGAGAAGTCAAATGTCTAGTGTCCACCCCCTCCAATAGGCTACCTTTTAATTTGCTACATATTAAACACAGAACTAGAAGAATTCCTGTGGCATTCATGCTTATCTGCAGTGAAAAAGCTCCTATTCAGCTCCTGTTTACAACACGCTTGATTTGTGTATGTATAACAGGGAAAATTCTGGTTTATGCTAAAAGTGAAGGGTGAACTTCAGTTATGTGGTTAGGAATATTTCCTCACACAAAAATAGTGTTTAGTGTGTGCCGTTGAATAGCTGGACAAATATGTTTAGAATTCTACTTTTGAACTCTAGACATTGCAGAAATAGTCATGTCAGGCATTGGTGTGGTCATAGAAAATAAAAGGGTAGGCTCGCTTTTTTTCTGTGTTGACAGGTGTCAGTGAAACATCACTTAAAAGAAATTATTGAAAATCTGTAAAAAGACATCTATACAAGACATTTTTGAAATCTGCAGGTACGTAACCAGGACTGTTTCTCATCAGGTGAGCAGTTCTAGAGCTGATGAAGCCAGTAATCAAGTCACATCCTCAGTCTCTTGAGAAGCTGTTGTTCAAGAAATGCACACTTCCATGTCCATGATCTGTGTGCTTACTGTAGTACTATTTTTATTGTGTGTGCGTGGTGCATGTAGTTATGCACAGTTATAGTAAATAGAAACGGAAGCACCAATCCGAGGAGGAAATTCCTATCTTACTTTGGAGAAAAGAGGGCAGATGGTGGGTTCCTGCTCTACTGTTCATTGACCTTTAAGACAAACTGAGGAAACTTCCCTGGCTCAGTTGCAGTGTTCTGCTACTCTGGTAAAACACTTCTGGTGATGACATAGGCCACAACTGCAAAACCACAATTTGCTAGTGTCTTGGGTTTGGCTTGGTTGGACTTTCCAGCTTCTTGGCTTGTTTTACACTTCGTGGGATATAAGCTCTATTTTAGTGTAGGAAAGTCTTTTGCTGCTGTAGGTCAGTCATATACAGCATCGTACCTCCCTGAAACAGCTGTGTAGACAGGAACGTGTAGCTTGTTTCAGACATGAGGTGTGGACAAGGGATGAAAAAGCAGGGATCATGTAGCAGACAGTTGTCCTGTGGTATTATGAACAGGTGTGTGTTTGGGCTGAGACTAGAACTGAAACTCAATGGATTTGTAGTTGTAAGAGAACAGACCTTTATTTACTTTTTTGATAGTTATGCAATTGCATTTTGAATTTTGCTTTTAATAAATCCTGAGGTGATGCTAAAAGTAAATGCTAAGGGGCAAGCCACCAGAAATCTGCGTAGTTTTATTTTCATAGAATCATTAAGGTCAGAAAAGACCTCCAAGATGATCTGGTCCAACCATGCCCCTACCACCAATGTCACCCACTAAACCATGTCCCTAAGCACCACGTCCAACCTTTCCTTAAACACCCCCAGGGACAGTGACTCCACCACCTCCCTGGACAACCTGTTCCAATGCATAACCACTCATTCTGAGAAGAAATGTCTCCTAATTTCCAACATGAACCTCCCCTGGCGCAACTTGAGGCCCTTCCCTCTTGTCCTAGTTTTGTAATGTTTGATACAACGTATGTGCCCTCTTGTATTCAGAAGTGCACTGAAAAGATACATATGGAGACTTTGGAGGTAACTATTAAACTGTAAATTCTTTACAGATTAATGATAAAGACTGGTAATGTTTTAAATACAATTTCTATCCTAAGAACTCTCCTTGTAAAGTATACTGTGAGTGCCTTTGGCAATTTTCTTCTTGGGTAGATACCATTATTTTGTTGAGAGAATAGCATGGTAGCATGTGGAAAGCTGATGCTTTGTAACAAAGCATGGCTAAAAAAATTGTCACTTGTTGTTCAGATAAAATTCAAAGTTTTTAAAAATAACAATTGACATGCTGAAGTGATAGCCAAACACTTCAGCTGTAAGTAGGACGTCTCTGCTCCTACTGCCACACTTTAGAAATCGTCCTTTCAAAGTTATGTTAATTTCTGAGGCGTGCGTAAGCGTACGCCTTACACTGACCATTATCCTGTTCTTCTAGTAGTAAATTCAGTGCTGGGTCAAGGCTGATGGTAGTTTATCAGATGTGGATTTCAACAGGTAAAATCTTTTCTCTGGAGGTTCATGAAGGTGTATGGACAGCTGTTGTTAGTCCTATACTGTGGGTGGCATCTGTTTAACTCAGCACGGTTGATACTGAGTTTGTACTTCAAATATATAGTGACTGTTGAATATGAGTGCAACCTCGTGATCAAATGTGTAAGAACATATCCCAAGTTGCACAGGATCTCTTTCAAAAACCTGTAATTCCTACCTCATTTTTTAGGTAGCAATGATATTCCCGTTTATAGTCTGGTCATCTTTGGTGCAAAGATGAATCTAAGTGGAAGTAGGGAAAAGTGTGTGAAACTGCTGTAAAAGCAAGGTTACTAGTAATTCAGTTGAGTGCAACAGTTGATTTGCAAGCATGTTCTTGTGCAATGAACACTTGCAAGGAAAAGTTTCTCTCCTCCTTGAATACCAGTGATGAAAGCAAATGTGGTGAAAGGGTGGCCGTAGTTAAAAGTGAGTAACCCACGGTCCCATTATACCCCTTGTGGCAATGCTGCCATTTTGGTCACGTTATTGATCTAGGAAACAAAGATGTGTGCTGATTTCTGTCCATTAAATACAAGTGTAAAGTGCTTTTGCCTGCCTAATGGATAGTTTTATACATCTTTGTAAAAAGACAGGTTTGCTCTGAGGGTGTCACAGCACTTAGAGTAGGTAGTTTGGTATGTGCTGTCTGGATTTTCATGTCTGTGATCTTTGAAATTAATGTGCTTCCATTTAGAGAAAACGGATTCAGATACATGTAATCCTTGGGTAGGTTTGGTTAAGTTATTTTGTCATCTGATGGAGGTGGGGAACAGTGTTAGAGTGGTACAAGGTGGAGGCTGCACCTGTTCTGAGCAGAGCAATGTTTTGACGTACCACTGGGATGTGCTGTGCTGCCGTGCTGGATGCTAAAGCTGCCTATGCCAGTGCCATCCTCAAAGGGAAATCAGACGTAAAAAATCAGCTTTTCCTTAGCAATGTATACTCCTCTTTCCTTCTTCTTTCTCAGGAGATAATTTCCTGACTCTGTCCTCACCAATGCATGGAGTCTAACTCGAGTAAAGGTCCAGAAGTCATAACCGTTAGCCCTCTGTACCTTTCCCTTTTCAGTGTTGTGCTGGTCATTTTTATTTTTTTCGTCATCCTTGAGCGGTGACTTGCATGTAACCAGCCCACGTGTTCTTAAACTAATGTATTTCAGCACTTTGCCAAGTGTTCTTAGAGCATTACTAATTCTGCACTTGTGTTTAAAGCTTATCGCTTTCTGTATGCTTTGTTGGACATGAACAAATACCTCTCAAGTGGAGAGTGACCATAATTAATGCACTTTCTCCCTTACCTTGTAGCCTGACAAGTCTCTGAAAACAAAGCTTGGCATGCATTGCAGCTGTTGGCCATGTACTGCTGTGGCAGCAAGGTGAATGAGAGAGGGAGTCTGTCATTCTCCTTGCTTCGTGGAGTCACTTTTCACTGTGTGAAATGTCTGTAAAATGCCACTGAAATAATTTTATGTTCTCTTCTTTCCGCTTTTTTACCTGAAGAACTGATAAATGGGTAAACATTGACGGCAGTTGGTAAATGTGTGTCGGGTGCTCTGTAGAGCAGGTGGCATTTCTGAAGAGTTGTGAAATGCAGGTTATAGAAAGTGGTTTGTAGCCCACCGGCTCCTGTAGTTCATACCCTGCTGTGAAATGCAGCTCAGGCATTACCATGCACTGATCTGCTTGCTGCGTGACAGAATCGGGACAGGTAGAAACAACGACCTCATTCAAAGGAACTAGGGAAGAAACCCTTGTAAGCAAGAGGTGGGGTCTGGGATTTCAGGCTGGAGTCCTTGCTACATTGCGGTGACAGAGGGTGGCTTCTGCGTGGTGCTGCAAAATGCCAGCATTGCAAAGCCTGGCTGTGACTTAGGGCTCGTGTGCTGTGCCCTGTCCTTTCTACTCCATCTTAACAGAAAAGCCTGTGTGTCTGCTTCTTAACAGCTGTGGTTCACACCCTGTCACCTTGAGATGCTTAGGTATTAATTTTATGTTAATGCACTGTGCTGTAAGTAGGGATGGTGAAACACCTACATAGCACCAGTATTTCCATCTCTGTCATGGGAGTGGTAGCCTCTAACAAGCAGCTGGAGTGGTAATGGGTTTGGCCGCTGTAGTTACATGTTTGCATCTTTGAGGTAGTGTTTTAAAGAAAACAGACCCCTTGAAGTTAGCTTCTTGGACGTTACATATTCTTGTCTTTTGTAACTAAGAACAGATCTGTGGATGGGGTGGGAAAAAAATGCCTCATCTGTACTTGTAAAGGACGGTACTTTGGCCCTTCCAAGAAATACTGGCTGGGACTAATCCTAACTGTTTTGTTAATAGGATGACCAGATGGTGCACATGACATTTTGTATCATTTTCCAGCACTTCACAGTTCCTGAAATGATAGTCATAGATAAGGGCAAAAGGATTCGTTACCAATTTTCTAATTGATCTGCTCTACAGTATTGGAGTATTGTATATTTGTGATGAAGTAAGAGGTGACTTTTCCTAGGTGTTTTCTGTAACTTAGCTTTATCTATACCATTTAGATAAATACGGGGAGAGTTTTTAAAAAAAAAAAAAAAAAAAGGCTTTGGTGCCTTCTTTTTAAAGGGGAGTGGCAGGAATCTAGCTTGTCTTTGTCCTAACCACTGCTTACCCTAATGTGTGCAATAGATTATTCAAGATATAAAATCAATCTAGTTAGAACATTGCAGCCTTTAATAATGCAGACAAGTATGTGAGGCTGTTCAGGTATGACTCTACACACCCTATGTGGGGGAAAGATGTTGGCAATGCATTGCATCAAAAAAAGTGTTTCCTGTGGGAAAAGTAAATTTCTGCTTGAACTCATGTATTCTGGGGGGGATTTTTTTCTTACAGGCATTTGTGGAGGCTCAGAACAAGCTCACGGTACCCTTTCTTGAGCAGTGTCCCGTCAGAGGACTATTCAAAGAACGAATGACTGAACTCTACGATTATCCTAAGTACAGTTGCCACTTCAAGAAAGGAAAGAGGTATGTGAGGAATGTCTTTGTAGATGATGATGAATATGGAGCAAGTCAAAAGCAACTACAAGATAAATTGGAAATCATGTTTGCATTTATTCCTTTGTTGTTGGGACCTAGGAAAAAAGTGTTCAAGCCAGTATTAATATGTTGCATGATGCAGAGCATAAGATGCTTGATTGTCTCTAGTTCCCAGTCATATTATCGTCCTGTGCTTTTGTCATCTTTTTGTAACAGGAATAATGAGTTTATCAAAACTACATTGTAGAACAAGTAAAAGTAAAACTCTGAGGAGTTCCTTTCCAGGTCCCTCAGGTAGTGGCACTTCATCCTAGAAAAAGCACAAGTCTGTCAGGTGCACGTTGTTCTAAATATTTTCTAAAACGTGTTGGTCCTACTTTGAGCAGCTGGTTGGGCTTTTATTTAGTCACAGCCAGTGAAAAGCACTAGGAATTCCTTTTTTCAAAACAGCTCCTAAAATCTTAAATTGAATATACACCAATTTTCTGCTGAAGAACAGTCGCTAAGGGACAGTGTCTGAAGAGATGTTCTGTAGAATCTGCAAAAAGGAAGAGTGTTCTGCTGTCACAGTCGTATTGTTTGACCTTTGCTTCTCGGCTTATTGCTTAGCATTGCAGAGATAAAATTGACTAGAAAATGCATGGTCAAATGGAAGATGACATATTTTTCTTTTGTTGCTTTGAATATTTCTCTTTTCTTGCTCACTGAACATACGTTTAGTGTTTGAACGTGTTCAATGTGCAGATTGTTAGCTAGACCTTTGCAAGTGTAGTTCCCCATTCTGGGTTTACCAGGTTCCCATGCCTGTGTCCAAGTACTAGACATTCTTAGGGAAGGGGTAAACTTATGTTCAGGCTTGAACATTACGCCGTAGCTTTCCCTGCTCCCCTGGGTGAAGCTGCTATTTGGTTTAAGTCGCAGGTTTGTGTAGTAGAACTCGGACAAGTCCTTTGAAGGAAGGAAACTGTAGTACCTATGAATTACATAAAATACAGTTAATAATTTTTGTCTTCTCTAGTGTCTTCTAATGTGAACAGTATCTCTCACTGAAGAGAACTATGTAACTCTGTTCCTACAGCTGTTTCAAAATGCACACCGTGTTATGGATCTTGGGAAATACAGATGAAACAATTTCAGTTCTGTTTCATTTGAACATTTGTCTACCGCCCAGTGCAGCTTGAAAGCAGATAAGTGAATGACAAAGCATAGATCATAGGAGGTGGGAACCTTTGCCAACACTTGTAACAGAAACACTAAGACTGCCAGAGCTTTTTAGCAGACAGTTACTTGAAATTTATAGAATGTTTTGCTTTGTTTGAAATGCACTGTAGTAAATGCAGTTTTTATTGCTAAAAGATATTCTGTGTGCATTCTACAGTCTCCTTTGTATAATCTTTACATCTTGTTGAGCTGAGATTCCTCTGATCTTCACAGAAATTAGTGTCTGGGCCTCCTCTGTGCCAAGGGTGGAGCAAGGCACCTACAGAGGATGATTGACTCCCTGGTTGCCAAAAGGAAGCCATGGTTCTTGCTCTACTGCAAAGCTTGTTTTTCTATATATTTTTATCTGCCTTTTATTTCTTGACAATCTTACACAAATTTGTCTTGCTAGCCTAATTGAAAATCTGAGTTCTTCATACTGATTTTACCCTCTTTTGTTCTTTTAGGTATTTTCACTTTTACAATACTGGACTACAGAATCAGCGAGTTTTATATGTACAAGACTCCTTGGATGCTGATGCCAAAGTTTTTCTTGATCCAAATAAGCTTTCTGATGATGGCACTGTGGCTTTACGAGGTTGGTGAAACAGCAGTTCCTGCTGAACAAATCCGGATTTTATCTTTCCGGCAGAAGTTGGAAATGGTTTACAGCTCTTCATGTGTAGAAGTATGGCTAGAGTAGTGTGTTTGCATGAAAGCAGTCACAGTAGCCATATGTGGATTTGTATAGCCTTTCAGAAGAACACTTCTAAATCTACATTTTTTTCACAAAATACTGCAAAAATGAACAAAGTTTTTTTTTTGCTCACAATTCTGGAATGTATTTCACTGAAATATGAACTGATCTTGATGCTGTCCATAGCTAAGAAAGAAAAGTTGATGCATTTGTATCAACTAATTCTCTTAACATTTTAAAGCCAGCAAGTTGATGTAAGATGCTTTGAAGGAGCACAGCATTAACTTCTGTGCGAATCACGAAATGACTTGTGTTCACTAGGGTATTAACTCATGTTATCTGTCCATTTTCCCACTTGCCATTGGCTTTTCTAAGTTCAAGAGCCTTGCTTCTACAATGTCGTTGAAGTCTGTACAAGATCAATTAATAAAAACTATGCAGAGGACAGAATTAGGGGATGTTTCTTCAAGAATGATACAGTTGAAAAGAATCAATATGGTTTTCTTAAGGAGAAGTCCTGCCTTAAAGTGTGGATATTACAGGTCATGTACGTATAATTGTGCAGTATTTCTAAATGCATTTTGAAAGAGACGTATATTTGAAAGAGACTGCTTTTTAGAGGGAAATAACCACAGAACAAGAGGTGAAAGCCCTGGCATTGATAAATAATTGACTTAAAGGCAAGGACAGGAATAACTGACCAGCTCTCAAAGTGGAAATCTCCAGTGGAGTTCTGTCAGGGACTATGCTAGGACTCGAACGGTTTGGTATGTTCATATATATAGAGGAAAGAGTGAACAGAGGGCTGGCAGAGTTCGCTAATACAAAATTAGCCCAGGTAAAGGCTGAAGAATGACTGGAGAATGAAGAGCTGCAGGAAGACCTTAGTGATAGTAAGTGAGCAATAAATTAGCAATTAAAAGTCCATGTAGATAAACTAAGTGATGCACAGGGGACAAAGAATCCTGATGTCATTTGGAAAGGGTGGATGGGATTCTGTGCTGACCATGACTATTTCGGAAGAATTCTTATGTTGTAATCAATAGATAGTTCTATGAAAATGTCACCGTAGTTCTCCGTAGTGGCCAAAAAAAACCACAGAAAATGTCAGAAGTGATTAAGAAGGAAATGGAGAACAGAACAGAAAATGCCATAATATTAGTAACCCAGGGGTTATACAGTAGCATTTGAATATTCAATACAGTTCTGGCCCCCTCAGCTCAAAAGGGGCTCTGAAATCTAGTTCAGAGGAGGGCAATAGGAACAATCACAGGTGTGGAGCAATGATCAGGAACAGCTGAATGTGCCCAGACCATCAGTTTGGGGAAGAGAGAATTTAGTAGGGTATGGTAGCAGTCTACAAAATCCTGTACAACACGAAGAAGCATGGAGAAGGTGAAAAGGGTGTCATTATTCATCATTTTTTCTATTACAAGAATGAGGGGATATGAAGTGAAGGCAGTGGGAGTCAAGACTGACTGACTCAAGAAGGTGGTTGTTCATGCTGGAAGTAGCAGATTTAGACAGCAACGTTGGATGTCGTTGATGCAGACAGCTTACTGTGAGTTTAAAGGGAAGCTGGAGAAGGTCAAGGAGGAGGGAAACATTGATGATAATTAACAGCCTACTTCATGGAAAAGAAGTCTTTTAAGCTAAAAATGGGCAGAGCCTGGAAGAACACTTATGGGAAATATTATATGTGCTTGCCTTCTTGCTCTTGCAGGCACTTCCTTGTAGTTACTTCTAAAGACAGCTAGACAGAATCTTGTTATAAATCAGAACAGCCATTCTTATGTTCTTGGAGGGGAGAACATGTTAGGGTGCTACAGTGGTGTCTCCCAAACCTAAAATTTCTGCAATTTTTTGTTTGTTCGTTTTTTCCGGTTGTAACTTGCAGGTGTTGATAGGTCTGCAATAATTCAGCCTCTTCACTTGAGTTGATTTGCAGAAGTGAATTTGATCCTTGGCAACTATGATGGAAACTTTTCTGAATTTTTTTCAGAATCATTTTTTCTTCACACTTCAGAGAGAACTACATATATCTCAGATCTTACCTGAGAATAGCAGCAATGAACCCATTTGCTTGCTGGTGGGGATTTTTTCCAGTTACTCCAGTTTTCGTGGTTTTGCAGGGTTTAGTTCTCAGTTATTCCAATGTTGAAATGGTAGCTGCTTTGTATCAGGTTGTATTGTTTGCATTTCAATTCATGTTGACTTCTTTGGTGCTGTTACTGTCTTACAGACCACAAAATGAGATTCTACCTATGTGCATTTTCAGTCTTCACCCCTTACCCCAACCTCAGGGAAGCAGAAGAGTTATTACTCAAATTATCTATCAGATGTCAGACATAAGTGATGTTACTGAACCTATTTTCTGTGTGTGTGTGTCTAAACATGGATCTATGAATTATATGAGAAGTCCCCAGGGACAGGAAAAGTGCTGCACATCCCAAATGATAACATACATAGCTACTTCCTCTGTCTTTTAGAAAATACATCTCTCCTCTCAGTGTTGAGTAAACACAGTTCTTTTACCTGCTTTCACAGTTTCTCTCCCCTTTTGTTGGGATTTGCCAATCGTATAGTAAGTAGTAAAAAGCTGTGTGGCAAAATAAACGCTGTATTGAAAATACTGATTCGTTGTACTGGTTCTTACCGCATCTTGTTTGGTTCCACTTTCCTAGGCTACGCGTTCAGTGAAGACGGCGAATACTTCGCATACGGCCTCAGTTCCAGTGGTTCTGACTGGGTTACTATCAAGTTTATGAAGGTGGAAGGTCCTGAGGAACTTCCAGATACGCTGGAGAGAGTTAAATTCAGTTGCATGGCGTGGACCCATGATGGAAAAGGAATGTTCTATAACTGCTATCCAAAACAAGATGGGAAGAGTGATGGTAAGTATGGCTGCACTAATTGTATGCTATGAGGAAACAAAAGGACCTTTTCAGTAAACTCGTGCAACAAATAGTTAGCTATACTACTTCATACAATTAGATATCAGATTGTCTTGTATGACCAAAACCTATATTTAATTAGTGTCCCTTCCTTTCATAAGGACACTCTTAACTGCCAGGCCCTGTCTTTCTTTTGAAAGTTTGCTGGTCCTTTTCTTTTTCTCTGCACTGATTTTTCTTTGCTTTCATACAGGGTGTTGTTGGCTGGAATATGATGTCTCGTGACAGTTTATTTAGTTTACTTAGTTTACTGCCCCTTATGCATTTTTATGGACATAGGTGAAGTTGACTTGGTGAAGAACAAACTGGGGCATAAGGTTTTTATTCTATCAGGTTAATTCGTCTGCATTTCACTGCCCAGTTTAAGCTAGCAAAACTTGAGGAGTAGCACAAGAAAGGAATTTAGCAGCTGTTACTGTAAGGCAGTACTACTGAAAAGTTTCTTCTGGAGCTATGTTCTTTATTAAACCTTAGAGAGAGCACCTAAGTTTTGTCTGTATTTATATTTGCAGCCTATAACTTTGCCAAATTTGCAAGTTAAATACACACCATGTGTTTTCTTTACTTTTAAGCATGTTTGCACTTCAGAAGCTGAAGTGCTGCATTGGAAAATGCTGCAAGAACAATATTAAAAGGAAGAGACAAATAGCACTTCCTGCAGCTCTTTAGAATGCTTTTTATTTTCAGCAGATGGAAATAAGAAAGTTTCTAGGATTAGTAGTAGATCTCCCCTTAATTGCTCAATGTGAGTTGGGAGCAAACACATCATTGAATGATGTGGCAGAGACTGTTGTTTTTCTTTGCTTGTTTAGTATTTCTAGAAAGTGAAGCTTGAAATGATGAATCCTGACATTTGATGAAAGTGTCTGCAATAAAAGGAAAGGGTAACTTCAAACCGTGTGGCAGACCTGTTCAGTCTTATTTTATTGTATATAACATTGCTTGTTTGAAGGGGAGTGGTTTGTAGACTTGACTTGTTCCTAGTTCTTTCTGCTGAATGGTTCCCTTTTATTTTTTTTAAATGTAGAGGGTTATTGAAGGTCCTGAGGGTTTTATTTGGGTGTTGTTGGATTTCTTTGACAAATAATTGGTTTAAATATCTACATTTCACTAGGCACTGAGACCTCCACTAATCTGCACCAAAAGCTGCATTATCATGTATTAGGAACTAACCAGTCAGAAGATATCCTATGTGCTGAATTCCCTGATGAACCAAAATGGATGGGTGGAGCTGAGGTATGGTAAACACTGTGAAACTTATCATCAAGTCTGGCTTTTCAGGTTCTAACAGCTGGTAGCAGCTGCAGAGTGGAAAACGGTTTGTTAAAAGAAAGCTTTTTATTAGTGTTGCAGAGCTGAGCATTGAACTGAGAATTATTGACTAAGAATTGCTGAAAGTAAGACTGGTTTGCTTTAAATCAGTCCTCAAGTCTGTAATGACACCATCATGTACTTTTTTTTAATAATTCTTTGAGGATATTCAGTCTGATGTAAATTCCAGGATACACAAGGATCATTTGATGGAAAATCTGTCACTTTTCTGTTTTCTCAGTGTCAGCGTCAAGCCCCAGCCTTCATTTCTTGCACAAAAAGCTTATTCCAATAAGCATCATGTCTGGATATTCCCTGCAACATATTTATTTTGCTTTTGTTTTCTTGGTGTCTTTCCTGAAAACAAGTACGTCTCTTCTACTTGAAGAGTAGAGACATATAGATTAAACTTTCTGTTAATACCATGTGCACTGCTGGAGAGTTTTAATTTTCCCCTTCAACAAACTTTATCAGCACAAATATGCTGTGGACAGTGTTACTAGAGATGGAAAGAGTGACTGCTGAAAATGCCACCCTAAGTTTATTTTATTGAGCTACATCTACATTGTTCAAAGTCCCAGTTACCCATAGTTGTAGGTAGCCATGCTCTTTTCTTCCTTACTTGAATGCTTCAAAAGACCGTAAGTTTTGTCATTGGTGTGTTTTATTGTTTGTATTAGAATTACACAGTCACTTAAGCACTGTTGAAGTGCTGTTGGAACATAGAGATCATTCTGTTAATCAGGGAACTTACGTTTTTACCAGTGGATAACATCCTGTTGCAATTCTTTGTACTTTTCTGGCTACCATGCTTAATCTGTAGGTTTTGCTTCTATGGAAGGTCTCGTTTGGTCTAACACTTTTGACAGAATATGGAAGGCACGTACTCAGTTCCAGGAACTACTTTTCCCTAAGAGTACCTCCTTTTAAAGATGTGATCATCAATTTATCCTCGCCATTCAATATATCAACACGTGAAAATGTTGGGGGGATCTTTTCTGTGGGCTGCCAGCAAACAAAGCTTCTCTCAAAGAATTTGAGCTCTGAGATTCAAAATGAGATGGCGAATGTGCATGCGACAGGTTCTTCACCAAGTGATCACATTGAACTTTATCTATACAAATCAATTTTTTTCACAGAACCTACAGATAAACAGAACCTTTTTGCATAATGTCATCTGTTCATGAAGTCTGTCATCATGTTCATTACCATCTGACCTGAATATCAGTATAAATGTGCAAATGGGGCTTTGAAACTTTTTTACTGTTCAAAAGTTAGTCTGTTTTGTTGAGTTAAACTAGCAATAGGATGGAATTTGGAAATCATTATCCTAATTTTTCCCTAGTTCCATAAATAAATGGGTTTCTTTCTGTTGGTGACAGATGTCTTGTAGTGATGTATCCACTGATTCACACAAGTGATGCATCAAGTGATTATTATTGCTTTGCAGTGTCGTGAGCAAAACTACACATGTTGTTGTGATGCAAATTCCTTTTCCTTGGGGGAGTGGTATTGCAGTCTTGATTCATTAGCATATACTGCTTATTAAGGTAGTGAAAGTTTGCAGGCTCAGATATAATTTCCGTGTAATTTAATGCTATCTTCTGTATTCGGTGTAGAGGTACTCTTCTTACAGGTGAGGTCTTGTTTAGCAAAACCATCTTGGAGATAACAGCGCAGTAACAGAGCCTTTTCTCACCTGAGTTGAACAGTGTTGGAGCATTTCAAGATCAGAAATACGGAACTGAATATTAGGAGGACCATGGAAGAGAACTCATAGCACAGTGCTTGTAGTGGGTAGCAAAAGGTTTTCCAGGCCAGTCTGTGGAGAAGTAGCCATCCTGCATCTTCTGACTCTTCTGTTGTGAGCAAAAAGCTTAAGGCAAGCTTAAACATAAAAAGTTTATTTTTCTCTGATACCAAATGCTTGTGTAATATTTTAGATAAATGAGAATATACACCCCACAGACATTCGAGCATTTAATATACGTGATAGGAAGAGTGTACTGGTAGTAGTAGTTCTTGCTGTAGAATATGAGCGTAATAGAATCTATTGCAGGTGCTAGTTCTGAAATCACTGGGATTGAAACATCCCCCTGAATATTGGGAAAAAGGGGAAGGTGGTGAATAGAGAACACGTATCACTATTGTGCATTCTTATTTAATAAATGAATGTGGCTGCTTATAACTTCTCTTAATCTGTAGGAGGCGTAATCTTCTGGAGATACTGATATTTAAGAAGAAATGCTATTTTAAGGTGTGGTAAAGCAGAGATCCGCCTCAGTAAATAACCATGAGCTTGTCTTACTTATCTAAGTGATGGTACTATATAAAACAGCTGATTTTCTAGGGTTGTGCTGTGAGCACTAGCTGTTAAATGTGGCTCTGTCTTCCTGATATTAATGAAAGATGGTTTTTTAATGGTCAGGAGAAAACAAATATTCTGCAATTAAAGTATACCACTGTGATTGCAAAATGTGGTTTCATCTTTGTGGAATAGGTCAAAAAAATCTCCTTTTCATACCATTCAAACAAGTTTTCTGGTCAATTTTTTTAAAGCATGTCCTTGAGAAAGTGGAAGACCACAAAATAATAGGGAAAAATTAAAGTAGCTTTAGTAAAAATCAAATGATACAGCTTATTGGTGCTACCCTAAATATAAATGTTCTTACCTGGTACTAATATGCTGCCAGAGATTTTAGAATGCAGCTTTGCACAGCTCAGCATTTTGTGAAAGTCTGCTTACTTGCATTCCTGTCAGATTAAAATAAAAACATTTGTTTATTACAGGGTCTTGCTGGCCAAATAGGCAGAGACAGTTGGATTTTCTTCTGTTTTACATAAGCTCCAGGGAAGACAGTTGGATTATGGTGTGGGTGGTTTAAGTATCAACTCACTCAACCTTTCTTTATAGCAGGGATAGAACTTGAAGTTTTGTACTCAGGTTTTGAGCAGAAATTGCAGGTATTGCAACCATAAGGTAGAAGGAGAAAAATACCTGGCAAGGAGATCCTTCAGAGACTGCAAAAGTTCTAATGTTGCCATTGTACTAGGAAAAATAAGTAATCTTGGGTGCACTGTAGGGAGTTGGTGTGGCGTATGCTTCAATGGAGAGAAGAAGCTAGGTGACTGATTAGGACAGAAGAGGGTCGAGTAAAACTTTGTGAGCTTACTGTATTTGCAGGGCAACATGCAAGAACCGTCAGCTTCTTAACTTGTTACTCATTCAGCACCCGCGCAAAGTATGCTTGATTTTTAAACAAAGTGTGTGGTGCTGAAAATGGTGTTGGGATAGAAAGACAGATGCATTTCCATCTCCTCACTCGAATGGATTGCCTTTGAGAAAAATCTGTTTATTGCTAGTCGTACTTTATATCTAGGTCAGTTTTGAAGATGCTATCAAATCTTTTCATTAATTGAGAAGACATTTAACTTTTCTGGTACAGATTTTAGGATGGTGGAGGAGTTGGGAAGAAGCAGGGGTGGAGCTCGAGTAACATCCCAGTAGATGGCAGTCTGGTATGAAGATTTTCAAAACCTTTGCAATGTCATCGGTACTCTGAAAGTAGAGGAGCTTCCCAGGCTTCTATCTCTGTGGCGTGTTCTTGTTTCTTCTCCAGACTCATATATCATAACTGTCTTTCACAGCCAGACTGTTATTCTCAAAGTTAAACAGTAAATTATATAAGAGCCTTTCACAGTTGGTGGTGTTAAAAGTCGCTGCTGTAGAGGCAGGAATGTAAACAGGAGTGAAAGGAGAGGGCTGGGGAACCCTCCTGTCCTAATTCTGCCAGCAGTAAAACAAGTACAGTTTGTTGTCTGACACACACTTTGTGCAATCCATAACCTGATGAAAATATATATTTTTTTTTAAGGTTCAGAGCTGTCAGTTTACATCAGTGGTGCCCAGCCAGGGAGGTGAACTTGCAAATGAAATTCTCATGTGTGCTAGGGCATGTTTTCACTGCAAGAATGTGAAAGTGCAGCATCCACAGGGGAAGAATGAACAGGAAGGGGTCAAAACATTGTCAGTTTGCTCAAGTGAAACAGCCAGGCAAACTTTCTGGCTGCAAACAGGGATGGTAATCTCTTACAGAGCCAAGTTCCTGATGCTATGGGGCTTTCATTGCACTCAAAAGCAAGTTAATGATCACAGAAAAAATCAGATTCAATGTTAGTCTGTTACCTCAGAAGACTACTAATCTTACTCTGTACTAGATTTAAGAAGGAGAATGTCTGTAAATACCCATGTGCCTGTTGCTGTGTTCCCTTTGGAACGAGGCTGTCTTGTGTAGGAAATAGAAGGAAAAAGGAAATTGAGTTAATGCTCAAAGCAATTTTTCTAGGCTGGGGAATGGATGGGGAGAGCACATCGACATGTTTATATATAATAAGGCCGTGTGCTGCCTAGAGTATATCCAGCTAGTTCCTTGGTGTAGAAAGTGAGATTCTCTTAGACCTGATCTTGAAATCAACCATTGCTGTGATCACCCACTATCATTTCTTCTGAAATGTAGTTGATTAAACCAGTGTGATACAAATAGAAAACAAAACAAGCATTTGCAGCCTTCTCAGGGGGCTTGGATTGTGCAGACAGTCAGAAGAGGCTGCTTGGTAAAAGGAAGTTCTCCCAGTTCTCATCTCAAAAAATGATACAGCATAAAATGTGATAGGAGCTATGTGTTTTGGAACCACTGAAAAGAAAACTGTTCTGAAATTATATGTTCCTTTAATTAAAAACAAACGAGCTGTCCTGGTTTCAGTTGGGATAGAGTTAATTTTCTTCCTAGTAGCTGCTACGGTGCTGTGTTTTGGATTTAGGATGAGAATAACGCTGATACCAGAGGCATGTTCCAGTCACTGCAGAGCAGTGCTCGCTCAGAGCCAAGGCCTCTCCTGCTCCTGGTGCTGCCCGGCCAGCGAGGGGCTGGGGGTGCCCCAGGAGCCGGGAGGGGACACGGCCAGGACAGCTGGCCCAGGCTGCCCAAAGGGATGTCCCACACCCTGTGGTGCCGTGCTCAGCGACAGCAGCTGGGGTTCAGCCACTGATCGGGGATGGGATGGGCATCGGTCAGCAGGTGGTAAGCAATTCCATCGTGCATCACTTGTTTTGTATATTATTTTTTTTATTATTATTAAGTTCCCTTCCTTTTCTGAGATGAACTGTCTTTATCTTAACCTGTGATTATTTTATTCTCTTCCCCATCCCAATTTTCCACCTTGATAATAAAAAGGGCAAAAGTGGTAAAAACTTATAATTGATTAGCTTAAAATGGCCTTAATATAATAATATGTATTTGAAGGGATTGTATTCGTGAACTAAAAATAGAAGGCTCTTCCCTGCCCTAAATCTTGCAGTGGTGACTACCCAGATAGTACTCAAAACTAGCATTAATATTCACTGGGGTTGCTGTCAAGCCACTTTATTTGGAAGCAAAGCACTTTAATGTCTCTCCTATTGACTTTTTAGTTGAGCAGCAATACATAAAGCCAGGAAGTCTGAAAACCTTACAGCCTTCTGTTCGTTCTTGTTTATTTGTTTAATTATGTATGGCTTTCTGGTCTGAAATGTGTTGCTGTTAGACAAAATAGAATCACAGAATATCCAAGTTGGAAGGGACCCACAAAGATCATCAAGTACAGTTCCTGGATCCCCAAACGACCAGCCCCCCTTCCCCAAAAGGCTTTGAAAAGCATTGAGCAGACTCAGGAGCTCAGCTCCAGTTGAAAGGCTACAGGACTACTTCTGGCGTATTTTGCCAGGACCTAAGTGTCACCTTAAGATGTTTATTTGCTTTATAACCTCCTTACCTTTTATCAGCAGGTGTTGTCTGAAATGATAGAAATTATGAGTGAGAGAAATGTGAACTGAGTGTTGTGAATCTCTCAGAGAAATTCTTGAGATATGTTTCTCTTTCAGCTTGGATGTGGGAAGACGGAAGAACTTGCTTCTGATTCAAACTGTCAATTCTGACATTACAGCTGTCTCTCTTATGTTGAACCATGAATGTATTTTAAGATTTGAGTGAAATGCTGGTATGGGATTTCAATTCATAAGTTTGTGGGCCAAGAGCAAGGATTGCAGTTGACCTCATGATGATGTATCTGTGTAAGGATAACCAAATGATAGTTGGGAAATCCTATTTCCTTTGTCACTTTGAAAGCAAGACTCTGGTCTGTTTACAGTATAGAGAAGTCAGGGGCATTCAGGCCGTGATTACACATTCATCAGTACTACCATCTGAGCTGCCTTCAAAGCAATCTCTGCCCCTATTACTCATGTTTCCAGTTGCTCGGTGCGCTGTTAGCTCAGCCATTTGAGCAGCTGCACAGTGAACTGACGGAGATACTACTCTGGCAGAAGGGCTTTCCCTTTCATTCTTTTTTTCCTTTTTTTCTGGATTTTCCTTTTTTCCTTCCCCCTGGGTTTTTCTTTCTTTGCAAGGGGCAGTGAGGACTGTTTTTGGACATGGTATTTTAACAGCTGTATCAGTTCCCTAGTCTAGTTTGCTACCCAAATGGTAGATGCCTGCACTGGTGTGACTAGGGAAATGAACTTGTATGGATACAAGCAACCATAGCAGAAAGAAGAGCTAGAGGTGGAGACTGCATAAGCTGGTACTGCTGCCCAAATTTGCTCATCAAGCTGTAATTTTGGAATGCCAGTGTCTAAATTTGTGCTATAATACTGAACACTTGAGCATGCTGCAGTCAACAGTGTCTCGTCCTGTTTCTGTCACATTCCTTTGGATTACAGAACTCACTGATGTAAGAACAGCTTCAGTGATAGGGACAGACCCAATTGGCATCCCACCAGCAATATGCTTTGGGAATTCCTGCCTCAAATTAAACATAAACTGCTATCAACTCTTCACTTGTCCAGCTGGGAATGTGGAAGGAAAAACTCATTAGATGTGCTCAAATTTGCCGTCGTCAGAGGTTCTGAATTGCCCTCGCTACAACAACATCAGAAATATTTGCAAATAAGTTTTCTTTCTTGGGTAAAGTGAGCAGTCTTCTGTTAACTCACAGCATCAAAGAACAGATTTGTGTGGGTTCTGGCTATGACTGAAAGACTTTTGTTCATCATAATGTTGAGCTAAACTGAAATTTATATTTGTGTACGGCACTTGCTATTTCTTAGCACGTTTTATTTTATGACTTAGTGAGGAAAAGAAAGAAACTTGGTGCTTTTACAAGTATGAACAGTTGTTTAAGCAGCATATTGCAGTAACTAGTTTAATTAAAACTGTTAATTTTTGTCTAAAAACACTAAAGATGCTTCTCTCAAAAGAGGTCACCTGATCTTGGTTTTCATTTCTGGATATAATCCATCTTGGAAAGGAGGAGGCAAAATGTCTAAATTTTGCAGACTGCCCCGCTGAACCTGTCGTAGCTGTTTTTCCTGGTCCAGTAGGATTCTTAGGTGTTCAGTTCTGTTAATCTTGTAAACTTTCAGATGTGTGGACAACTTTAGTGGTGTAATACATTGTTGAAAATACATTGTTGAAAAATGCTTGTCAGAAAGATAACTTGGAAACACTCATTTGTTGGGTTTTGTTTTGTTGGTGTTTTTTTTCTAGTCAGCTTTGTTATACTGAGATTTGATGCTGTATTTTAAGTTCCTTTGTGTCCTTCAAAACCATGAATGTGTTTGAGGAGCAGTATAGTTACAGGCTAATTCTTCTGAAATTTGTTTTGCATAACTAAGTCTACAAATACAATGCACAACTAAAGTTAGGAATGTTAACCCAAGTAAGTCTAAGAAGTTATTGCAATCTATGAGTAAAAATTTTTGAAGATGCTTAGGGCCAAATGGAAAGCTTCCAGAATTTGGACTCATAGTTTGTGACTAAAGATTTGATTTTTCCATTACACGCTGTTATGTAAGAATGTGGACAGGAACCAACATTCTACATCAGCTGTTAATAACACATCTAAACCTGGTAATTTTGGAACGCACTCAAAACAACCCTGCAAGGAGAGGGAAACTTTAAATTGATGACTTCCTGTTACTTCCTGCCTTCCATTCATGAACTCGCACTTTCAAAAGATTTGCAAGGAAGCAGGGTATGTTTGCAAAGCTTGAGTAGGAAGAAGGCTTCATTGATGAGTTTATGTACCAACAGACTCCATTTTGGAAGTTTTGTCATGTGTATGTGTTTCTCCAAAGGCAAAAACCAGAAGCTTCATCTGAAAATTCATGATGTGTTTGTAGTTTGATATTACTGGAACAGCATTGAATTTCTATGTAAACTTAATGAAAAGGACAAAAATTAAAATTTTGTAAGCATTGTTTAATTTGCCACAGTAAGTGCCTATATGCTTAAAATTAGCATCTTGGATTACTTCTAGGACGTTGTGTACTGCTTTGTGACGCAAAACACACCTAACTAACTGTCACTTGAAAAACTGAGGGGACAAATTCTGCTGTGAATGAAGTGACTGTCATTCAGGCAGTCGCTGAGAGACAAAGCTGCTAGCCTCTATGCACCTCCAAGGAAGGCAGAGACTTTAACAGGTACCTTGGAAGCTCATTGGAATGAGGCAAACCAAAAATCCAAAGCTGTCCTCTACCACCTGGTTAAATCCTTCTGTTCTGTGTGGCACTATGAATAATAGTATTAAGTTAGGGGAGTGTACAGCTTTTTCTAGTAAAAATAAATTGATATAGCAAGAATATTTGTTTCACACATAGACTCCTTTTGTTCAAATACTTTTAATAATAAACTTTTTTTTTTAATTAAAGCTGGGAATAAACAGATAAAGCTGTTTGATTTTGATCTCCTGAAGTGTCAGCAGATTATACTGATGTTGTTTGTTGATATAAATGGTGAATGAGGGTTCTTGGTAAGTTCTCATATTCCATATACATCTGTTAATTCAGCTAAATGTAGCATCAATTCATTTTTTTGCAAGGGTTTTAAGGACTAACTTTTCAAATTAGATTTTTTTTTTCCAGAGGATGAATTGGCTTTGATTTTCTATAATTTATAGGTATCAGATGATGGCCGATATGTCCTGCTGTCCATTCGAGAAGGGTGTGATCCAGTGAACAGGCTGTGGTACTGTGACCTACAGAGAGAGTCTCAGGGTATATCAGGTATGTGTTTTCTTGCTTTGCAGCTTTTTCTTCATTTTAAAACAGTTTTAAATATTTACGTTTGAACATATATATTGAAATATGTATTGCTTAATCTCTTTTTTCTAAGAGTATGAGAAGATAGCAGTTTTAGAACTTGCTTTTCTTTGTTATGTAACAGTAGATGGAAAAATCCATTCTTAGTTTTGTAGTTTGTTTAAAAGGTCACAAGGGAAAATTGAAATAATATAGGCAGTCTTAGGCTTTTTTTGGGTTTTTCTACGCCAGTAGTATTTTAATTTTTTTCACGTTTCAAAAATGCATGTCTCTTAAAGAACTGCTCAGCCCTTTAAAATAAAACAAAACCTACCCCCCCCCCCCCCAAAAAAAAAAAATTCTATGCTTTTTTTTTTGTTTGCACAGTACCAGGACATGAACAAAATACTATAATGTTTTATTACTAAAAACTTTGCTTTGTAGTACTGTTATTCTTACAGTGGAAATATCTACTAAGGATTCAAACACATTTATGAACTATCGTTTGCTTGCTTGGATAGTTGACTACCTTTTGGCATTTGTGTATTTGTTGTATTAGCTTCAATACTGTGGGCAGAAAGTAAGGTGCTGTGGTTGATGGTTGGCATAGTTAATTTTTCTAATGGTTGGTGTTTTTTGTACTCTCAAATCATTGCATTGTTGAAATCTCTTCCTTAATATGTTTTACGCAGAGGGAAACAACTTAGTTCTTTTTGATTCTTTGCTGCTTCTATTTTCAAAAACTTCAGGGACAATAAATAATGCAGTAGCTCCTTGTTTAATATTGGATCTTAAGAAACTTGTTCTCTTGGCCATAAACAGAATATTCAAGGCTTATGAGAGTGATTAGAACTGATAGCAGCTCTGCAGTAGGGGGTGTATTTTTTTCTCCCTGTCAGTGCCTTTATTATACTACATGGTTGCATGGTCTTCTCTCAATTAGTTGATCAACAAGACTTAGTACAGTAGTTTGAATTTTGGTGAGTTAAGTGTTAGTGATGATAATTTATACTTTTAAATTATTTTCCAGGGAGATTGATTGTTTGTTTGTTTGTTTATAGGCATGTAACTCTACCCTTTCAAAATATTTCTTAATTACTTCTAAATTTGTCTTAGGCAACTTGAGTAGTTGTTTAATGCCATTTTCTACATTCAAGAGGACAGACCTAATGTAAATTATCACAGATGCTTTCCTTGGAACATTATTACAACTGAGTAGGTAAAACCGTTTAGTATAGTGAAGGGGTTTTGTAAATGATAAATTGTATTGTCATTCAAGATGACATCTTCCAGCTACAGATAGAATGCATAAAAAGTGTAGCTCTCCTCCTCTATTCACCCTCTCATTTATAGATACACTGGATAACCTTGAAGACAAAACCAGGGGAATCAAGTCTTTAAAAATCTCTGTACTTTAAAAAATATTACATTATCCTTCTATCTTTTAGAATAGAATTTATTTATTATGAGAAGAATTCATACCTTTGGTTACATCTAAGATACTTCTTATGGTTTCCCTTTCTCAGAACTATTGACAGTTTAATCTGTGCCTTTTTACTTGTCCTGTTTACGACAATCTGTTTGTTCAAAAATGCATTCTAGTGTTCAGAATAACTCCTCTTAAATGATGGTACTTGAGATTGAGAAAAAATTTGTTTCTCAGACATTTCTCTTCCTTCCTTGCTCTTTTAATCCAGGTTGTCCAAGGATGCAGTCATTCTTTCTATTTTTTTCTTTATGCTTTAGATTTTTCAAGTATTATACTTCCTTAGACTTATTCAGAGGGTGTTGAACACAAAAGGCAGTGAAGTCTTTAGAAGGTAACAAGTTGTGGGTTTTTTTGGTTGTTTTTTTTTTTGGTGAGGAAATAAAAGCAAATGCTAATCAGAAAGTAATGGATGAGATTTGAATTCTTATGAAGCCTGTAACAAAACCCTAGTTACAGAATGACACATTTTAAGAGAGTGTTTTTAAAGCTATTCTGTAGCAAATATTGGTTATAAATACCATTTCAATTATATTACCATGAATTTCTTTTTAAAATGCTTTTTCTCAAGGTCAACATACCACTGCATAATTTGAAATGCACCTGTGTAAAGTCATGAGTTAAAGAATTTTCTGTCGCTTAGAATTGCTCAAAAATACACAGACCTGATTCTGATCTGTGATTTATTACCTGAAAAACCTATTTCCGAATGTCAGGTTAACTGACTTAGGCACACCTTTCTTGCTTTTTATTGCTAGCAGTGCAGTCTTTCCTTTTGACAGGAGGTAATCAAATTTCTTAGTCGTTTAAAGAGTTTTCTTTAAAAAGGTGTTTTCATAGTCAAGAAATATGACCACTGAAGATTGAATTTCTTTTCCCTCTGATGTACTGAGAGCCTTGTGGAGTTAATTGTAGTTCTGTTACTATTTCTTTGAGACGATGGTTGCAATGAAAAAGGCAACTTGTTTGGCCCACTTGCTCACAAATAGTTGTGAAGAAGTCACGAAGTTCAGTGTTGCGACCTCAGTGCTGAGTGTCAAAAATGCCAGGTTGTTGGCTGTTGGAAAATTGCAGGGGTGTCTGTGAAATTAGATTAATTGTGGTTCAAGACCAGTAGTTTATTCCCAAGGCAAGGAAATTTATCTTTTTACTGGGAGATAAATTCCATATTTCATGATTCAAGGAAAATGTGATAGTTTGTTTTGCTTTGTTTTTTTTTAAATAGTGCAGTTGTTTATTTGTATGAATATTTTTGATGGTTCAAAAGCAAAGAAGATGAATTCTGAAACCCCAAAATAAATACTGTTATTAACACTTTCTGCCTCTGGAAAGTTAGAAACAATGTCTTGGTGGATGGGAGCTGCGAAAGTGTCTGTCATGTTAAGAATTAAAATAGTCAAAACCTAGAGGGAGAGGAGAGAGCTCCCATATCTGTAGGTTAGAGGTAAATTCTTAGAGAGAGGGTTGAAAATGGCAGGGTCTATTAAAAGAGTGTGTACATACATGTGAGCATGCACGTTCCCTTAACAGCCTTCTCTTCTTTTATACCTGTGGCAAAGTCTGTATTAGAATATTCTGTGTAATGTCTTTTTCAGTAGGAAGGATGTGAGGACAAGATAACATACAACCTAAAAGTTGCATCAGACCTAGGTTTGGTGTGTTCTTATTGAAAAATTGGTAGTTTATTATCTAATATGCATCAGATCTTTTAATTACTGAATCTTTTTGTGGTGATGGTAGTAATATCTGTTAGTCTCTTTCGCTGATGTTATTGAAACCACAAATGGCTAACTTCTTGCCTGCTTATGTTTATATGCTGCGGCATGTTTCACAGCTTTTCAGTTGTCATATTTAGTGTCACATTTCAGCATTCATCTGTTACTCTACCTGTGGCTATCTTGATTTCTAGACAGAGTTAATGTCTAAGGGTAACAGGAGTAGTATTTTTTTTGTTGTTGTTTTAACTTGGGTTGTCTTACACCTCAGTCATCAAGATTAAAACTTGCTTCAGTGGTACTGAACAAATACTCCAGAGATTTCACAACATCAGGATCTGCTGTAGCCTTGAATAAGTCAGTAGGAGTATGATAAATTGAAAAAGGTAATTTCTTGAAAACAATCCAGTCTTACCCAAAAAGAACCATGTTGCTTTATTCGGTGAAGGCTGCACAAAGAAATTTCTCATAGCAATAACACGTCGTCAACACCATTCCCTGAATTAAATGAGATTTTTTTTTCCTTCTCCTGAGCCTGAATGGTTATTAGTTGCGTAGTGTGTATAGTGATGGAATTTATTAGTATTCTTTATTTCATACTTTATCCAGTAGTGTGATTCATTAACACAGTGGAAAAAGCAATAATTAGTGTCTTCCGAGGGTGTACTCAAATGATCTACTTTTCCAGATTATAGTGTTTTGAAAGCTTGAAATTGTAATTTAACCTTGTCCAGTTGTAAAGCCTTTTCATTTTTGATTTATACGGGATGAAAATACAGGCTGAAAAACCTCACTTCAGGGAGAAATGAGAGAACAGAAGAAAATATAATTGGCCTCTTCAAAAAAAAATCATGGTGCATTTTCATAGTGCACCTCTTAATCGGTAACAATCTCCAAAACTGACAAAAATCCAGTTTCCAAGGCAGCTGGGCTCTAATTATCCTAATAACACTTCTAAATGCAATTAACAGATTATCTAGATAAAATTTTACAATGAAGCAGTACAGTTAATTATTTCTGTCCTCACAGGTTCAAGAATGAACTGAAGGCAGCTAAAAGGCAGTTCCCATCTGTCAGTGTATAATCTGTACTTTTTTTGTTGTATTTCCTGAAAAGGAGAAGACAAGTCTGAGATATTTTGGCACCCCTTAGCGATGGTCCCAGTCAATATACCCTCTACTACCTTTTGCTCTTGCTGAAACAGAGACCTTGCACAGAATTTGCAACCAAAACAGGGGAGGCAGCAATGCGTCCACAGGTTTTGTGTGTTCTTCTCAGTACTACCCTCCTGTTGGAAGTCCTGAGCCCTTCAGATCTTCTGGCTGATTGAAGCACGTGTTGAGGCTTCCCACTGCTCCATCTTAGGGACGGGATAGTCTGCCTGTGTAACGAGCTACGTTTATGCTCTTAACACAAAACTAACTTGTACCGTTACGCTGAAGCCAAGAGGCCCAGGCCAGCTCTCCTCCACATGCCAGAGCTCTCTTCACTCCCAGTCATTGTGACTGTGGCCAAGTTGTCTACTGGGAATGGTTTTGGCAAACACCGTCCCCCATACTGTGACCACATATTGTCTGATAATTGGCACAGACCAAAAATGTGACAAGGGGTCATGCTAACAGTTAAACAGCACAGAAGTCATGGAGCAGTGCCTCAAGCCTGTGTCCCAGCTCCCTCACGTACTCGTGTGTGTATATATAACCTGGTTGATATGACACAGCAGCCTGTTTTGTGTTGATTTCTTCTACAGCTGGGGTTGTGAATTACCTGGCATTGAGTATAGACTTTTATCGAGGTGGCATGTTTCCAGATGAGCAATTCAAGAGCTGAGGAGATGGCAGCATTGGATGATAGAAGTGAGGAAAAAAAGCAATACAGTTGCAGTCTGCCTGAATGAAAGTTACATGCCTTTAAGGAGCAATTGTCACAAAACAAGGATGGTAAATGATGATAATGACTGTAATATATCACTTCTACCAAAAAGCTGACTTGTAGAAACCTCTCTGTTTCCTTAAGAGATGATCTCCATCTTCTTCTTTCTCTATACGCATGTCTGTTATATTTGTCCAAGCGCTAATTTGTCAGGTATAGAATTGTTTAGGCTGGAAGGGACCTCTTGAGATTACCTTGTCCAATTTTGCCTGCTCTAATAGGGTCAGCTAGAACAGGTTTTCTAAGACAGTGTACAACTGAGTTTTGAATATCTCAACAGATGAAGATTCCACAACATTTCTGGGCAACCTGTTCCAGTGTTTGATCACCCCATAGAAAGTGTTTTCTTGTATTCAGATTTAGTTTCCTGTATTTAATCTGTGCCCATTGCCTCTTGTCCTGTCAGTGTGTGCTACTGAGAAAAGTCTGTCTCCCTCTTCTTTAGTCTCTCCTATGAGGTATTTATACACATTGATAAGACACATCTCCTACCATCCCCAAGCCTTCTCTTGTCCAGACTGGAAAGTCAGAGCTGCTTCAGTCTCTTGTCATGTATGAGATGCTTAATCATATTTGTTGTCCTGTGCTGGGCCAATAAGTCCATATCCATCTTCTACTGGGGAGCCCAGAAGTGGAGACAGGTACTCAGGATGTGGCCTCACCAGTGTTGAGTAGAAAGGAGGCTTTACCTCCTGTGACTTGATGGTGATGTTCTTCTTGATGCTGTTGGCCTTCTTTGATGCTAAGTGGCACACTGGTGGCTCATGCTCAGGTTGCTGTCCAGCAGGACTCCAAGGTACTTTTCTGCAGAGCTGCTTTCCAGCCAGCTGGACCTTGGTGTGTACTGGTGCATGGGGTTATTCTTTCCCTTGTTGAATCACGGGAGATTCCTTACAGCTCAATTCACCAACCTGTCCCGGTCCCTATGAATGACACCATAACCATCTGGTTTATTAGCCACTCCCTCCAGTTTTGTATCTTCCACAAACCTTGAGCATGCTGTCCCAGCATTCAGATCATCAGTAAAGGTGTTAAAGAATATCAGCTCCAGTATTAACTGCTGGGAAACACCACTAGTGACTTGTCTTCAACCAGACAGCAGCCAAAGCTGTCTCAGAGTTTCACATCCACAACTAATCCTTCCTTGTTTGTAAGTATTGGGTCAAGCAGAGCACCTTTCTTTCTTTGTCTTCATCACCTGTCTCAGATCATCAAGACACTCTAGAAATCTCTTAGATTGCTTGAACCCTGCTGTATTGTCCTTCCAGCAGATACCACAATGGTTAAAGTTCCCCATAAGAAAAGTAAAGATAAGGTTTCTCCCAGTTGTCTTCAGACCACCTTTTCTTATTCTTCCTGATCAGGAAGGTCTGTAGTAGATACCCACTACAGTAGCCCCCATGTTGGTCTGGCTCCTGATATATCCCAAGCCCACCACAACTCCATGATCCCAGTGAGCTTCATAGCCCTGTAATGGCACACAGACTTATAACTCCTCATGTTTGTTCATCATGTGTACATTAATGTAAAGGCATTTCAGAGAGGCACCCAACCAAGCCGATTCCCCAGTGCAGGTTTGAGGACCTCCCAATGAGGCTGTTCAGCAGGCACTTTCTTCTTCATGTGCTTACACTTGGAGTGATTCCACTTCAGTTCTGTTGTGTTGATTACTGCATCCCTTCTGTTCCTGTCACCCAGGCCCTTGGCTTGCCTACCCAACCACAGCTTCTGTACTTTCCCGTGATTTCTAGTTTAAAGCTCTCCTTATTAGGTTGGCCAGCCAGTTGCAAGGATACTTTTTGCCCTGCTTAGTCAGGTGGATAACAGAATAGTAGCACAGAGTGAGATAATACAGAGGAGCTGCTATATCCTTAGTTTCTCTAATGGATCTTTGTGTATGGATATTTTCTATTCCTTAACTTATTTTTTTTATGGAAATAAGAGGTACTTAATCCCACTTTGCATTTTGAACCATTGGCTCCTACATTCAATCTACTTGTGATGAATAGGTCCAAACGGTGCAACCTTCGCAATAATGCATGGGAGGTCAAGTAGCCAGGGAGAAGCAAGAACCTGTTTCCTGAGGGGCTGCAATATAAACTTGATCCTGTTATACCTTGATGATTCACTCAGATGAGTAACATTATGGATGCCTGAGGTATGGAGAAAGCTTCAGAAGACATTTTTGCCTTAGTAGATTGAGACACTTTAAGTTCAGGTTTTATCCCCTATGGATTACCTGAGACACGAAAATCAATGAAGTTTGTCCTTCAGTTGTGACATTAATAACAGTGCTCTTCTCTGTGAATTCTCTGATGAATAGTAAGATGGCATCTTGCTTATGCTGAATCTTAATACAAATTGAGTTAAAATGTCAACAAATGACTTCCTACAAGTCTGTACACCAAGTTTCAGAATATGTGACTTAGATTAAAAATTTCTTTCACTACCACAAAATAATGAGAGGAAAGGAATGAAAAGATATTGGAAAATTGCAGTGGCTCCTGTCCCTGATGAGGGGATGATTGATCTCATGACTGAAATACTGCATGGCCTTGATGGACTTCTGTATAGATTTGTTTTCTACAGAACTTGCATACTTTCCTGGAGGATGCCACTTGCAATTTTAATATAAGTCCTCAGCTAGAAAGTAGGTACAGAAGGGCTTCCAGTCTATTTGTTTATTTGAATTATTGTCATCTTCATCAGGGCTATGTCATCACTGGTTTTATTGTGACCTGAGATGGTACAGTTCCAGAACTGATCCATGGACTGGAAGGAGCAATAAGAAACAGCTGTGTTTCTAGAGAGCTCCTTAAGTTATTTTCTGACTTTTCCTAGAGATGACAACTAAGTCAGAAATCAATTCATAGTGTTTTACAACTGTATTCTCAGAGTCGAAATGCAGTTTAACTGTTATAACTGGAGAAATGTGCCAGGATACTGTTGTGAAGGAAGATTAGACAATGTGATATATTATTTAAAGGACATATACGGTGAACAAATATAAGGTAGTGGTTGGTTTTAAATTTGTATGTCCTTTTTCTTGAACTGGCTAATAAATGGGCCTAAGTTGTTTTAAGTCTCTTTTGATTTCAAATGTTCATTAAGCTAGTTGCATTATTATTATTAATGCCAGTTGCATTAGCTGGTTGCATTATTCACTGCAGTGAGATCCCATTTGGCTAGGATGGGTAATGAACTTTGTTACGTTATGCTGCACTGAAAAAATGCAGTCACTGCTGAATTCTGCGTAAGAGGTTAATGTGAGAGTCAATTCCAAAGCCTAGATGTCTTAGAGGAGGGGATGGACAAAGTTGACTTGTGTAGGCCATTTGTTGAGGCTCCTTCATTCCTGCCCTCTCCCTGTAGCTATTAGGCAGAAAGAGGCCCTATGAAATCCAAGTTCTCAGGATAATTACGGGTAGCCTCTAGATGGACCTAGACTTCTGTGCTGAATGCAAAGGGTACCCATGTGTACCAGTGAGGCTGTTATCTCCCATGCACATCAAATTAAAGGGAGGGAAAGAAATGGGCGAGACCACAAAACTAAAGACCACTCTCAGAAATTAAAAGGCAAAAATTCCTCCTGTGGTATTTGAAAAAAGTACACAGCAGAAGTGAGGGAGAAAGTGAGGCAATTAAGATGCAGCTGTTCACAAAGATCTCAGAGAACTAGTTGCAGGACTATTTAAATGAGCATTAGTTATTTCAGAAATTGTACAGACAGGCAAAGAGGGAACGAGGGATATTGAAAAATGAAAGAAAATGTCAGGATATTACAGGTATTAACTCTGTCGCAGCCAAAATCAAGACAGCCCCAGATCTACCAGATAACACATCTGATATAGGTGCCTCCTATGTGTTGTAAGGAGAAAGTGCTTTGACAGTGTAACTCCAATTTAGTGACCTTAAAGAAGAGATGAAATAGCATCAAATTAGAAATAGGAGGGGCTTTGGTTGCTTCAATTAAAATACCTTTACATCCTGTAGAAGCTTGCTGTGGAAAGACACGTGCCAGTAGTCTGACTTTGCAACTGGAAGCTGAGCAAATGAACGCTTTTCTTTTTTAACGCCATGGCCATGCTAAGGTAAAATCAATTAAAATAGGTATTGGATTGTGGAAGGCGATTGACTGAAGAAAGCTTCTGTCATGTATGCCAGAGATAGTACTCTGGTTTTGTAATGAGGAAAGAACAGCTGATAATTTAAAAGAAAGGATCTAAAACATGGATTATACCTTAAAATTGAAGGGTCATGACTAGGTTTCTGGTATTATAAATGGTTTTATAGGAATTCTATGCTTGGGTTATCTTTTTTTCTTCTCCTTCCTTGTTCTGTTAGAGGCCTTTGACATCCCTGTCCCCTACAGTGTTTGGACATGTGCTTTAAGATCTGACAGAGACAAAATTCTCTTAACTTACACGAATGTCCTTCATCCTGTTTAATTTCCTTGAGATGCATCATAATTTAAATACTGTTTTGAGCTGCAGGTCAAAATACTAAGTACATGTGAGTATACGTAAGGACTAAAGCTACCCTTCCATTTTAGAAGCTCACGTGCTGATTGTAGTGGTCATGTCTCTCCACAGCAGCATAATGGCTGTGGCAGCAAGGCAGAAAGATACATGGGGGCAGATCTTACTACCCGTGTCTAGACAGGGCAAAACAAATGTGGGGCTTCCCTGAGCTACAGAGGGATGAGGTTAATAAACTAATACCATTTATTGTTGTCCCAGGTATTTTGTAGTTATAATACGTGTTGATAGCCCTTCTCGTACGGCATAGCAATGTTGTGATGTCTAGTATGATGTTCTTCTATTTAGTGGAAGACATTTGTGTTGCCGTGAAGTGGTTCATAGCTTGGATCCCTGTGATATTGTGCTGTGAAGCTTAAAGTTTAAAGCAATTGCTGTTTCTTATTCTCATTTTAAAAGGGCCTTCAAAAAAAGTGTGTGTGGGGGGGGGGGGGAAGGTCATGCAGTATGACAGTACTACTTGGAGGTTGGTAGGTGGCAGACTTCATACACGTGTATGAAACTTGGTTATCTCTGTCATGTTTAGATAGTGTCTTCCACTATTAATCTTTTTCTGTTGGTTTTAGCTGTGCTAGTCTTAATTCAGTGCACAGATACAGGAGTTACATTCTCTGAATATTTCAAGTCTGATATCAACTAATTTCACGTAGTTCTGAATTTATATTTTAAAGTTTAGAAAGCTACATTGCAGCAGTAAATACACTATTATGAAGGGATGTTAAAATTACTGTTGGATAGTTAAGGTGTTTCATTCTTGGTATTTGTGTTTCTGACTTAGCATATGTTAGAAATGTGCGATTAAAAAACACGTGAGCTATCTATTTAGAAAGCTCAGAATAAAGTTTTTAGTCTGAAAGACAAAAAGAAAAAATAATAAATGATTGTCCTTTGAACAATACAGTATCCAGTTGAATTATTTGGCTTACGTTTGCAGGAGAGATTGAAGAAGTGGGTAAAAAAAAAATACATCTTGGGAAAAGAAAAAAGAGATAGAAATGCAAAATGATGAAACAGTTTGTTTCATATGTGGAAATGAAAAACACTTCCCAGAGAACTCAAGATGATTGTGAATTCAAGGATGAGTCAGCTACTGTGGGAATTACTGTGCAACACGATATAACCCATAGCACGCTTACAGGAGTTCAGATATTTCTTTCCCCAGCAGGTGGAAGGAATGTGTAGTATTCCCTTTTTACCTTTGTTTACATATAGCATGTTTTTATAACAAGAAAAGGATTTCATTTTTAACTGCAGATTGAATTAATTTGTTTCTGGCTGTTTTGAAAAGATGAGTACAACAGGAAAAGCATATCCAATTGAAAAGTAAAGCTGTAAAACCTTTTTTGCTTCCTTAAATTACGAGCTCTTTTCCTGTTTATGGTTAATTACATGCTCATCCTGTTTTTCATTGGATATCTAGACAATACAAATAAGTGAATCATCAGCTTTTCCATATTAGAGGCTGAAATGAAAGATCAAGATCGTCCCGCGAGAATCAGCAGGAATGGAACAATTGAATAAAAAGGTCACCCCTTTTTTGTTAACAATCTATTAGTAGTAGGAACAATGGCTTACTTTCCAAAGCAGCAGAACAGTATTCTAGCTGTTCCTTTGTCTCTTATTCCTGACAGTGATTTTGTTTTATTCTTTTTCAGCTCCTTTAAGCTTTTATTTACTCCACTCATCTCTTTTCCTAAGGGAATCCAGTGGGCAGTGACAATTTTAGTACTTTGTTGTCTCAAGGTGCCTGACATAGCTCATTTATCTTTAGCTGTCTTTAGTTACAATAATTTCCATTTTTTTTCCTATGGAGTGTGATGCTTTCACTTGCAAGAGTGGGCATCATCTTAGGTAATCTTGCTAGTGAAGAAGAATTACAAATATGGAACATACAGTATATTTCCATGTTTTGTCCTGTTTTGAATAGATGTGTCCTTTACTACCGCTCTTCCTTATTATGAAATGAACCTCTTCCTTATTATGAAATAAGTTTTTAATGGTTTATAGAGGTTCAAAATGGCTGGTGTGACCATGTAGTTTAAGCATCTCACTAACTTCTGTGTTAGTTTTGGTTTAGAAGTTAGAATATACCTTCTCAGTGTGCAGTCCTGGTTTTAAAAATGAGCTCTGTACAGGTGTTCTTGCCAGATAAGTGTTTTGCTTTGAGCTAAATTTCTCTTGCCTATCCTTTGTACCTTGAAGGAGCTGACTTTGTTAGTAGTATAATCATGTAAAATTGAATCAATCTGTTTTTCTTTTAATGGGTATGGCATTGTTTGTATTTGTGCTGTTTCTTCAGGCTAGAAGAATTCTCTGTTAAATGCATTCCAAAATACAGCATGGTGGAGATAAACAGTCATATTATGTAAAAACCAAATATACTTGCAGTGAGTTACCAAATTTAAGAACAGGACTTTTGATTTGTGAACTTTGTCCTGTCTCTTTGCTAGTCTTAAATAGTTCTCAAATACCATTAACACAGATGCATGTTATATCTTTCCTGTTAAATATATATATGTGTGTGTATATATATATATATCTTTAAGTCTGGAGAGGGGGATCTTGCTCAAACTACTGAGCAATGAATTCTTTTGGATCATGCTTTTTCTGTAGAACACAGTCTTTTTTTTTAATCTCAGGTAAATTATCCATCATGGTTTGCCAGGACTAATGCTTATGTAGCAGGATAGTTACCTTCTTGGGAATACCAAGTGGGATTCACTTGGCATATGGTAATACAAGCTGGTCTGTACAACATCCAAAGCTAGTTTGTGAATTACTTGTAGATAAGAATTAAACAACATATGTCTTAAGTGTTTCTTTGATCACTGTGTGGGGGGACTAGTGATGGAAATTGGACTAATACAGTGCTGGAATTACTTTTTTTCAGGGAACTTATCGGAAGATCTATCTAAAATTGAAGTGAGTGTGGTCTGAGTTTGCAGGTGGATTACAGAAGAGGTTTTGGAAAAGAAATTGACAAAACAGCAATCCACTTACCAGAACAGATAGATAAGGCTACAGGAACTCACCCATGAGTTCTAGAAGAACTCGAGGTAAAATAGCCCAACTATTGAGGTACCGTGCAGGGTAGCAAATGAAAGGTAGGAAAGGGATGCAAAATCTGTAAAAGACTTTCAGGAAGTCTGATGTCTGTACAAGATAAACTGGTAGAAAGTATAGGAATAGAGTTATAGGCACCTGAATAAGTAAGAGTCTGCCTGGGTTTTGTAAAGGAAAACCTTGTCTTATAAACCAGTTGGTGTTCTTTGAAGGGAACAGCAGGCTTTTGAATGTAGGTGATGTGAATTTGTACAGTTACGTTGGATTTCCAAAAGGCTTACAATCATGTACCTCAACAAAAACTTATTCCTCACAGGATGGGCATAGTATGGAGAACACATACTGTTGTCTTCGCTGTGACTGCAGATGTTTTTTGAGAAGAGATTCTGTATTCACTCCATACTTTGTCTTCAGCTTAGCCTCTTAACTTAGATGCTATATGCATTTTAATCAAGTCAAAATCTGAAAACTGTATTTTAAGTATATTTTAAGTACTATGGGGAAAATGTTACTTGTGGAAATCATCTGCTGTATGTTTCAGTACAGCATTCTAGATGTCAGCCAGTCCAACTAAACCACGTTGATGTAGAGGGAACTTCTGGCTTAACTGTCTCACAAGTCATCTCTTTATGAAACATGGTTTGCCCAATACTTGCCACTTCATTATTGCTGTAGTAATCTTGAGTTAATGCATTTCATTAACCTCCAGCACAGTATGAGTTGTGGCTTCTCTTTGTAGGTACTCCGTTTAATTTACAAGTGAGGAGATAATGATATCATTAAAGACTCTGTGCAAGCATGACATTGTATTAGTTTTGCTGCTGTGAGGGTAGTTGTCTTGCGTATCCATTGATTCTTTATTTCAGTGGATGTGGACCTGTGGAAGTCAACTTGCTCTCTTGGTTAAGAAATGATCTTGACTCTGAGTAGAGATCACATCTAACAAACAAGAAAGGGCTACTTCCAAATGTTTAAGAAACACAATAGATTTCATTTGCTTATTTCTGCATTTGAAAATTTAAGTGTCATCTAGCCCTTTCCCCTTTTTTGCATGGGAGTACTCATGATACTTTGTCAACAGCCATGGGTTAATTGAATTTGCAGTGCAATCTTCTATAATAATCCTTGTCGATGTGTTTTCCCTAGAAGATAACCTATAAAACAGTCCTTCTGTTTCCTTCTACTAACATTAAAGGAAGCATCTTTCCTGCTTCTCAGGTTAGGTAAAATGTTCTTCACGTTTCCCTTCCCTCCTTCACAATCCCTCGTACTGTATACAGGCTGAGTCATCTTGCTCTTCAAATATCCAGTTTGTTTGCTAGGGTTTTTAACTGGGCCATTGTGATCTATTTGTGCCACGAACACTCCTTTTTAGAATAGAAAATCACCGTGTAAGTAACTTCTGACAAATGCAGTGCTACTTTTTAATGAGAGTTTTGATTTAGGCTGCATAGACAAGAGGTTTGGGGGAATATTGTTTTCCCTCTTCCCCTTCTACCACGTGTACGTCACAAATCCCACCAAGTTAACCCTGTTCGTGGCTTAGTTTTTACCACAGAACTCTTAATGTTAGGAATGGCCAGGCTTATTAACCAGAGTTTCATGCTTACAGCCAATTTAACCAAATGCACCTTAAAAAGAAAGATGTATATTATTTAATTCTAATGTGTTTTGCAAATTTTTCATTCTTCAAGACTAGATACTTGTGCTCTTAATTCACAATACTATGAGAAGTCAGACACCAGTGGAAGACAGCTGGGCTATTATTTAAGCTTGTGGAGGAACTTTCTTGCCGTACTCAACCTGAAGGAGGTATGCCTCTTTGGGTGCTTATGGGATTGGGTTTAGAAAGATCAGGGAAAATTAAAGTGTCAGAAGTCTTGCTGGTTTTCCACTGCTGTTTGTCAGCCACTGAACAGACTAATGAAGTTTTATTTTGTTTTATGAGATTTCAGTAGCAGAGGTGCAGCAGTTGCGCCTTTTATCAGGAAGGCTAGCACTGTGGGTTCATGTCCCAAAGGTTATCCCTCATTCAAGACTCCACATTTCTTTACTTGTCTTGCCAAACTGCACATAGATTTCTCAAGCACAGACTTCTATAACACTTTTTAAAATGATTTAATGGTGAATATTTATTTTAAAAACCACAGTTGCCCAGTAGCTGAGAACTGTAATGCACAATTTTTAATAGCTGTTTTATCAAACTTGTCTTCTACAATGCTGGCAACATTCTGGAGTTTGCATATTGAACCAGTCAAACAAAAAAACTTTTCTCATTCGTCACCTCGCTTAATTGTTGTTCTCAGTATGCCTACATCATATTAGCCAAACAGCTGAATACGTAGCAATCGAGCACTTAGATATTAGCAAACCTTGTTGTACACCTTACAAAAAAAGTAACATTTTTTTTCTCCTGACATGTCTCTTATTGTTTCTGTGTCTGGTAATAATTTTTTTCCCTTCTAGAAAATGTTTTTTGATTAAGTTGTCAGCCTTGATTATTTATTCTTTTGAATGCGTGACTTGGTGAAGGTAGAAGGGGATTTAGCACAAATCTGTAGGCGTGCAAAGAGAAGCAAATGAAAGCTCTTTAATCATCCTTGGCTAAAAACTTAAACCAATGTGACATGGCCAATTGGTCTTTTCGAAGTTCTTAATACTGACCTTTTTCTTTATTTTGTATTGTGGCAGTTAGGAAGCCTAATAAAGAAACGGGATCCTCTGGTTATAGCACCATAGAGCTGATTTACGAGTTACTGCCTCAGAGCTCTGGATGGATCTTTCCTTTTCTTGGGGGGAGCTAAAGCATGAGAACAGGGTGAGAAAGGAAGGACGTGGTGGTGAGAGGTCTTATGCTTGGGTAATGGGAACTGGAGACTTGGGGCTGCTTGGAGTCTGGTTGTTTGTCTGGTGGGAACAGAGAGAGGTAGGAGGAGGACATGGGAACAGGAAGAGAAGCTAGTCTAAAATATTTGAAAACTACTGGCTTGGAAGAGGCAGGAAAAATTGAGCAAAAGCTGAAGTTCAGAGTTTGCTAGTTGCTTAGTTGTCAGATGAAATTGCCTTGTACTAGGCTGGTAGGGACAGGTTGCAAGAAGGAATTTTAAGAGCAGGGTTATCAGCTATAAGAATTTTTATTTTGTTCTTTTGTTTGGAAGGATGTTCTATTTTTCCTAGGCACACTGAAGAAAGTGTATATGTGCTTTGAGGACAGGTAGAAAAACAAAGGTGATGTTTCTCAACTTCGTGTTGAAAATCCATTTATCTGACCTTTTGTATTTTAGCTCAGCCTTGCAGTTTATAAGGTCGTCTTTAAAATAAACAAATAAAAAGGAATGAACAGTGCTATCTATATACAGTAACATCAAAAGGATGACTCAGTATGTGATTGCTGTGTAGCCTGAAAATGTGGATCAAAACCTTTGTAAGGAAAATGAACAAGAGAAAAGACAGGAGACAGTAGTCATCAGCCAGAAAGCTGAGCATGGTGGTGGGGAGCATATTCGTTTTTGAAAGTCTTTTCTGTGATTCAAGTAACTTAAGAAAAAACATATATTCTAAAATCAATATTGAAACTAGGCCACTACATCCTCGTTCCCTAGCAAACAGAGAGTAAAGAAACAATTGAGTCTTGGAAAATATGTGGAAGCCTCATGTTGTGTTAAGGGTACGTGGCTGAGGGAGGCCCTCCTGTTGAGTCACAAGGTTCAGAAAGGATCTCCCTGCTTTTCAAACCCCTTCTCAGAGGGGAGCCTAGGTGCGGCTGGATCCAGACCTGGTCCCAGACTTGCTCAATGGTTTATGTCTAAAGGGTTATGTATACAGCCTCTTATTAGAGTCAGTTTCTGCCTTTTTCAGAGCCTTGCCAAGGGCTTTCACTGAGACAGTTTGGCAAAGCTGAAAAGATGGGTAGCTTATTAAGGCAACAGATTCAGAATTGTCATTGATTCTCTTACTGCAAGGATTGAGCTTGAGTTAATAGCTCAGTGCTTTAGTCATCAGTATTTTCCCAGGTAACATCAGACAGAGTTGGAGACAAGCTTCTTGCCAAAGAGGTGTCCTGCTTGGGAAGGAGAGAGGTCCAGGCCCATCGACCTGTCCAATAGTTGGAGTTCTCATCCACAAAACAGGTTTCTGAATACCAGATCTACACTTTTGGCAAGGTGGGGCTGAGACGCTAATTGTGTGCTGACTGGCTCTCAGCAAGGCTTGCTGTGTGGTTTGGTCAAGAAGAAAAAAGGAGGAAGGGGTGAGGCCAACATTTGGTCCAGAGACAGGTTGCTTTCTCAGCTTTACTCAAACAACATCGGGCTGTGAAGCTTCAGCCTGACTGGGCATAACATTTATAAGTAGTACTCACAGTGAGGTTATTTTTTAGACTATGTATTTGTGCATTAGAGAAGGCGAGGTGTGAGAGAGGTCACATTTGGTTCTGTTTTTCTGTTCTGTTCTGCTGCATGAAGGCATAAGCTATAACTCTCAAAACAAAGCATATATATTCTCTCCTGTCCTTTGAGTAATCATCCAAATGGAAGTAAAATAGAAGCCTTGAAACTGATGGAGAAATCTCTGCTCATAAAAGTTTTCTTTCTTCTGGGCTAGTATTTGATATATCTTGACACGTCTGAACTTTTTAACTCAGAGGAATAATGCATTGTATTTTGATGATGAGTGAGTAGCCATCATCCACTGCATGAGTGATACCGAGAGCCCTCTCAGTACAAACACAACAAAGTTGCATTGCTTTCAGGAACCCTTAATACCTCCTCTCCCTCAGATGTTCCTAAGTGAAGTCTGGTCCCAAGAGGTTGAGATGTTAACTTCAAAAATAGTCTAAGAGTCTGAGTTTCTTGGACTCTCTCTTACCTTTGGAGACCGGAATGACACAATTAAAGGCTTGTGGCAGTGAAGAAGAAAGAGGAAAAAAAAAAAAAACACCAACCCTGAGTTCTTTTCTGTAGCTGCCTAGCTCTGAGTGAGAGCTTAAAAGCAAGCCAGGTATTGCATGATTCAAAATACAGTTACATTTTCATGTCCAAGTGAAGGGCTGCATGCTGTCATTCATTTTCCAGGATGCGTTGTGGTCATACCACCATGGAGCAGTCATTTCCAGTTTGAACCACAGTATGTACCATGAGATTATCTATCATGGGTTGAACAAAACGTATTAATACTGTGACAAATGCTGGAGTAAATGACTGGTTTTCAAAATCTCTTCTCCTAGAGGGTACTTGAAATTTAGAAGCCTCTGAATATATGTATTTTCAGGGTCTGAAAAGTGTCTTAAAAGCCTGATGGATCTGATTTGCTGGTATTCTGCAATGAAAACGTGCTTCTGCGTGAAAACTCAGATACTTCTTATATAGTGACTGCATCCTAAACCTTGCTGGCTTTGTGCAGTTAAGTTGTTGGCTGGTATAAGTGGCTATGGTGAAAATTAAAAGATAAACTTCATCTGCTAGTCAACATGATTACTTTTCCAAGCAACATATTCACTAGCACCATTTTTTTTGTTTTGTTTTGGTTTTTGTTCCTATGTTAGACACCAGAAAAAGATGATGGCTATATAAATTATCATCCTAAACATCATGTGTTTTTTGTCTTCACAGATATCTTCTCTGGTAACAAATGGCTTGAAATTTTATAGTAGGGATAAATCTTTTCATATTATTTTTAAAGTAAATTCAGCTTTCTTTGGCACCCACAGTAACAAGCTCAGAAATTGAGGTAACAAGGACATTTTTTACATTGAAAACATTAGAAACAATATGGTGTTTTTCTTAAAAGCTTGTGTGGTACATTACTGAATTAGTTAATCATTAGATGTTCTCCACTAGATGCATTTTTTCTCTGTACTTGGTAAATAGGAATAGCTAGCTACACACAAGCATGATCTGCCATCCTCTTATGTCTTATAGTTGATTGGTTGTGTTTGTTTAATTATTGTTTGCTTTTTGTAAGAAAGCTACTGGTAGAGTGAAGCCTGAGGTCTCAGAACCACAGTGTAGAGCTAGGGAGCTGGCTTATCATTTCAGAGTGTTTCTGAAGAAGTCTCCAGCAGATGGAAAGTACAAATCAAGTGAAGATGCACAGCTGATCCCAGCTGCTGACATAAGAAGTAGGAAGCAAGAGATTAACATCAGTGTGATGGCTTGGGTTTTGCAGATGAAGTAAAACCATTTCAGTTGAGGTACTCTAGCTGATAGAAATACGCTATCCAGTAAGCTTCTTGGGTATGTTTGCCCTTTTGGAATAGAGCCTCTGAGACAGGCCGGAGGGATAGGCACAAAATACATCTGTGTATAGCCACGATCTGATCTGCTCTGCTCTTGTTGCACATAGGAAGGTGCTGTTGTCTGTATTTGAAAGCTGTGTACAGTAGCTATCCAAAAGCAAAACCAGATTGTTTTAACTTGGTCTAAAAGATTACAGCAACCTAACACTGGATTTGCTGTTACATCCTAAATATCCAGCTGCGATCAGCATGTGATACAGTATGCTCTATGATATAATGAGAAATGTAGGAAGAAAACGTTCAATAAGTACTCATGGTAAATTAGGGCCATGTTACATGCAGTAGTTCAACATTACATATTGCAGTGTCCAGATTTTGAAATTCAAAGTGTTAAGGCCATGAATTTAATGTTCTCTTGTGTCCTCCTAGGATGTGGTACTATATAGATGTGTATGTTGATTAATCTGTCAGTAGCAAAGTATTGAATTAAAACAGCGTGTTTCTCCCTCTTGTGCCTCCAAGTCTGGTAGTACTGAATACATTGATCATTCAAGTTTAGGAAGTAGATGTGTTATAATTTTTATGTAAAGCATACTTATAAACCGTGTGCTCTAAAGTTACAGTACAGCATGTAGATGCTCATGGTGGATCTTACTATGTGTATGTGTGTGTACTTTCAGTCTGGCAATGACATATATATGTATTTAAGGCTTTTCTGTGAACAGTTTAGATTTAGAGGCATTTTTGCTTTGTTTTGAATTTTTCTTCTGTTTAAAAGTCTTCCTGTTGAAATGATCAAACAAATTTTGATCTTTAGGATGAAAAGTGAAATGCATTCCAAACAACTGGTGAATGTTATCAAAATTATTTCGGTTTAAAAATTCAGACCTCTAGCTACGTTGGAGGCTCTGTTTTAAAGGCTGAAGGTAACTGTCTGCGTTTGTTTGTTTGGTGGTTGTTGTTTTTGTTGTTTTCAGATCTTTTTAACTTTACAGTTATCGTTCAGAGACAAGCATATTACATGCTTATCCTCCAGTGTCTCCCTGAAAAATCAATTAAGAATGAAATATAAGAGTTGAAAAATCATGATCTTTCCTTGAGTAGAAGTTTGCCTACATAATGCATATGCCATAATGAAATTTGGCATAACTCTTTCAGGTAAAATGCCTATCCCTTCATTCTGAACCAAAGCTCATGGTTCACCTGGTTCCCTGATCATTCATTCTCAGCACTTCCCTGTTTCCAGAAAAACTGTCCATCTTACAAAAAATATAACTGACATAATGTGGGATGGAGTATAATTTAATGGAAATTAGCATTTATATCTTTACCTGATAACTTTGACTGCTAGCGTACATGAAAAGAGCTGAATGAGAGGGATTTTTATAACATCAGATGAAGAATTACCATTATCTGATCAGTAAACCCTGTCTCTACAGCCAGCACAGTCAAGAGGTTATTTGCTGCAAATGGATTGTTTGGCCTTTCCATGAACCAGGAAATACAGAAGGAATTATTGAGAACATTTGCTAACTGATGAACAGTGACTCTCAAGCTCTCTGTCTTTCTCAAAGAGGGTTGACAGCAGGCTCTCTGTGATCATTCTTGCTATTATAATCACAGTTTGTTCAAATTAGTTTTTCCTTCCACTGTAGTTTTCGTCAGTCAGCCACAAAACTGCTTCATCATACAGAGAGCCCTTAGCAGACCACTGAATGTTTTGCTGTGTTCGGAAGCCTGCTGAGGATTGAATCTGTGCTGCCTACTGATATCATTTCCCTTTTGTGTTCATTGATCTGAAAATTTTGCTTAAAAATCCTGCCTGTACACTCTAGGTTGTTATTGTTCTAAATATTGCTGAAGAGGGCTCAGCTATGTAGGATTATGACTTTCTGAAATGTGGCACATCTTTTACTGACCATCAACTAAAGATCATAAATCCTGTGTCCCCCCCTGCTTCTTATTGTGATGCAGTTACTTATGATGGATAGCAGTCTGGTAAAGTAGGTATGCAAAAGCATCTATAGCTCTTCAGCAATGTGTTTTACTGGAAGGACTGGCAGAGAAAAGGATTAGGTTATAGCAACAGTATACAGAGAACTATCGAGAGCTTCAGCCTTATGCTTTTTCCATACGTAATAAATCTGTCTCCGCTGCATGCTCATGTAGATTAAGGTCTTGAGTCTTCAATGGCTTTTTGGTGTTAAGGATAAGGGAGCCTGGACTACAAATGCCACTTCTCAACAGCTCTCCTCAAAGGCTTGTTCTCAGAAGGTTGCTAATTAAAACTGCAAATCTTTATCAAAACCTTGGTTTTTAGTTACAGGTTTTGATAAAAGTTGCTTTTGGAGGGCTTTTTAAACTCATAGATGTGCTATTCTTTCTCTTGCTTAAAGGCTGTTTGTTCTGGTTTGAATCTGAAACTAGGGTCTTTCAGCTGCCTCTAGACCAGGGTGCCTTGTCTTAGAGAAACTATGTAGTTCATCTCCCTGTTTCCTTAGCTTTATGCCCTTCAGTAAGGCATATGCTTTTTTGGCTACAGCTGCATGTTCGTTGATACCGTCTCTGACTTTCTCAGGTCCCTTGGGAATGGGTACATGTGACTTCGTGCTGCAACAAGTGACTTGGGAGGCTTTGTTTCCCATCTCTTCTGGTGTAGTCATCTTTGTTCTTCTTCCAGCAATAGTTATAGTGTGGGTCCTCCATGATCAAGCACGCTTTCCTATATCTGCACGGCATGCAAAACTGCTTTTCTGGTTACCTCTGATCACTGGAACATCCCCTTCTTCTGATGGTGCTTAGGATAACAGCTGTCAGCCCTGCTTGTTCAGCTTCTGTAGGAGCGTGCTCTGTTATAAACTGTGGATAGCGAATATGCTGTAAGGAAGTGTGTGCTGCTTAAGGTCTGCAGTACGAATTTGGCCATGCCTTTGAGTGTTTGACCAGTTACTGCAGAATCATCCTGAATTCAAGCCAGGTAAAAGCTGCATGCAGATGCTTTCCATAGTCACACCTGTAAACAGTCACGTGTAAACAAAAGACACACAAAAAACCAGAAGAGTTGTGCTTAATTTGCTTGCACTGAGTTTAAATCAGAAATGCATGTCTCCCTGTCCAGGCAGACCTGTAGATTTATTCCTGACAATAACAAAAAATCTTTGCCAAGGTATGCTTCACACTTCAAGGTATGTTCATTCAAACAAACTCGCCTCCTGGTGTAGCATCCTGTCTTCAATAACAATGTACTTTGTCTGTTCCCCTGGGTGCTTTGGGTACTGAAGAGAGCAGTCTGAGACAGAGCCAGACTAAGCAGTTGCTGCCCTGGAAGAGAGATGTCCCATCTATCTCCACATGCACGGGCATTACCTACCGCTGTCCCTTCCATTCAAGTCAATCAGCATCTTCTGTCTCACCCTATGAGCGGGTGATTGCATTTGCTAATCTGTCAGGGGAAAAAACTGTCTCCTGTAGAACAGAAAAATTAATTTTCTTCTAGGGTAACTAATTTAATGAGCTTTACTATTCACTCAGGCAAATGCCAAACCAAGCGTGAAAGTGGAGACATGCTGATGGAGGAGGAGGGCGAAATGGGAAGGGGCAGTGTTCTGCGGTCAAGCTTATCTTATGGCTCATTGGTAATGAAAAATGTTTGTGATCTTCTGCCTCTTTGCAGCTGCCTTTGTGCATACTGGCTGCCTTGTAAATACTAGTGCTCCTCTGCTCTAACAGTGAGCTGGTTCAGGCAAGGAAAGAGAAAAATTTTATTTTGTAGCACAGGTGTTTTTGGTCATTTAATTACTTGAGCCAGCTTGCTACTAGGGCAGATGAGTGAAACAGGTGTAGGCTAAAAACAGCAGTAGGGTGAAGGACAGCTCCTCTCAGGTACTGAAGAGATGCTAGATAAACTCAGCTGTGTGGTCGGGCTGCTCACCATGGTGCGGTGCCATGCTGCAGACCATGCGGCTACAGCTGCCCCCTCCCTTGTGCTGGCATTGGTGAGATCTGGGCATCAGCAGTCAGGAGGAGCTCAGCCACCTTATAAATGTTCCCCCACCCCAACTCATTTTTCAGTCATGTTAGTGCTCAGTAAACTGCCTGTGCTGGTCAGCAAGCTGTTATTCCTAGCTCAAAGGAGAGCAAGACAGAGCAATCCAAGGCAATCCTAGGATGTGCATTTCAGTTGTAAGCCACATCTGGATCAGCTGCAGCCAGCCATAAAGATACACTTCTATGGCTGACATATCTCAGTGCAAAGGGCTTACTCCTCTCACTGAGAAAGTACAAGGAGTAATAATCTGTACAGTAGCCAATGTACTGGATGTAACTTTCCCTTTCCGCTTTTTGTAGTTGCCTCGTTACTGGCTCTTAACTCAGAGCAGACATTGATGTAATTAACCACTTCAGTGAGACAATGGTTTAGAGGTAATTCATCTGCAGTATTTGTCTTCTAAGGACTATATAACATCCACTTTAACAAGATGAATGCTCTTGATTTTTGTAATAACATTTTAGTGTCTCCCTGTAGAATATCAGCCCTCTCGCTGTGTGCTGACTGTTCATTTGGGAGTGGATGAATGAGTTGCAAGGCAGCGATGTAAATCGCTAATGTAACAGTGTTGTCCTTTTTCTCTATGGAATATAATTTTTGTTGTGACTGTGCAGACTACAGCTACTGTGTGTATTTACCATAAAAAATGATTTTTTTCAACAGTCTTGGGATTCCTTTTTATGAAGTTTTGTTCTTCCTTAGTAGAATGGTTCCATTCTGTCAGATACTAAAATACAAATGTACCAATATTTTAAGAGTGTTACTCTGCCATTAACTTTTTACTTACAAAAACACTTGTGCATTGATTTGAGATCTTTGAACAGTTTTGCAGGTGTACATCAGACTTGGATGTAGTCTGGATTTTCTGTTTCATGGGCATCAAAGCACACATTTTCTGTGGAACTTGAGGGACTTAGTAGTATTTTTCTTTAGCATGAAATCTCTTGAGAAGAATGAAGCTTTGAACCTCAGTGAAAAATCTAAATTTCACATGAAATTGGTCCACTCAGACAGAATGCTACGTTGACAGGATTATCTGAAAAGTTTGTATTGCAGTAGTATTAAAAAGTAGAATCTAATTGGCTAATTCCTTAGTTTACATGAAGAGGCAGGGAAGTTTTCCTTAAACTGAAACAGCAATTAAGAGACCTGAACTTTGTGAATGTACTAGACCTTATTGCATTTAATGGGTTTAAAATGCCATCTCACTCCTTCCTCAATTATTCCTTAGAGCAGTTATAGCTCAGCTATGATCTAATTCTATTTTCTTGCTCAGCTTTTAATATTATAAAATAAGTCATGTTGTTTTATGGAAGCAAACATTATATCGTGGACTTGCAACAGCAGGCTTATGCACAGTTTGTTTGTTTCGACTTAAAAGCAAGGACCCAACCTTTAGCTTTAGGGATGAGGCAGGGAGTGGGCAACTGTCTTCAGATATTAAGGCTTCAGTTTCTATCATCAGTAAGGGTGATTTTTTTTTTTTTGGCATAGCTAATACACAGTTTTTATGATAGTACATTTGGCTGATAGCTTGAGTTGTAGCTGTAACAAGTATATTACATACCTGATCTAGCCTTGCTTCTTTTTCTTTCTGCTACCCTCTAAACCTATTTCAAAACAATGAAATGTGAATAAATAGTGTAGTCTTTCACTCCTAACTCTAGGTTTAGTCAATACTAAGACTGTGACAGAGAGCAAATAAGTTGAAGCAATTCATATTTGAGAGGTGTGCAAGTCTATTAATGGGTGTGATATTCTAGAAGGTTGATAGGGAAAAATGCAATATCATTCTTGACAAACGTGCAAGTTAACATTTTAGCTAACTGTGTGTAGTCGTTCTTGGTGGTGGTAACAGCTTCTGTAGAATAACATTCCAGAAATGTCATCTCTGAATCGACAGGGAAAGGCTTTATATTTAAATTTATTATACTCAATTCAATTATCATCATTTCTATTCTGTGGGAAATTCTGTGCTTTCAGGGAAGATGGAAAACTTCATGCTTCAAGAAAAAATAACTTTTTTTTTCAGAAACAAAACAAAGAATTTCTTTTATGGTTAAGTACTATTAAAAAAAAAAAAAGCTATTTAGTAGAATCAAGCTTGAAAGCTTATTGCAGAGTTCTTTGGCTCAGCCGTAACTCTCAATTCCAAGAAATCCATGTAAGTGGGGGCTGGTGAGGTCTGTTGCCAAGACCCTCATGCACTCAGCATTTTGGCTCCAGGGCAGACAGTGTGGTAGAAGTGTCTGCACAGTGAATATCTGAGCTTTCCAGCAGCCCCTTAAGAAAGCCGATGAAAAGTCGGGCATGGTTCTGTCAGTATTGTGCATGAGTTTAACAAGAAATTCCTCAAAACCAATATGTTAACATGTCCATGATCTGGCATTTTTCCTCTGCAGCCTATTAAACTGACCAGTTCTTCATAAGGTCCTAATATTTAGTATATATTCAGCCCTTCCCAGAGCTGTACCCCTTCTGGTCAGTGCTCTTGCTGGAGAAAGAGCCTACAGCAATTGTTGGGAAGACTTTGCTCTCAGGTGTTAAAAAATAAAATAAATATCTTTGTTTCTGGAGGTGAAGCATTTGCTCTGTGTGTTTGATCTTGCAGGAATTCTTCATTGGGTGAAGCTGATAGATAACTTCGAGGCTGAGTATGAGTATGTCACCAATGAAGGAACAGTTTTCACCTTCAAGACAAATCGTCATTCTCCAAATTATCGGTTAATCAACATTGACTTCAGTGACCCAGAGGAATCCAAATGGAAAGTTCTCATCCCTGAACATGAAAGAGATGTTCTAGGTAAGAGTTTATGTCAAGTAAGACTCTTCAGTTTTTTTCAAACTAATTCAGTCATTAGTCTCTTGAATGATCTTGTACAGACCTTGTTACTTTTTTTATTGTGTTTAAACTTCGTTTAGGATTTGATATGTTTGCTTGCAATTAAGGCTTGCCCGAGACATGAGAGATCCAAATTCTGTTTCTTACTCTCTAACATCCTGTGTGGCCGTAGTGAAGTCACTTCATCTGTCCTTGTGTTTGTAGGAAATGAGGGGAAAGTATTTTCCTGCTTTGTGTCAATGTAGTAAATGTTTACTAGACAGCCAGGAATTACAGCAAGGGGTGCTTTGTAATCAGAAAGAAGGAAAACAGCAAGCCTAGAAGCGTAGCACATTGAACAGAACTGGTCAGAAACAGGTTTATCTATTGTTCCTAAAATAAGAGGAATAGGCACCACTTGAAAAAAGCCTTAGGAAAGTCAAAGTGCATGGAATTTTCTGAGTGTAAAAGCAAGTTCAAAACATTCAAAACATAAAAGTTAGATTTTGATAACAATAAAGGATGTGTTGTGATAAATTTTCTGAAATAAGTTTCAGCATTAGGGTGTTTCTTAATCTCCTCATTTTGGGGAAAATTATATTAAAACTTAGTACTTGAATTAGTTTCAGATAATACAGAAAAACCTCCCTTGAGCTATTTTTTTAACAAATGCTTTGTGTACATTTATGTAGTCTATTCTCCAGACAGTGCAAGATATAACTATGATTTATCTGAGTAGCATAATTACAGCTATGCAGAAAGACTCAGCATTTATTTTTTATTAATCCTTCTTTATACAGCTCCACTCATTCATTGTCTGTTACTTCTCCAGTGAAGAGCTGTTTTTTAGAATGAGCAGAATTCTCTGTGTATATGATTGATAAGTGTATATGCAGTAAGTTCTGCCTTTTCTCACTAAGACAAATCTATTTGGCTACTATTTCAAATTCCTCTGAAGATCTTTCCAGGACCTCTAAAAATAATCTCATTTTCTGCAATGCGTCCTCTGATTTCTGCCACAGACTAGGCAGGCTGCATCTCCAGTATGATATAAATGGAGACTAAAGCTATTATAACACAATGTTTGGTAGGTTCTTCAGATGACCAAAAGCTGTCTGGCCAGCCCCTGTCCCATCTGTCTCATATAACAGATTTGGGAGGGAAAATGAGGCACCTGTAGAGCACGTCCTACTCTACTCTGTGCTCTGGCGGCCTCACCTCAAGTACTGAGTGCATTTTGGGGTGCCACAATATAAAGAGGATATAAAAACTATTGGAGTGCATCCAGAGGAGAGTAACAAAGATGGTGAAGGGTCTAGAGAGCAAGATGTATGGGGAGCGGCCGAGGTCCCTTTGTTTGTTCAGCCCAGAGCAGAGGAAGCTGAGGGGAGGCCTCATGGTGGCCTGCAGCTCCCTCACGAGGGGAGCGGAGGGGCAGGCGCTGAGCTCTGCTCTCTGGGGACAGCGACAGGACCCGAGGGAACGGCATGGAGCTGGGACAGGGGAGTGTCAGGCTGGGTGTGAGGGAAAGGTTCTGCACCCAGAGGGTGGTCGGGCACTGGGACAGGCTCCCCAGGGCAGTGGTCACGGCTCCGAGCCTGATGGAGTTCAAGAAGTGTTTGAACAACACTCTCAGACACATGGTCTGATTTTTGGGTGGTCCTTTGTGGAGCCAGGGGTTTGGACTCAATGATCCTCATGGGTCCCTTCCAACTCTGGATATTCTGTGATTCTATTCTACATCCAGAACTGTAGTGATGTTGCAAACAGCTGGGGTTTTGAGTGCAGCCAAATTTTTGCTAAACACAAAAGTAGCAAGCAGAACTTAATGGAAAACAAATCTTCTTCTTAAGATTGTGAACTCTTTGAATCAGGAACAATCTGGATTTTAAATTAAGTACCTTTGAAGCCGTAGGCAGATCATAAAGAATAAGTAAAAGCGAAAAATTACTTCCAAGTCTAGTTTTTGATTGCATACAAATTTGCTGACAGTCCATGAAGCCATTTTTAGGTTTATACAGCAATTTATAAAAAGGGACAAAGTTGAAGAATTGACTTGGGGATGGCACTTCCAAATAAAATGGGAAAGAAATGTGATAGGCATGAAATGTTTACTGGGTATGGATTTAACTGAGATGTGGTCTAGGCAGCCTAGGAGCATTAAGCAGTGGCTATATAGGCACTAGCTATATGTTCCTTCCTAGAAACATATCTTTTCTTAACCACAATGTGATATCTAGCTTAACTCTATTTTGTTTTCATTCTAAAGACCAAGTCATATTGAGTTCACGTTTGTGCACATATATGTATGTATGTGTATAGAATGTATGCGACACTCCTCAAATGGATTATACGTGGCAGTCTTGACTGTATAAACATAACAAGTGCTGCTGTTAGAGAATCAAAAGTTCGGATAAATGGATTTACTGAGGGCACTGGCCTTCAGACTATAAACACAACAGTCATTCAGCTCTTACATACTTGAAGGCAAACATAATCTGTCACATGAAAACATCCCAGTGACTTTCAGGAGTCTATTATGTTATCATCAGGCTTCTACTGTATTTGAATTTGGAGCCAGAGTAGGCAATCATATGCATGTGTTTCTCTTCAGCATTTTGGGGTGGCGCATAAAGGAGTTGTGTTAAATGAGCAAATGAAAACATCTTTATAAGAAGATGAGTTATAAGTAAATCTCAGAGTTAGTGCTACAGTAAACTTGATCTGTTTACTTGCTTTTTTGTGGGTCACAGTTGCAAATCAATGTTGTATTCTCTGCTCCAAGGTAAGGGAGTTCTATCATTTTCAGGAGTTTATCGCCTGAATAAATTAGAACACACAAAAACCAACAACAAAAAAAAAAGGGCGTTCACACTCAAAGTCAACAAGCAAACCAGTCTCTGTCATTTTGTTTTAATCTTTCTAAGATTTAGTTTGGAAAGACATAATTATAGCAGAAGGCAGTTAATAATTCATTGTCTTGAAAGCCTTGCAGTCAAGGGAATTTGATTTTGTGTGATCCAGAGATGACTGTAATGAAAATCCTTCTGCAAAAGCTAGGACAGCAGTGATTCAAAGGGTAAATGTGTTGCTGCTTGTCCAGTTTTCCGTATGTGGGGACGATTGTTTACCCAGATATACCTAGCTGTATTAGAATTTCATTCTAAATGTTACAGTCAGTGATCCTCTAGGTCACAAACATATCTTTGTACTTTTACTGGAAAATATAGTTACTCTGCTCAAAGCCTCCTATTCTAGCATGATCTTCATTTCTATGTGTTAACGGATTCAGTTTCAGAAAAGCTGCACCATGCACATACAGAAATCAATTTTATTTATGATTAATAAATTAGGAACTATGAGTGATAAAACTCTTATAGTTTCCATTAATGGTGAAAATAAATTCCACAAAGTGTTAAAATGCATTCTTAGGGAACATGCTATAGCTAATGTGATTTAACCAATAAATAAATATACTTGCTTACGAGGCAGTGTGAAGGTCGTTTGGTTTCATCAACATATTCTTCTAAATATATATATTTTTTTATATTGACTTTGACAGTTTTGTTTTCAGGACTGTTTAGAAATGAGCTAATTTGGGAAATACAGGGAGGGGGAAACACTTTCCTACAATGAGGCTGATCATACACCTCATTTTACAACTCTCAGCAGGGACTTCACACAGAGTTGAGGTAAATTTAGTTCTCTACTCTGAGAGCTGAGGGGAAGAAATAAATGATACCTATTTTAAATGAAATTTAAAGAAGAGCCTGAGGACATCTTGGTGTACAATGAGACTCATTTTCCCCCCACCTTTGGAGTTTGTTTATAAAGTGTTTTAATTTTCAGGGAGTCTAAAATTGAACCGTAGGTGAGGTTCGTGTCTAATGTTGAGCTAGTGGTTTAAATGACCACAGAGCTGCAAACTGGGTGTGCTCAATTAGTTAAAAGGCAGCTATCAAGCCGTGACTGCACCGTGATCATTACGAGCACTTGGACCCTGGTCCTCAGGTACAGGACAAACCTGTGGTCTTCAGAAAGTTTAATAGTTTTTTTTGAGAGCAAGATGATCACCTCAAAAGTTCCCGGTACCTGTGGAGCAGGGCATCTTGAAAGTAGCAATAACGTGCAGCTTTATCCAATTATATCTGGATATTTATGTAGCTGTGACAGTTAAAAATACAGTAGATCTCCTGAGTAGGGAGGGCTAAGAAATACTAAGTATTCTGGAATGTGTCATAGATCAGGTAAGTGACCTCAACCAATTCCTTGAATCTCAGCCATTTAACAAACACGGGTAAAGCTAGCAATGTTCCTGTACCTTGCAGACATCTGCATACCTAAAACATAGTGCATGAGAGATGCTTCCCTTCTATTGTGGTTTAACCCCAGCAGGCAGCTCGGCCCCACACAGCCACTTACTCACTATCCCTGGGTGGGATGGTGGAGAGAATCAAAAAGGTAGAAAGTGCAAGACCTCATGGATCAAGACCAAGACAGCTTGCTAGGCATGGCAAAACCGCACACAAGCACAGCAGAACAAGGAATCCATTCGCTGCTTCCCATCGGCAGGCAGGGGTTCAGCCACCTCCAGGAGAGCAGGGCTCACCCCGCGGCATGGCTCCTTGGGGAGACAAATGCCATCACCCCAACGTCCCCCCTGCCTCCTCCTTTCCCCCAGCTGCTGTCGCTGAGCACGGCACCACAGGGTGTGGGACATCCCTTTGGGCAGCCTGGGCCAGCTGTCCTGGCCGTGTCCCCTCCCAGCTCCTGGAGCACCCCCAGCCTCCTCGCTGGCCGGGCAGCACCAGGAGCAGGAGAGGCCTTGGCTCTGAGCGAGCACTGCTCTGCAGCGACTGAAACATCCCCCATGTTATCACCCCTATTTTCGTCACAAATACGAAGTACGGCATTGTGCACAACAGGCAGTCTTTCAGATTATATTTAATTCTTCTGGGTATAGGTTGTACTGGGAAATGATGAACAAACACCCAGAATCATCATACGTATTTGGAGACAACTATCTTTTGGTGCTGTAGCAAAACCAGGAGAGAAAGTCTGAACTGAGTTGTCACAAAATCGCTAATCCTGAATGACAAGGATGTGTATAGGTGTGAGCAATCCCTTGTGTTTATCTCTGCTGGGAGACTTGTGCATTCCATTACCCTGTGTAGTCTTTTAAAATACCTGTATTCCGCATTGGGGATTTTTGTGTTCAAAGTAAAGCAAATGAAGGCTTGCATGGATGTTCTGAGGAACAGGTGTGAGAACTTATGTCTTAGGGCCCTGAGGAAGTACACTGAGGAAGACAGCTAGCACAGAGGTATGGCAGAGAGGAAGAAATCTGCTGCAGTGCCAAGGACCAGATTGATAAGCTTCTACTGTGAAATGTGTTTTGTGTTTTGTTTTTAAATTTTTTTAAAAATGTGGGTTAGCTCCCATGTTTCCTAGCAACAAAAACTACCCTCTAAGATCTGGCCAAGCTAGATACAGTCCCTCAGTCACTATGGGATGTGGGGAGAGGATGAAGTCCAGGTGTGTGTCCCACTGAGAGTTTTATTCTGCTCCTCTGCTAGGGCTTTTGTGGCTCCATTTAACTCAGTTTACCGTAGAAAAACCTCTATCAGTCACAGATGACTAAAGCCTGCCAGTTACTTGAAGAAGCTTTCAGAAGACCTTGTAGCTTCAGAAGAGCTGGGCCTTCCTGCTCTTTCTTGTTTATGTCTCGTACCAAGAGAAGGTGGAGTATAAAATCCTTGTTGTGTTGAAGTTGGTTGGAGCCTTGCCCTTAACTTAAACATGGTGGGCTGAGGGTGGTGTCTCAGAGAAAAGGCATATGCTCTGAGGGCTCATGAGCTTTTACTCACATGTTTCAGAATGATTCATGCTTTATTCTGTAAATTGCTAATGCTTTACTTTCAAGTCTGCCTGTAGATAGGCTTGAGTGGTGGTTATGGGTCACTTTGAGATCAACATGCATACCTGTTAATCTGCAGGGCGCTGAAACTTACGGTTGCCATCTGTGATGCTGAAAGAAACCCAAAATGGCCTTGCAGGTCTATTTTTCAGCTAAAGCTTTGGCAGCCCATTCAAATGTGTTCTTATTTATTAAGTGGGTGCATAAGCATATTGTACAGAAACTAACTCAACTGTTTCTTCTTATGACTACATAGTTCTGTCCTGGCATATCTTCCACCATCAACATTTCAACCTACGTCTGTCAAAACATGTTTGTACACTGGGACACTTAGCATGCTGTAGCTACTGCTGCAGAAATGAAAGGTCAGAACTGGTATAAGTAATTAAGGTTAGTGGCACAGAGGGCTCAACATTTCAGTGAGGATTCAGTGTTTTTTTCCTAAAACTATTTCATAAGTTTTTAATATGCATGGCATTAGTTTGGCTCTCGCAGTGTTGTTGTGAAAGGTGCCAAAGTAAGCTAGCTTTTGGAAGGTATCAGCGTATGGATTTTGAAAAGGTTTGAAAACTAGACCACTTCTATTAAAGAGATATGGTTGAGCTCAAAGCATTAACAAACAGCTTCTCTAGCCCAAATGTAGCAGTTGAAGAATTTTGTTCAACAATGTAGTCATCAAGGTGGACATCGTCATCTTCTAAGAGAACTGGGCAGTGCCAATGATAATCCTTTACACTTGCTTTTAGCACTGACTAGTGCTTCCAAATGTGTCCATCCATCTCTGATGCTGAGGCCAAAAGGGTCAGGTTGGAAAAGGCAACCATCCACATGTTTGTTATTTAGTAAAATAAATCCCTTGCCTGATGTGGATTGTAGGTATGCTGCAGAACAATTAACGAATTTAGGTGTACCTGAGCTTGAAAAAAAATGTGAGAACAACCCATCTGCCCATTGGTATTAACTGAAAATAAACTGACCCTGTGTGTTGGAGAGTTTTCAGATGGTAAACCTATAAAAAAAATCCTGTGAGTCTGTAGAGAAATTGCTCAGTAAGCAATTCACAGTGTCCAGGATCAGGGTAGGCAATATAGTTGGGTGAATTGCATCCTAAAGGTGCTTATTTCTGCCCATTGTCTGTAAAGGGAGCCTACAGCAATGATGTCAGCCTTAACTTCTAGACATGCGAAGCTGCATGCACACAATCTTAAAAGCTTCAAGAAAGTGCAGAGGCATGCAGGATGCTTTTCTCAGAGCATGAGCAAAACCGGAGAGGCTGACTAGCAAAACAAACTCAAGGGTAGTTGCAGTTCTCAGTGCTGATCATGGGACTAACAGACTCAGCTTGCAGTCAGAAATAGCTCTTGTTAATAATTTAGCGTTGTTTTTGCTTGCTATGTATATAAATGTTGGTTCTTAAGGTGTCTTCTTTTCTTCTGCTCTTTTGTCTGCTTCGATTGTTTTGTTATGTTTTGATTTACACATTTCTATGTAGATTGCCTTACGGGAAGTTTTGGAGTCAGTTAGCAAGGCACCAAACCAGTCCTAACAAAAGCATGCCAAAGAAGCTGTATTCCTAAATCTCAGAGACAAAAAACATCTCCCACTGTATTCTCATCTGTTGTTTTCACCTTGCTGAAAGCATTCAATTTGTAAATGAAAGGGGTGGTGATGAAGTTAATATTGCTGCTTCCTAGGCAAGTTCCATAGCAGAAATCCTCAGGTAAGCCAGGAGCCTTACCCCTGAGCAACTGAATCGTTTTTAAGAAAAGAGTAATATCTCGTGTACTTCAGCTTAATGAAAACATCCACTAAATTGCAATGCTTTGTTAAAAAATTAGCGAGGGATTAAGGTTCATCACAATTTAATTTTAAAATAAAGACTGCCTGAAAGGTATTTTTTGCTGAATCAGAGCTACATGTTATATACATTTGAGGTAGATCTGACAGTATCTCAATCCATTTTGTGAAACTTTATCAGGAAATTTCCAGTGTAAAACTGGACATTTTAGTCACAGACGTTACTGATAATACTAACAAATTCACAAGACCAGATTCTTACTGCATGATGTTACTGTAGGGATGTTATTTTTTTAATTCAGATTTTTATTAATAAACCAGTTATACATGTGACTGTTGGCAGATTTGTGCAACGACAACGTAATGAATATTTGAAATGACTGCATATTCTCCTTGTGTGTACAGCTAGGAATGGTTCTATATTTCAAAACCTGTAATTGGATATAACAAAGTTATGAAGTTTATTCTCTTCTCCAGTCTCACTTAAGAGGTTGAAGTCACTCCAGAGCAAAAATTACACAGCAATAAAATTTATAGACAATCTTATGTTGTGCTGTATCTTATTATTTCAGGTCATGGCTTCATGGCTGAAATTTCAATTAGTGTTGTACTCTGGGGCTTTGGCTCAAAAATTTACAGATTTAGGCTACAAACTCATGAGGGAGTTGGAAAGCCTGGAAAAAAAAAAAAGTAATTTCATTGGTGGTCTTTGCGGAGTAGTGTTTGTCACAAATTCATATGGCTAGAAAGTCAGAGTAGTTAAATTTTTCTGGTTCTTCAGGAACAAGCTGAGAGGAAAGCAGACTCCCTGGACCTATTAGGATTTGAAGGTCTTCGAACTCTGGGGGATCATGATGGACCTGAACTGTATATAAAAGCAGAGACAGTTCAAGATGCTGTGCTTTGCAGAGTAATGAGTTTTGACCTACAATTCAGAAAGAGCTTGTTATCCTTGAAGTAAAGAGCACAGGATATGTCTTTGAACTTTGTTCTGAAACCTGAATGCTCGAAGATGCTTTTAATAAGGCTGTGGTCAGTACAACTCAAATCACTTGGTTTTATAAGGCTTTGAGAAAAATGGAAAGAACTGTTAAAATGTGAATAATATAAAATAGTATAAGACAGAAAACGAGTCATTTTTTTCTTGCTTCTGTTTTATTTTGTCTTTTCCTCCTGTGTTGGTATTTTAAACTTCCACACCTCGCAGTGCTACTTTGACACTGCAGTGTGCTCCAGTCAGTCCTGCCTCATTTTTCTTGCTTATTTGAGTCCATCTTTTTTGGTTTTGATTCCAGTAGATAAGACGTTGTCTAATGCTGGTACCCTGTCTATGATTTGGTTTTCCGGTTGCACTTTTCAGGACAAAAGTAGCATATACGTGGTTGGAAGAAGGCAATAACCACAGCCTCACTTCGTGCTACAAACAAACAAAAGTCCCTCCTTCTATCCTTTTTTGTTCTTGACTTTTACCCTTATTTGTATTTTGCCTTATTTGTATTTGATTTGCAAATTAATGAGAAGAATTTGAAATACTTTATTACAAAGTAGGGTAACCAGTTTCTTAAATGACAGACAGGCTAGGAGGGAGGAAGAGGTTTCAATCTCTCTCCTGTGTGCGTGAGTAAATAGATAGTGTCGTGCCATATTAAGGATCCAAATCCAGTGGTTCAGGAGATGGGAAAGATGATGTGACAAGGTATAGTCTAGGAGAACTGAAGACCTTAAGAAGTCATACACTTAACAGGATAGAAAGATGGGGACTGAAGTGAAATGATGAGGAGAATTGCAGGGAGTCTTATAGAAACTGCCTGGCCAAACTTTTGTTTTTAACTCTAGCTTGGATTTTCCAAAGTAGAATTTAAAAAATTGGCATTCCATGAAAAAGTTCCCATTTCTATGGTTTGGGTTTTTTTCTGTAATTCTTTTGGGGAAAAAATCAGTACGCGAAAAGTTTGGTGAAGCAGCAGCTCTCGTTCCTGCACAGCTGCGCATCTGAGGTCCGCAGCTCTGCAGGGGCTCGGGACTGTCAGGAGAGGCATAAAGGAAAGGAAGTTCTGCAGTGCCATTTGTTCCTGGGTCTGTATGCCAGGCTGAGGTCACTGTGCTGTGTCCTGTCCCTCCTACTATATAGTCTCAAAACTGCTGTTTAAAAACGTGGATTTCTTGAATAAGCAGGTGTTGGTTTGGTGTTCTGTTATATTTTTTTGGGGGGGGGAAGGGGAGGGTCATTGTTTTGTTTGGTTTTTGAAAATGGCATGTTTGAGAACATCACAGGGCTCAGAACAGCCCTTTCCTTATACTGAGTAAAGCTTGGTTACAAGGATAGTCTCCTGAATACTGGCGGTAAAACCAGGATGAATGGTAGCCTCTAGGTTCTATACTTACGGTGAAGTACAGAATAACATGTCTCTCTTTTGTTATTAGTTTAGCTTAAGTCTACATCATGATGATTTGAATTCTGCCAGCAATACTTATGGAAATACATGAAAATTAAAACAATTTTTTGGTGGTCATTTTGTTTGGTCTTTCTTTCATTGAAATATATGATATTTAAGAACAATACTGATGCATAAACTAAAAATGCAAAAAACTCTGGGTTAAACCATTTTTTATGTCTGCATAAATGTAAATCTACATGGTTAGTGCATGTCCAAAGGATGTCAGCTTTTACGTTTGGATTCATTTTTTTGGTTTCAGAAGGCGTTTAAGGCTTTAAGAGTTAAATTTGGTCAATGTCAGAAGGGTTGGTGCTTTTTTTTTTAAGGTATGCTAAACAATTTGAGTCAGCTCTTACCTGATCTTTCTTTTGTGCAATTTGTGCAAAAAAATCTGTATTTATTATGTCTTTGTTTTTCTTTTCCACACTGTGCAGAATGGGTTGCCTGTGTGAGGTCCAACTTCCTGGTTTTGTGCTATCTGCATGATGTGAAGAATGTCCTGCAACTTCATGATCTAGCTACTGGTGCACATCTCAAGACTTTCCCACTAGAGGTTGGCAGTATTGTGGGATATAGTGGTCAAAAGAAGGATAGTGAAATATTCTATCAGTTTACTTCCTTTTTATCTCCAGGTAAGATTTTTTTTCCTCTTATGTATTGTTCCTTTTCCTGGGGATTTGCTTTCTGTTGTTTAGTATGTATTAGGTACATCTAAGATGCAGATAAAATTGCTTTCCCTCACCCTATCGGCAACCTGAGCACTTCAGCACGTACCAGTGGAGAAGTCCATGATCTGTGAAGCCTAAATAATGTGCCAGCTAACATTTGAGATCTGTATTCAGAAACTACAAAAGACTGTCTTGTGCTAGAGATGAAGTTCTAGCATTCTCATTGCTTCATACAGCAAAATAAAAGTTTACAAATGGTGTTGCAGCGTGTGCTTAGTGTGACTGCTGCCACAGAAGCACTTCTCACCTGAAAAAGCAAGTTAATTGTGCAGACAGTGAATCCTTTTTAAAGCTATCCTATGTCCCAAACCAAAGGTTCCTCTTTCTTCTTCCAGAAAATACATGTTAAATTGAACAACAGCTTTAGTTGGATCTAAGGAAACTTACAAATTTCCCAGTCTTGTCTATATCCTTGTTTCTACTACTTGTTCTTCTTCTACTTGTTTAAGCTCCCACTAGCTTTAAGGATGGCAATTTGGGTTGCATCTTACTTACGAAAATGAACAACCAACTGGAAAGGACTTTTTCTAAAAACAATATTGAGGCATATTTCTCACTGTATTTCGTAATTCATGTTTTCAGAGATTCTCACGTGATTACTATCATTTAGAGAGAAAAATGAGGGTGTAAAGAGGTCAAAGCAAAACTAATTAAAAGCTTAGAGTCTTCGAAATAGCATAATATAGCTAGATAGGTATTGTTTTGTTGAGGTTAATACATGGATTCTAATTACAGAGAGGGAAGAAGGAGAACTAAAGTCCGTTGCAAATAGGAATATATCCTGAAGGCCATCTTCATTACGATAGCATAGGCCTGTGTTGAGAGTTTTCCTTATCAAAGTGGTATTCGTTCCCCTACTGTTACATTCCATTTTTCCAAAGTGGTATCATTCTGCTCATTGAGTATAGAAATAGGTAGGTTTGGCATGACTGTAATGACAGGTTTGACCTCAGTACAGAGCAAAGCACAAAATGTGGTAGTGTTAGTTGCAAGATGGAATCAACTTTAGATCTCTTGCACCATCCGTATTTAGAATCCAGTAGTTTTGTTTGTGACTCTGGCATGTTTATAGATGTGCAAAACTTATATATAACCAAGCCTTTGATTGCTTGACATTATGAAGAAATGCAAACAAATCAAGAACTTTCTTGGAAGGTAGAATGAGAACTAATATTAGCTTGTGGGAATTCAAATAAAAATTTTGAATTTTAACTCATACTTTCATTATGAACTTGAAGTAAATCAGGAGATAATATAGTGCAGGAATTAGAATTAACTTACAATAGTGAAAACTAAAATAAAGTTTTCTTGCAATGTTCCTTGTATTGTGTTTAACAATAACAGTAAAAAAACACTTTATCTTCTAAGAGCAGTATTGATTGTGTACTGTTCAGGAAAGCCACGTTACCGAGTGGTGTTTATTCCCAACAGAGAAGTACTTCTATTGCTGCAGTCAGATACAAATGACTTGAAGGAAAAAAGGCCAGTATCCCTGGTGTACTACTTTGAACTTTAAAAGGGTCATCTTCAGAGCAAACACGGGGATTTAATGCTGGGATTCCCAGTCATGTAATGATGTCACTGCATTAACAAGAGATACAAAGCTAAACCCCCTGCATGCTAGGTTATTTTGGAATCTGCTTGGACTTTTTGAACGATCTCTTACTTTAAACCTGACATACATTTTTAACAGTAACAGTCGGGTAAACTAGATGGTAAAGCTTCATAGCAATGCTCACTTGCTGCTGCTTTTATAATCCCATACTGATAAGTTATTTTGAAATCCATCCTTTGTAGTTTTTAAAAGAACCTAAATGTTGTTGTACAATTTCTATGGTTTGATAAAAGACTAAGGTGAGTGTCTCATAATGACTTTTGAGTATTTCAGTTTTCAGGTTTGAAGGTAATGCATCAGATGATTCGTTTGACATAGGGAATACTTCACATAAGATCAGAGAGCATATGTCACTTTTAATTAAGACACCAGGACAGTTATGATTGTTGTCTCAGAAGTATGTTTTCTAAAGAAAAGAAGATGCCTTGATCTTTTATGGAATCTGTTTTGTAAAAGATTTCAAGAGAAAAACAGCTTATTTTTTTCCTTTTTCTCTTCAACTCGACATGGAGAAAGAACTGGGAAACTTTTCTAGTTTTCATAAATTAATGTCAGTATTAATGACAAAACATTGAGTTAATATCTGTTTTTTGCCAAAGTACCTGGGTGCCCACCCATTGGAATGGGTACACATCAGAGCTATAAGCTATGAAAAAGCATTTCTCTGGAGTAGAGGCAAAGCCAAAGTCTGTTAACACTTGGAAAGTTTTCAAGTCTAATTTTTCCAGCTAAAACTGATTGTTTCCTACAGGTGGAGAAGAAACAGGTCACATCTACCGCATCTTAGGACTGCTTAATAGATGTATTTTAGAATATGCTGAATGACAGTCGTATTTGTCACTTCATTTTCAGAAGGACCAAAACCATGGAGAAAGTACATTGTGCATTGAAAGACACTGCAACACTGCTGTGTCATGTAGAGTATTGCATAAAAATGGCATAGATGGTAGTATAAAACTGTAATTAAGGGGATGATACTCACAAAAGCTTTAGCCTGGAAAGGCTTGTGAAGTATTGCTTAATTATTGCTTGAATTGGGATTTAATGTGATCTTCATCACAATTTTGAAGAACATTAGTAAAAGTCACAAAAATTCTTCCTCTGATAGCTTTGTGATGCCATTTATGCATAGCATCCTTACTAGCTGTCATTACAACACCTTAGTTTTGGGGTGCTGTAAGAATCCCCTTTGTACAATCCTATGAGGCAAGAGCTGCCCAAAGCATTTCATAGTATGTGTGTAGCACACTTAATAAATATTGCTGGATTATGAAAAATGAAAGGACTTCCTACACAGTTGTCAAGTTGAAGTCAGTATATGATAAGAAAAATGTATTTACTTCTGGGTTTTGTTTTGTTTGGTGGGTTTTGATTTTTTTTTTTTGCTCTGTCTCCCAAACATTCAATAGTTAATAAAGGACAGGATTCACATAGGGAGAGGAGAATCTTTAGCCAGAATCTCTAGCCTCTTCCAGAGTTATCAGTAATCATGAATGATAAGATGATCAAAAATGTTCTTATAACATCTGTTGTATAGTTTTGCTGTCTTAATAGTTAGAGCACAGCTGCATTACAAAATGGCTGTACGCTAGTTTTGATAGATTTGGTAGTTTTTCTAGAAAGGATTGTGTCAGATTATCAAAATTATGTATCTAGCATAGCAGAAAAGAAGCATGGTGATTTTCCTATTATCTCATTGTTTGTACAACCAGAAATAAGATGTTTCCAATTCCTTTAAAAAAAAAAAAAAAAACAAAAAACTTTTGAACAGCACTCAGATCATTGCAATTAGTTGGAGAGGAGCTTGAGGACACTCTTACTCTTGCTTTTACACCTAACTTCATCCCAACTTGATGGTTTAGATAGTTCACTTATTCATATCCCACTCTCTGTGGGCCAGAAGTTGCTGGTCTTACAAGCCTGTGCCATTCATCTTAGTAGTCTCTGCAGCTGCTAAACATGTGGAGGGGAAGAGCCCCAAGATCTGTTTTAGCTCCTGGCTTGCCAGCCAGCCAGCAATGGCTGCTCTGACTGATCGATTAGGCAGATTTTTTTCTCCTTTTCTCCAAGTGCTTAGCATGTACAGAAAATTCACCATGAAGTAGCTTTGCTTTGTGTAGCAGAGGGACCTGGAATCTTGAAGAAAGAGGAAGGGAACAAATGGAGGTAAAATGTATGGCAATAAGGAAAGGGTGAGGAAAGCAGACCAGGGAGGTAATTTTTAGGTAAATGTGTGGAGATACATACGGATAGATAGATAGATATAATTTTTTTTAATTGACTAAAACCTTTATCAGTGGAATAATCAGATGAAAGTTATAGGACTGGTCCTTGGTTAACCTAAATCTTCCTACATTTCTGCTAGAATGCGGTATTATTTGCACTTGCATAAAGTTAATGTTTTTTCCTAATGAAAAACAAATAAATCTGACATATTGATGCTTAATACTTATAGTGAAATATTTGAAATAATGAATAAAGGACTTCTAAAACTTTAGATTTTGACACCATAAAAATCATCTTTGCCACTCCCTGAAAACCATTGTTAGCTATTCTGCCTCCTCTGGGCAGCAGTAAAACAACTGCCCTGCCTGTGACCAGCTGGTATGTTTTCCGTTTTCACATCACTTTCTGAATCCTTATGCGTAAGGGAAATGCTGCTTTAATGCCTATTTGTATCTGTCACCCCGCATTAGTTAAGTTTGCTAGGCACTTTGTGACACGTGCGATGAAGGAAAAGTATTCCTAGCAGATTAGAGTGGTCCTCCTTTTATTCCCCTATTAATTGACCATTATGGAAAAAGGCTTTATCAGTTATTAGAAGTATTGCTTTTTGTCTGTGTTTCTTTGCCAATCTGTATCTTTGATTTTCCACAGTCCATAAAAATGATTTAATGAGGCAATTAACTTGTATCAGATGTGTCCTCACTATTTCATTTTTCAATATAATTTTTATAGCCATAACCTCTGTAATACTTTCAGGAAAACAGAAGTAATTATCTAAAAGATACACAATATAGCATTATTTCAATCAAGTCTTGTCCACCTTGGTTAATTTTATTACAGTGAGAATTTCTATAGAGGGCTTGTTGCCTTCAACTTTTAGTGTTCTTTTCCTTAATACACATTTAAAATTCTGCAGAGACCATCTGGTTTTAAAGCAGAAAAACCAGAATAATTAACATTGCGGGTAGTTTTATATATCATATGTATCTGCACTGTATGCATGAATCGTAGGATTTTGTAGTATGTTAACTAGTGTGCAAACACGACGTTAGCCTGAGCCCCTTTCCTAAAGGTCTTACCCTGTATGGCACGTGTTCAAGTGTTACCAGGATTGATTGACAGAATAGGTGACTTGGTCTAAATACAAAATTATTCTTGGCCAATTACACATCTGTGTAGTGTCTAGACTGCTACAGTCTCTGTGATTCTGCCTCTGTTGCAGTCTGAAAAAGTACCTTAAAGCCTAGAAGTTTTATACTGCTCATAGAGAGAAATTTTCTCATGTGCACAATCATTTGGAAATCATAGGTGCAGCTCAAGCAAGCCAAATTGCCTTCAAGCCTTCAGGATCAGGATGTAACATAAATTGTTGTAGACCCAAATTCTGTTCAGTCTCATAGGTAACCTCTGCTACTCTGCCACAATTTCAAGGAGATGCCCAGCTCTTTCCATTATCTAGGGTTCTGTTTGAATTGTAATTTAAAAACACCATGTTATAGAGAGAAAAATGTTGATTTGAATAAAATTCTTGGTGTATTTATTCTCAGGCTGTTGGCTATGGAGGAGATGTTTTAAAGTGGACTTCGTAATTCTTTCTTCCAATTTTATCATTTTCAAGAAAGGTTATGTAACTTCATTAAAACATTTTTTTTTGTCTGTTTAACCCACTTTGAATACTGACTTTGGGCAGCCAGAATTATTCTGTCTTTATGGAAAGCCTTTGCAGCCCTCTTAGATGAAGTGCATATATGTATATGTTAATGTATTTCAACTGAAAGAACGTATCAGGAGCTACTGTTTTTCACACTGCTGAGTTACCTTTGCTTTCATTACTCCATCACAGTGCCTCAACCAGCATCTTTTTAATGATGCCCGTACACTGAGCTGACAAAGCTGCACTCTGTTATAGGTATTATTTATCACTGTGATCTGACCAAAGAGGAACTGGAGCCAAGAGTTTTCCGGGAGGTGACTGTGAAAGGATTTGATCCTTCGGTTTACCAGACAATTCAGGTAATAAATGTGAAACCTTCTGTCTTCTTTTAATCACTTACATAAGAGTTTAACAAAATTGTGCTTGGCTGAGGGTGAGAGTGCTTTCATTACCTGCTGGGTTGCAGGTCTGTGTGGGAAGCGTAGTGCTCTGAAGGCATTGCATTACGTTTTGTTAGAGATTGGAAGATGATCCTACAAGTAACCAAGCAGGCGTCTACTGATAAAAGGCATTGTGTTCTATAATTTTCTTTTTTTTGTGTATGTTATGTTATTCTTTGATATTTGTTTTAACATCAAGCTACTTCTTTTCCATATGTTTATTTCTTTCAGCAGGGCAACTTGGCATGGCTCCAATAAGGGTGTAATAGGGCAAGATTTAAGAGACAGTGAAGAAATAGAGGAAAGATGGAATAATCAGTCTTCTTTCCAGCACTTCCACAGTATGCCAGGGCCCACAGTGGGAAGTAGCAATAATAGATAAAACTCTCTTTCCTCCCACCATTCGTATATGAAAATAGTGATGTTTTTTGCCACAGATTTCTATTGTGGACCTCTAAGACCTCAAGAAGACAGTGGGAGGAAAGAAGGAAATGCATTTGTTCATTCAGAACTAGCATCAAATATGTGAAGTCTGCCAGAGAAGTATGAAATGTCTTAACCGTGATGATTTGGGACAAAAGCAGGAAAATATCTAGTGATGTGATCAGAAAAATCACTTTCATTCACGTTATATAAGAATTCCCTACTCTGTCCACCTTTCCAAGAAGTGACGTAGTGTATTATGTATGTTAATGTATCAGTGCAGTTACACTTGAAACATTTCACTTTGATTTCCATAAAAACAGGATTAGACCCTTTTCCTGAAGTGCTGGCGCAACTAGAACAAGGAACAAAAGATAAGAGTAATTTAAAATACATGCATACGTATATGTAAGTAACATTCCCAATGTAAAACACCATGAAGCAATTACTGTACAGGTCTAACATCTTTTGATATTAGAAGTTTAAATGATTTTGGACAGGGATCTTTTCATTCTATCTGTACGCTGCCTGCTACCAAAGGGGACTGGGACCATGGGATGTTGCTGCAGTACTTAGTAAGTAGTAGGTTAGAACTGCATAATTCTGTTTTACATGTTTCCTACTATTGTAATAATTCATTGGGACTCCAGGAATAAAGAGTTAAAAGGCAAACGTAGTTGTCCTCTGTGGAATTGTTTCATGGCAAACATGCTTGCTGCCCTTTGGAAGTGGAAGGTTGCATGGGTGCTTTATAAAACTATCAAAGGATCAAATTTCTTAAAAGACTTTCTGCGTTGATAAAACAAAGGCCTCTGGATTTAAAAGTTTGCAGAGTAGTGTCAAAAAAGATGTATGTGGATAGTCTACAAACCATTTCTCCATGGGGAGAGATGAGTGATATCTTTCCTAGCAAGGTCTAATGCCATTCAGTAAATTTCACAGCAATCTAGAGAATAAAATCTTTGCTAATGAAGTATTTGGCGTCAACAAAGATTGGCAGATAGCAATAACAAGGACAACAGGTTACTGATTTATAATGATGTAAACTTTTATTAAATGATCCCATTATGACAATCTGTCACTCAGTGTATATAGCCAAGTGGAGGTAAGATATCTGGACACCAGAGAGAGATTTATTGCACTTCACAATCTGAAATCACGTGCGTTGTGTCAGTTGGTTACCCAGAGGTCTCTTTATAATCCCTGGAAGGCCATCAGCTACATCTATAATAATAAGCAGCATGGCATAACACGAGCAGATCTGTAGAGTAAAACGGCTTGTGCTGACGATCCAGTACCCATTTTTGTCAGTTTTACTTAGAACTAGCTGTAGACCTGTGTTGTGAACTGATTGAAGCGCTCCTGGTTGGTGTACTCATGCAGTGTATCTGCTATTTGAGTTTCATCCAGAAGGAATCCAGTCTGCATGCACTGAAACCTCTCTGCTGTGTGAACCAAAACACAAGAAGAGTGGTGGGGAGACTTACTTAAAACCACACTTGTGTTGAACTGAAATGTTATGGTAGGTTCACAAAATAGTCTCTAAAGGCTCAGAGTGGTATCTCAGTTGAGTAACATAGAGACTTCATTGGAGGCACCTGTTTCTCACGTATAAGACTTAGCTAAGTTTAAGGCTTATAAAGTTAAGTGAAATCACTCCTATGAAACCATCAAGCTATGGATGAGATGTAACAGGCCGAGGAAAATGCAGAGCTCTTTGTAGACATGTACTTTGAGCTCATAACAAATATTGTGGCTAAAAAGATTATATAAAATGTACATTTTAATTAGAAAGTGATCTTGCCACTAAGCACAGCTTTGGTAAGCCCCCAATAAGATACTCTACCCTAGATCTTAAGAAAGATATGGAGCTTCTAGAGAGCGCTCATATAAATTTGTTAAAGAATTAGAATATAGTCATTACATTATGAGGTGCAGCACATTTAATTCCTGCAACTTATAGAAGAACACTTGGAGGGTGGTTTAGTTTCTTTATATGTAAGATTTTGCAACTGAGTCAGAATGGAATAGAGGATTTTTGTTTCTATGGACAAAGGTATAAGAACCAATGCCTGAAAGCGGAATTTAAATATACCTAGTGTGGAAAAAGGTGAAATTACCTAGTATAGATAGTATAGTTAATATATATATATATATCTTATAGATGTATTGAGTATATATCTTACAAAGTATGTATCTTACAGATGTGTAGAGATAGTATAGTTAAGCAACAGTGTGACACCATGGCTTGAAATCTTTGAAAGGAGATTTGGTATTTTTCTTAATTTCTTATTTCTAATTTTGCCCCTGCTACATATACAGGACAGATTCTGTAAAAGCAGAATAACAGTAGTGTGTGTGCCTAAGGCTGTTGTAAACAACCCCATCTGTTTGTCCATGCATCTGCAGACAGAAATAAGAGTTTTGCAGATGACAGTTTGCTGAAAATGTACTCACAGAGTGTGTTTCACTCAAATTCATGATAGAGACTTCCACAGAATAACTTGAGGGCATAGTGAGCTGAAAAAGAGAAAGAAAAGAGCATTCTCTTTAGGGAAGAACTTGGTACAATTATAATACTGCCGTCAAACTCAAGGATAATAATGGAACACAAATACCCTTATAATTAAAAAAAAAAAAAAGGATTTAGAAGGGGTTGCAATAAACTAGAAATAATGCATTTTTTCTAGCAAATCGCATTTAATATAATAAATGTCTGGAAAAATAAAATCTCATTTTACATTTAAATCGATTACATGTTAAATTAGGGTAAAGCGGAGTAGTAATACACCTTATTTCAAGGAGGAAGCATTCTGTGCTATGCCCTTGGAAACCTTCACTCTGGGAATCACTGGCAGAGGTTCACTGCTAAGTTGTGAAGAGGTAAAGTCAATATTACTGTTTCTGGTTTTCTCCTTATTCCTTCTCAGTGCCACCTCTAAGTAAATGTGACCTGTGCAGTTACGCTGGGATCTGTGTTCATAAAGAGCACTCTTGGATCACCACCTTTTCTGTTTTACCTTTTATCAACAAATAATTTCAAGGTGGCAATGTCTTGGAAATTAGTTTCCCGTATCATTTGAATCCATGGGGAACTTTCAGATGAGCCATGGAGGAGGCTGTTTGTCAAGGCCAAGGCTGGAACTACCTGGTACTACATCATAGTAACCCAGCCTGATAGTTTTGCATGCTTCGGCCAGACTCCAGTCCTCATCCCATTTGTGGGGTCCTAGGTGGCTTGGTGGTCTTTCTGCTAAATTGGTGTTGGAGGAAGGAAAGAGAGGTGGTAGCTCATCAAAGGAATTCATAAATAACACTCAGCCTTGCATAGCCATTTGAAAACTCAGGCAACAGTTCAGGGAATTGTGAAAGAAATTCAAAATTAAGAATAAAAGAAAAATTATGAGGATAGACAAAGATTGTTAATTACAGAAGAATAAACAACACTGTGGTATGTATTTCAGAATATTAATTTCCATCTGAATTATTAAAGTAGTAAAGGAAAATGTTGGCTCTGTTCAGATCTATGCCCTTAATGAAAGGCAGGTCCCCTGCAAAGGTTCTTCCTTTATTCTCATATACCTGAAGAAATATCCATTAAGCTTAGCAATCTCCCTAGTTTCGTTTGTGTAGCATATATGAAATTTTAATGAGTTGTTGTTCTTTAGCAGTCTTTGAACATGACTGAGTTAAGAAGACTTGAACTGAAGTTGTAAGGTGTCATAGTGGTGGAGGTGTCATTGTAAAGTGGAGGGTGACTTTTTACACAGGCAGATGGAGACAGGACAAGGGAGAATGGCTTTAAACTAAAAAAAGGAGAGATTTAAATTAGGTATTTGGAATACATTCCTTTCTCAGAGGATGGCATGGCACTGGCACAGGCTGCCCAGAGAAGCTGTGGATGCCCCATCCCTGGAGGTGCTCAAGGCCAGGCTGGATGGGGCTTTGGGCAACCTGGGCTGGTGGGAGGTGTCCCTGCCCATGGCAGGGGGGTGGAGCTGGATGGGCTTTAAGGTCGCTTCCAACCCAAACCATTCTGTGATTCTGTGTGTATGAAATCTGAATTATGGCAGTTGGAAAATGCTACAGTGCATTTCATGGACTCCTTGCAGTCTTTGAAAGTACGGACCAGCAGTAAAGTTTACTACAGTATGTAAATTTATGGCAGAGCAGCTGCTTCATAGTACCTGAGGTTATGTTATTACTCTTTGGCAGCCCAAAGTAAGAACAAATTAGCCAACTCATCTTGCACCGAAGGGAGAGCTGTTTCACCGTACCTGACATTTACACCAGGGTATGAGCGTGCCCACAGGTTGTTGGCTCTGTGGGACACACTGCACGCACTTAGTGTAACTTACCTTGAAAGACTTGTGTGTGACCTTCGTTAAGGATCAGGCTGTGTGAAATGCTTATCACGCATCAAAACTGTATCCTGACTGTGTTTGTTAAATGACATATTAAGTAGTGTTAATAACTTTTTTCTACCAGATGCTTCGCAAAATTTGTCTTTGCATCCCTGAATGCTTTCATCCGTCACCGTGACAGACTTTTTCAGGAAGTAGCTGAAATCCATGGGTGGGTTTTACGGGAGAGGAGAAACACTTCTGCAGGAACTTAGAAATGGCAGTTGGCATTAGCTGTTCACTGCATAAATAACTCTTGCTTTAAATGAAAGGCCTTTATTTTATTTTTACAAACAAAGCACTTATGTGCCTCTCCGTATTAACACCTCGCTGTGACACCTAGGCATGGATAAGCAGCGCTCTGTCCTGGCTCAGAACTCACCTACTTTTAGGCTGATATGTGTGATTGTCAGTGTTGAAACTACAACAATTGAAATGTTGTTTGGCTCCTTTTGCCATTCTTTGAATACCTTCCAGTACTATCCTTAAAATAGTTTGGGATGAACCAAAAATAGTTGATGCTATTGACAGATGCACTTTGGATTAGGTCTTGCAGAAGAACCGTGAAATTTGTAGTACTTAGTTTGGTTTGAAAGCAGTTGGTGGTTGGGACAAGTCTTAAAAAGGATATTTGTTTTCTTGTGGCTGGGATGAATCATTTCCTCTTCTGCAAAAATTATTTCTACAGGTGATTTTCATAAAAAGTTTGTTCTGTTGTTCCTCCTTTCACCCCCATCTTCAACCCCTTGAAGCGCTGATCTCAAGTTATGAGTCACTGGTAGGGAAAATTAACCTCCAGTCATCCTAATTCCTGGTGGAACTTGACACCGTACAGTTTGGCACAGTTGTTAATCTCTGTTTCAGGAAAATAAAACACCGGGAAGATGAGTCAGGCTTGAGGTTGATTGGCAGAGCTGTGGGAGAAACTTGTGCACGGCACCTGCCCACGCTATTCCTGGATCTTGCCCTCGCTGTTAGTGTCATTCCGTGAGCATTAAATGCACTCATTGAAATAAAGAGTAAGAGAAGAGATGGCAGGAGAAGAAAGCAGTGTCCTATGAAAGCTGTAGTAAGCTCAACCTGCTTAGCGATACAAGTGCTGACATTATTACTGCTTTTTCAGTGTTGATAAAGAGACGCTTTTAATATTGTTTCTGTCTCTTGTCTAATAGGTATGAAGAGATCACTGGAGTTTGGAAAGAAATTCGGTAGCTCTGTTGCCTGTGTTAAGAAAAAAACATTCCCCTAGCAGAGAAGGGCATGTACTTTTTACACTGAATCTAATGCAGAGACAATTCTTCCCTTTGCTTTAGGGAAAAAAGTTGTTTTGGCATCCTTTTCCATCCCCTCCCGAGAACTGATTGATTTTTGAGGAGCTGGACGTTTTTGTTTTTAACAATATTTGGAATTTGCCTCCTGCTCTGATCTCATGGGATGGGGTGGGGAAATAGAGTTAATACTTGGGGGAAACAAGTTGCTTATTGTTGCTTGTTTGGATTTTATTTCCTTGTGGTTTCATGTTGCAGTGGGGAAGAAAATGAAGTAATACTGTGGTGGAGGACGGAATGTGAAGAAGCATATCAGTTTTAATGCTTGCCGCAGTGTAGCAGACACCTGCCATCTTCCCGGGAGAAAAGGAGCTTTTAAAAGCTCCACTTGCTATCAGGATTCCCAGGAAGAAGGCTGAAGTCTTCAGCTCTGAGCTCTGCCAGTGTTTTGGTAATAGCTATGGTTTTGGCACCAAGGCAACAGCCTTACTCTGGAGGGCATCAACAAAATCACAGTGACAACTGTGGCAGTATTGGCAGTATGCCTGTGTGAATTTAGCTTCTTACACCCTTGGCATGTGATTGTTACAAACAACACTTTAATCTGCCATTACCTTTTCTAATTCCAGGTCAGTGAAGAAACACTACCTGAGAACAGTCTTCTAGCTTTTAGGCTCTGTATTTCTTTACAGCCAAGAGATTGTATATTAAAAATGATTCATAGTTGCAGCTGTAGTGCACTCCATTTAAGGTGAAAATTATCAGTATGAAGGATATTTTGTCTAGAAGAGCATCAAGTGAAGGATTTCCCATAATGACCTTGCGTGCTCTTGAACTTTGAAGTCCTCCTGCCTGAGTAGAGGAGTAGCAGTTCACTCTACACCCAGTATATTTAAGCAGCCCCATCCAATGCACTTCAGATAATTCACACCAGTAATTCTGGTGAAGCATGATATTCCCTAAGTGTCTGGAGGTGGAGGAGTAGGAACCAGGGATCCCTATTCCAAGTAAGAGGATGAAGTCATAGGAGACTGCATTGCTTTCTTTGTAAACCCAGTTCAAATCCCGATTTAAAGTCTAAATGTCCAAGATCGCTCTATCCCCTTCTTACATACCACAGAGGATTGCTGCACAGTTTAGGATGTTGGGAGCTTTTGTTCAGCAGAATGCAGAACAATAGAAATGTGGTTTGGGATGGAGGAGTACAGAACTGTTCTTAGGAAGAGTTAGCACTATACCAGACCATGGTGGGGGGGGGAATAATACTAAAATACCATTCTCCTTCATTTGGATCATCTTATAGGCTTTGTGATTCACTATTTCCAAACTTTTTAATATGAGATGGTTTCTTTTTCTGCTAAATGTGCAGGGAATTGAAGACCTTCTTTAAAATGTTAGTCTGTAGAACCTCCATATTCAAAGCATTATAAAAGTGTTAATTTGTTTTAAATATGCAAGAGAAGTGATTACTCAGTAGCTTAACTAAAATTCGTTTTAAAACATTCTTCTTATGCTTTATTCAGTAGAACTTTTGGTTGAACTTGCAGTGGTTTGTTTTCAGCTTTTCTAATGAGTAGAGATGTTAGCTGGCTTGCTTGATCCTGAGCTGCATGCTGTGCTCCGTTTCTTTCTCAGAATTTCTTAAAACACAAGGTGGAATAACATGGATTAAAACAGAGCTATAATCATTGAATCTAGTGTACATAATCACTTTTTAAATACAGGAGCTTTAAACAAATGTAAGGGAACTTAAAGGATTGTTTTACAGCCTCCCGTGTCTTAAATTACTGCATCATTGCTGGTAAATAATAACAGTTTAGATTTCTCCAGTAAATGGCTAAATGCATTTCACCATCAAGAAAAAAAAGATTAAAAACATTGTTTACTTGAGCACCTTAAAAGAACATGTCTGTTTAAGCCCTCACGTAGGTAGGTTCTTTGCCAATATAGGGAAATTAAAATGAGAATGCTGCTGCAGGGAAAATGCTTATTTCTTGTCGTCTTTGTAAACAAATCACTGAAGATTTTTCCCTTCGCTTTTTTTCCAGCTTTCATATTCACTGATGTGATTGATCTCACCTCCAGTAATTAACCATGAACACATTACTATTTTAATTAACTTCCTTACAAGATAAGAAAGAATTCTCTTTAATGATTCTCAGTGGGTATATTCTCTCAGCTTTTATTCTCCCCTTTGTATAAGCCTATCAGTGTTATTTCTCAAAGGTAGTGAGTATTATTAACTTCATTTTACAGGAGCAGAAGCGTTCAGAATGAGACTTGTCCGTGGTTACATACTGATGAGGTGTTGCACTAGGGATATGTTTGGGTACAGTGTGCTATTCTAATGGCAGTGGTTCACTGCTACTCTTTTTGCTGATCCTGAGCTGGCCTTTCAGATCTGGTTAGAAAACTTAAATTTTTAGTCTTAAACAACAGTTCAGAGAACTTTAACACCAATTAAAAACAACAACAAAAAACATCTCCCAATATTTCCAACCGAATTATATCATGACAAAAAACAGTCTTTTGATCGCTATAGTATTTGTGTGTTGTATATAGTACAGATTGAAGAGTCATGTTCCATACGTGGTGGAGGGTCGAACACATGGGATACTTCCACAAAAAAACTGCACCCAAACCTTGTTTGTTGTTCTTGTTTGGATGCAAGTAGTCATAAAAATGGAAAATTTTACCACACTAGGGATTGCATGTATAGTCCTTCTCTGAAAGAAAGTAGTGGTAACTGCCAGTTTTCTCTCTCTATCCCTTTCTTGGGGCTAAATGTTGGACATTGCTGACATGCCAGCATTGTTCATAACAACAGTGCTCCTCTACAAGTACGGGATCTCTTTTTTTTTTTTTAATCCATCCTGCCCACCCAGTACTTTGCCTTACTGCTCCTACCCAGTAGGGTGTTAAATGGTGATGATAGTGCTACACTGAAGACAGATCTCTCTGGGACTACAATTACTGGTTTTATTCACTTAGCTGGCAGAAGGTCATTAAATGATTGCAGTTGTCAGTCCTCACTAATGTGGGCAAGCATTCAAGCCATTGATCTAGCAGGGAAATACACTGAGTTCCATTACTAGGCCACTGAGGCAGCCAGACTCTTTAGAGGGCTGCTGGCAAGTTAAATACTTTTTTTTTTTTTTTTAAGTGTTGTGCTAGTAGTGTCATGTAGGTCTGTTGAATAGTCATTGGGTTTCCAAAGAAGAGGACTCATATTTAATAAGTTGTATGGACAGGTATTTCTCTGTTTCTGCCACAGGATGATTTTGAAACTGGAGCAGATTTGCTGAACAATGGTAACTGTAGTTGTTTACTTGTTGGGGAACCCATGATACTTGTGAATAAAATATTGAGCACTCCATTTTTATAGGTGTCTATGCAACTGCAAAATAAGTATAGGGATGTTTTATAACATTACAATTTTCATTTAGTTATTTAAAAGACTCTCTGGAATGTAACTAATACAAATTTTCAATGCTGTTGGTGGATTTTTGAACTTCTATTCTCACCAGCTCTTCCTGAAGATATTATTATATCATGGCTTTGTGAAAGGCAGAAGGTAGACACTTATTCTCTTTCAATCCCCTTGTTTTCTCCACTTCTGTTCTAGTTCTGAAGGCTCGCTTCTTGAAATCATATAAAATGTTAGTAAAAATTACCTCAAAAAATCATTGAATCCATCGAGGTCCAAGAGTTAAGATACTGGCTTTTCCTGCAAGAGCCAGCTGTTGCTGCCTGGCAGGTGATATTGCAGCTGTGAAGAGAAAAACCTGTGGCAGAGCTGCTGTAATAACTGATGGACATTAAAACTGGGAAAGAGAAGAAACTGCAGTGCCTGAATGTGTCGTGGCACGTGGTAGCAACATGGTCATATACCCATGTACTGGAGCTAGCCATTGTGGCTTCCAAGGCTAGTGTGCTGGGATCTGTTGCAGGTCATTTCTGCCTGCACCACTACAGACTGGCTTTTATCTACTTTGTGGATAAAATCCTTCAGCTTCCCTAGACAATCTGTCCCAGCGTCTCACTGTATTTATTGTTTAAAAAAAAAAAGCTTCTGTTACAGGGGAGTGAGGTGTCCACCAGTAGGTCTCACCTAAATTCTTTTACTACACTTGCAATGCATTGCTGTGCATCCCTCTCAGACAGGGAAGACAGGCAATTTTCTTCATAGTTACAGCAAACTTCTGTATATTTAGAGACCGTTACCGTGTGTCCCTTCTTTTTTTTCTTTAAACTGGAGAAAAGTGCAGTCTGTTCAGTTTTTCTAGTGGATTGTCCTCTGCGCCTCCTATCACTCTTAACGCTCTTCTTCCTTTTCCCTAGAATCTCTTTAAATGGCCAGCACATGATGTGCCATGTTTTAAATTGAACCACCATACTGTAGCTGAGGCTTTGTAAATGTTAAATACAGCAGAAAGGATTGCTTCATATGTCATATTGCATGTGAGACTTCTGCCTATTTGTGCCAGTAGAGGGTTTTCTCTCTTGTCTCAAAAATCATTGTTTGCTCAGGTTCAGTTTGGCATGTTTGAATATTTCCAAGACGCTTCTCTGAATTATTTTTTCAGTCAGTTGTTCCCCACCCTATAGGTGATTGCACCTGTCTGAGTATAATGTGTTGAATTTCTGGCCTTATTGGATTGTATTTTACTTTTTCATGTAGTTTTGTCTTACGTTTATTTCTCTATCCAAAAAGCACTCCCTTGTCCCCTCTTTGGTGCAGTCTTGGTGCTTTCTGTTATCAGTGAAGCTTCCCTGCAGTTCCGTATTCCGTTCAGATACCTCACAGTGCATGAATCTCTTTCTGAATGATGTCCCTGCAGGCTACCAAGGAACTGGGGTGTTTTCAGAACAGAAATGGCTCTGGCAGAGCTAGGAGGTTTGTGTTTCAGGGCTGCAGGCCTCTAAATACACAAAAGTTAGTAGCTAGTTTATGCAATCATATATTAAGCTTGACATGATACAACTGATGAAAAGACATTTAACATAGTAGAGCAGCCTACAGAGAACAAACCAGGACATTATTGCTTCTTTATCAACTTGTTTTATTGTAGCACTTTAGAGGTTTAGTCATGGACCATGTTTAGCAGCATCCTGAAGAGCTATACAAACGTACGCCATAGCAGGGCCCTTACCAATCACAGCTTGAAAGCAAGGCAGAGCAATAAATTGTCTGGAAGATTAATATGCTAACTACATATTAACTACATTGAGGTGTCAAAAATTATAATTAGCGATATCTAAAAGTAATGAAAAGTGCCCATAAACTTTATATATGTATTACAGCAGCCTGATAGAGTTCTACTTGTGCTCTTCACGTAGGCCCAAAGCTGCGTGGTGGATTAAGGTGGTTGTTGTTGTTAATTAACATTCATCACCATGGTAGAAGATGGATGGATAGAGTTGAGTGGTGAATATTAATAGTAAATAACAATTTCAAATGTTGGAGAGATCTTAAATAGACGTGCTTCAAATAGTGTAACTAAGTTGTTCATAACCTGGGAGTCCTCTAGAAAGTAAATAAAGCTTTGTGACTACTGCTTAAAGCAGACTTGGCAATTGAAAGGAAAAAGGGAAGCAAATACTAACATATTTGTAAACTGAAGTGATGACTCTTGCTTCTACTGTGAATGTGATTACCTTAGTAAAGGATGCAATTTAAGTAAGATGGCCACACAATAGTTATGAGTAGTTCAGTTTGTGCTGAAAAAACAATTCTTAATAAATAGAAGTGAGAGGTATTTGGAGAACCTCTTCAGAGTTTATCTTCTGTCTGTTTTTTTTGGCAGAGATCAAAATGGCACAATCAAGCCTCTTAATATTATGTTGGTGTTGCTAGACTCTCAACAATATAGTCTTCATTTTTTTACGAAGCACAGAAATTTGTGCTTGTAGGTAAGGCAGAGCTAAAAAAGCTTCTTTGTCAATACTGTGTGTTTTTTTCTTCAGTCTGGAGAGGTCTGGTGGTTGGTTTTCTTTTTCGTTAAATTGTCATTTTGCTAGTGAAAAGATGGGACAAAATTAAAGTGCTTTGATAAGTATCTGAGGCAGTTGTCAGCTTCTGTATGTGGAGCACTCTTATTGCGTGGGATTGTTCAGGAGACTCCTCTCTTACCCGTCCTCAGTGTAAGATCAGAAACATTAAAAATCTTTAGATGACAATATCTTGGCATATTCTGAAAGAATGCTTTTCCCAAAGAAAAGGAAGGAAGCTAGCACTTTGCTTTCCACCCAGAAACAGTTCAGTCACTAGTTATATGAGTTTTTTTTCTTTGGGTATTTGTCTGCTTATGATCTGGTGCGAATTCATCAGTGCACGATTTTATTAAGGGTAATCTAGTTTGCATCTTCATTTAGCAGTTGATTTGATTTTATCAACACTGCCCGGAGGTACCAATAGAGTATCATCTTTCCGTAGATTAATTATTTCTGCTCTGTCCTTGAGACATGTTCCAGAATTTATGGGATAAGGGAAGCCTCCTAGAAGCATCATCGTTTTTCATAACAACTAGTTTTCAAACTGTGCAGATGAATGATATCTGCTTGCTTTTCAGACAGTTTATCAATTACTTTTGAAAGTACTAATGCACAGTGATCACTGGTAGTGCCTGAAAATAGATAACCTACAGAAAAGATTCAAAATATATAATGGTACAATACCTGAAATCAGATAATCTTTTACGAATAGGAATATCCGTAACACTTTCTCCTTCCATTTGTTGGTGTCTGGAAGTTGCATCATAAAGTGAAATTTTTGCAGGGTTGTGTTATACTCATTTAGTGTATTTTTTCCCGGTTGTTACAGCAATATCACAAACTCATTCCCATCATTCTTTTCTGCTTCCTGCTACTCACTGGGTGATTTTTTTCTTCATCATAGAACGAGTATTGTAAATCTGAAAACAATAGATGAGCCTGAAGTGTCCTATCTCCACAAGTGAAGAGGCAGGCACCAAGACACAACTGTTAAAATCAACAGGATCTGACCCTTAGAATTATTTTCTTCTAAACAGGCTCCCTAGGTATTTTCTAGGACTTTAATTTGACCGTTTTCGAGTGTTGGTGTTTTTTCATTCTGCTGCCCTTTTGTTTGATTTAAGCATGTAGGCGTGCGAATGGGGAACTTTAAATTCAAGCTTAAATCTCAGATACTAAATTTTTAGTTATACTTTGAGAAATGTCATGTAGAAATGTTTCACTGTACTTTTAAGTGACCTGTTTTTCTGTAAGTTCTTGAGGATTCTGTAACATGCATTGTCCAGTGTAGGTAATCCCTGTTTGTTTTCGAACCAAAGAGTAGAAATGAAGAGTATGACCTATTTTTTCAGTACTGCACTAACCACATGCAGAGCTTCTGTAGGTGTGTAGTGATTTAGAGTGCCTGTGTTTTTGGGTAGCCAGTGACATCTCTAAACAGGATATTATTTTCTAAGGAAGAAAGAGCAGATCACTGAAACTGTCCAGCTGTTGGAAGTCATAAATCAAGCTTCTTGGCAGTTTAAGTGAGGGTCCTCTGGGGGGCTTCGACACAAGCTGGGTACTTGACATCACCAGTGTCAAGACTGAATTTGTTCTGTGCGAGAACTTCTGGAAACAAGTTTATGGGCTAAATTTGAATACTTTGAATACTCTAGATGCCCTTGCATTAGGAAGAAGAAACAACAAGGCTTGGGTTATCTTTTTGAAGCCTGCAAGAGATCAACAGCAGAGCTGTATTGAGAGAACCAAGCAAGTTCTGAACAAAATAGAATCAGGAAAAGCTGAATTAGCTGGTTACTATTTGAGTGAATGTACCTCTTTCTCAGCACATCCAATTAGATGTGTGTTTCTATCACGGTATAAAACCATAAATCAGAATAGTTATTGTGGAATAGCCTACATAACGTAAGTTCTCTCCCTTGCTTACCCCAGGGTAAGTTGCCTCTACACTTGAAGAATAAAAGTATTTATCATTACAACCTGAATTTCCAGCATGGTACAGACAAATGATGTTTGCTTTCAAATGCATACACGGTGTTACAGTGAATTGTCTCCTGTCAGAGCAGATTTCTCAGTGAAGTAAATCTTGATTTAATGAAAGAAGTTGCACTAGCCAGCAGCTTGTTACTTACACATTTTAGCGTTACTTCCATTGAGACATCCTTTTACTTACTTCATGCTGTACTACTTCACACAGTAATACATTTCTTGAATACCTAAGTACAGAGATAATGCAGGAAAGAAACCCTAACTTTTGTAGGCCTTTGAGATGTTTTTCTGTTTAACATGACTGCAGTATACATTTAACTCAGAAGGTAAAGTATATCGACCTGATATGTCTCTCCACTGTACACTCAGGTTTTTTTACAGCAAATTGAGAAAGAAAAGGAATAGCTATATTCCAGTTGCAGATGCTAATTGTTCTGTTGTACGGAGCTCTGCGATCACTTTGAAAGGAGCAAAGATTAACGTTGAAAGAGAAGCCAACAAGTTGGTCAGGTTGCAGAAGTGGAGTAGAGGGGATTCCTTGGATCCAATTCACCACTAAGGGTTTATGTAATAGGAATGCTGCCTCTTAACTAATCAAGAAAAATGTGATTTAAAAACATTTTCTGCCATGCCTGCCCTGCAGGATTTCTGAACTTTTGACTGCATTTTTCTCTTGCCTTTCCCACCGCCACCCTGTGAGCTACCTCCCTGCAGTCATTTGCAGCTAGGCAGCTGAACTTAGCAAGAAGGCATTTCTTCGAAAAGACCATCTCCTGGCACTTCGCCTCTGTCAGCATGAGGCTGCTTTTTGTCCCAGCAGGTGGGCAGTGAAACAATTTCTCCTAAAAGGTTTCTTGATTATTTTCATAGTGCTTTTGCAAATGTCTTTAGCGAGTGCTCTTCTTCCTGGGTTGTACCTGCATTAATTCTGGCTGTACTGAGTTACTTTGGCCTTTGTCCAGTTCTGTATTAAGCAAGTTTTGCAACCCGCACAGAATTGCTTCAAAGCTAATTTAAGGGACTTAAAGAAGATTGATGAGGATTCCCCTCTGAAGAAGGGAAGCCTCAAATGCTGTGGATTTGCTGTGTAGTGGTAATAGCTCCCTGTTAATTCTCCTGGCTTCTAGCTCATCCTGTGTATGTGACAACACAAAATGGTGGCTAGCAATAGCTTCTCGTACAGATTGCCACTGGCTGGCTGCCAGAACTGCCCATTGGGCCACTGGACTTCAAGCGTGGGTCCAGACTGGGGTGCAGACTGGTTCTGTGGGAATCTGAGATTTCTGCCCCGACATCTCAAGCGAGGAGAGGATTTTCGCCCTGCCTGCTGGTGCTGATGTTTTCAGACTTGGTGATGTGAAGGCAGGGTCTTTGTGACTTGCCTCCCTGAAGTGCTGAGTAGCAGCTGCTAGGGTTTGTCAGTGGGAGGTGTTGCTACACAGCATCGGTCAGCCTTGGGTGCTGCATACCTGAATACAGGTTCAAACACCCGGATGCCGCCATGTGTGTAGTGCTGTGCTTCCCTAGCACTGCGTGCATCTTCGTGGTGGCCACAAGTGGAGTCACAGCAGCCCTCTGAAAGGGCAGACATTCCTGTCTAGCAGCACAAAACAGCTAAATTTCACAAGACTGCTACATGCTGTATTTGTTTCAAAAGAAAAGAAATTATCTCAGTAGAACTGTAGTAGAAGACATGGGAACAAAAGTCGTTTTGAAGGCATTGTCTTGTTATTCCCATATTTAAGTTACTGAACACACGATTTTAATGATGACTGTTCACTCGTGATTTGTATGCCGCCTTAGTTTTTGTAAAATTCTTTGGCATTTTAGCACAATGAATGTCAGTGCTGTGACAAATCTTACCTGGTTTGGATCAAGCACACGCAGACATGGAAAGAATTATATCTGTGGTATGTGGCAACTAATCTTGAAAGAGAGATTGAGAGAGACGTTTTTAGAATCACTAGTGTCTTTCTAAGAATGATTAGCCTACTGTGATTTAAAGGGTGTTTGCAAATCCCAGAAGTCAAAGTTTCTTTTCATATGTAAAATTCATGTATATGCAAGGAATAATTCTTTCCGAAAAGCCGAACTAATCACTTCTTAATTGGATTTTAATTCTCTTCACTATTAATGAGCCAGAAAAATTAAAATGTTTCTAGACATTCAGATATTGTTTGCAGCTTAAAAATATACACATTAGACCTATTTAGATAAGATTTTTTTAATTATTTTGCGTTTCACAGCAATATTTCAAAACCTGTGTTGAATCTTACCTTTCTAAGGTTAATTTAAAATCTGTACAACTGTAGGGGGCAGGTTTTTTGCTTAGGATGATTTTCAGTTTTATAAAAGTAAAGCGGTTTCAGATGTACATGCCCTTTTTTCCTTGAACAACTGTGATTACATTCATCCTTCCATCTCTCTATTTTGTAAATGGACAAAAGATTTTTAAAAGTGAGAAAAAGTGAAACCAAATATTTGCAAATTGCTGACTATTTTTAAAAGTGGAAGTTTGTATTTAATTTCAGCAGCTTAAAGTACTTTTAGCCATGTGATGCAGTGTGAGTATTTGCACAGATTCATTTTGTTTGTTGTGATGATCATATCACTTCCTTTTGTATAAAAAGATATTGATTTCATATTTACTCACAGGAGAAGCACCTAGTGGATGGCTGCCAAAATTATTTTTAATTCAGTATGTAAGTCTCGATATCTAGCTGTATTATCTTAATAGAAAAATAAAAGGAAAACCTTTGTTTTCAACCTCTCTCTTTCAAACCCTGTTAACTTTTCAAAAGCTAAACTACTGTGTGAAGGAGAGGACGCTTGTCAATGCAGAGGCAGAAATGGACAAACTTAGCATCTTTCTGAATTTAGGTCTGTGACTATGATGCTAGGTGGTGGTTTTCCTATTTCCTAAGTAAAGATCACATAACAAATTCTGAATTTTTAAAACAAGCAATAGTTAGGAGGGCAAAGACCTTCATAGAAGTAAAGGTACAGAACATTTTTTATCCTACTTAACGAGTAAGTAAAGTTACAAATCGTATCACACAGCTGTTAACTGCATTTACTTGTAGACCTTACTCTGCAGAGTTAAACTTCCAGTGTCTTTGTTAGATGGAAATTGTGCATACGTTGTTTTCAAATGCTAAAGCTTGTTTATTTAAATATATATATATATGTATTTATGTACGAAAGAAGAATGACAAGTATTTTTGTTTGTAGTTTAATCCTCAACTACTCTGTAGTAATGTAGCTGTGCAAGCAGCGTTGCTTTCTCTCTGGATCGTACTAATAAGAATAAGGGCTCTAAATTAATGCTTCTGGTTCCAGTGGCTGAATTGAGAGTGATTCTTTCTAGCACTGAGACCCCTCTGCCGTGTGACAGATAGGGACATTGCTTTGCTTTCCATCTGTGCTAATAGCTGTAGTGAAATGAGAGTCTTTATTTGAAAATATGTGAGCAATGAGTAATATAATGTGGCTAGCACAAGTGGATCACTCCTAACTGTGATAAAGCAGAAAACACTAGTACCCTTTTATGAGCATTTACTCTTGTAAAAGCTGTCATCTTCTAAAATTAGGCATGAAATGTCATCATGGGAAATTCTTTAGGGCTTGCCCTTTCCAGTTTACCTTAATCTTTGAGATAGAAGCACGTCCCTTTATTGGCTACATGAATAAACCATTGGACTTGCTTCAGAGATAACACCTAATTTAAAGGTGAGATTGAATCAGTTGTTGAAAATAGTCTATTTGGAGAAGCTTAAATAGCTTCGTATATCTCGGTGTCTCACTGAATTGATTTTCTCCCCCTCCCATTTGTTCATCTTGGCGGGAGAGGTAATCATTATTTTAGCGAAGACAGGAATGAAAACTCTTAAATTGCAAATGTCACCTTGACGTGCATCTTTTTTGTTGAGTTTTCATTTAATGGTGTGTTATTTAACCTTAACTGATGATGATGAAAGCCCTACTGAAGTCAGTTTTCAGAGTTGTTTAAAGAAAAAAAAAAGTCTCCTGGTCAGAGAGAAACAAGAAAATTAGTGGTGTCCTTTAATCATCAGGCAATGACTGGCCAACAACATTGAGTGTTACTGGAAACACAGGAGGGCCAGGTGCTCGCTTTGTGTAAATTGCCAGCAAGAACTGGAGCTGATGGATAGCATTTCAGAGAGGAGTCTCTCCGGAATGCCTCATCTCTGCCTCAACAGTTCTCTTGTCCATCAGCTGTTTTATTTGGTTGTAGTGTTCAGTTTGTTTGTGGCGTCTAGCTAAATACTTAAATATGTTCTCTTGTAGTGAGTTCTGATAACCACTTTAGGTAAGATATGTTTGTGGCAGTAGCTGGAAATCTGTGTGAAAATGCCTTCAGTGTTTTGTTCTGAATGTTTCCATCTAATGAGAACTAAAATACTGAATTTTACCTAGAATAATCCTACGTGATTTGGTGAAGCCTTCAGACATAGAAATAGTTTCATTTGAAATTTCTCACGTTTCCTTAGCCATGATCAAATTAAAATCAAATGTGCTTTTTTTTTGGCCATGCTATGTGGATTTCCATGTTTCACATTACAGGCAGTGCTCAGAATAAATGTGTTGCACAGGATCATATTAGTGTTGGGTTTCATTAGTTATAAAAATAGATCCCGTTGATCATGTATGCTTTATAAAATATGATAGGTCTGTTTCCTTTAAAAGCACAGAGGTTGTAAATATGCAATGAAGTACGAATGTAATCCTCTGTTACTTCTTCTATGTTCTGGTTAGACTAGAAGCTGCAAATACTGATACCAAAATGAAAGCAATGAGAAGTAGTCAACCAGAACTTGAGGATGAGCAGTAAGCTCCATTCACACCCACATTTTGTTGACTGTCAAAATGAGATGTGCTGGATCCTAAATTAGAACATGCACGCGGATACATGCATCAAAACAACCAGACATGGGAATTATGCTAAGCAATTGCAGTGGATATTTCTGTACATGGAATTGAGCTTTTATCTTACTACAGTGCTGTGACAGTAGTAGAAAGGCGTATGTGAAAGCATATGCTATGTGTGGATGCTTGGTATTTGGGGAGTTGGTTTCCTGAAAACCAGCAGATAGCTGTGTTGTCTCACTGTATGGTTTTGGGGGTTCTGCAGTGCTAGCAGTCCTGGTTCTAACTGCTGGGAAAATACACCAAATATACTGCAAAAGTATCTGCCATTGGTTGTGTTACCACCGTGATGAGGTGAAGTGGTTGTTGAGACAGCTTGGAAAGACTGGCTGGTGCTTGATCCATGTTTGCTGGATCGCCTTCTGCTTGTAATTAAATTTGTATTTTTACAAGCAAAGACCACTGCATCAACTGCAATAAAATAATTCTCTGTGATTTTAGCAGTACAAGAACAAGTCTTCAGGGAGTTTATACATATTTGTCTGGGAGTCACATAGCTCTTTGTTATCCAAAGCAGTGTAACGTTTAGTTGGGTCTCACTAAGTCACTACCCTACCGTGAGTTGTTTCTTCTCTGTACACTATTCTCTAGTGTCAGAAATTTAGAATTGTTTAAAATGAAATAAATATAGAAATTAAAATTTTAGATTAAAAATCTGGCTTTAATTCTGTTCATTCTCCTTGCCAGCTCAGTCAGGGTATAGGATGTATAAAAATGATACAGCCATATCCTTTGCATTGTCTCACTTTGATGTTTTCCAGAGCTGTTAAACAACCAAGCTGCTGATGGCCAGTACTTAACATGACCAGGTTGAGTATAAAACGTGAGGGAAAAGGCTGTAGCAATTGGTGCAGATTGCTGAGGAAGTTTTACAGCAAGGAAGGGATAACCTCTACTTCTCGTTTACAGCAGTTACATAGAGTTACAACAATAACAGCATTTCACATTTCTTCTTGTCTTGTCTTAGGTTTTCTACCCTAGCAAAGATGGTACTAAGATCCCAATGTTTATTATTCACAAGAAAGGAATTAAATTGGATGGTTCTCATCCTGCCTTCTTGTATGGATACGGAGGCTTCAACATATCAATTACACCAAGCTACAGGTAAGCGGGATAATTTATGCCTTCTTCCAAAGTATCTGATGTTAATAACTGTCAGGACTGAGAGCTGGATGGATTATGGATCTGATAGAGTTAACGATTTCAGGTCCTTGAAAAGTAGGATGGGGCCACAAGGACTGTACATCAGTGTTCAGGCAGCGTTTATCTGCTTTGCTAGTTCTGAATTCAAGGATCACAGAAGAAATTTGTGTCAGACTAGAGAAGTGCCATGCTTTTTAGAGGTTTACAGCAAGCACCCTACTCGTTCAGTTATAGCTTAACTTCTTCCTCCTTTGTCACTAACAGAAAAGCATGTGGACATAATGAATTAAACACGTTTTTGAGCCTTCTGCTGAACTAATAACATAGGAATTTTCCTTTTTATCCTTTTTATCAATTTATACAATTACTTATGACTAAATATTAAAGAAAATATGTAATGTAAATTATGAAAATAGTTGTGGTTTCATATTATACTTATGATGAAATTGTCAGAAGCAAAATCATACGGTGTTCCTTTATAATCAGGAAAGAGAAAAGATGATTCTGTCTCGAGGTTTGTATGATGCAGGCTCTGCATATGCAAAGCAATGCATTGTAAACCAAAAATGCTGTTTGCAAAACAGGATTTGTAGCCCTCAAAAGCCATAAGCTTTATTGAATAGATCATCTCTTTAAAGAAAATGCTTATTTCCTCAGCAAGGTAATTTGAATAGACTTAGCAAAAGTGGCACTGATTGTCTTAGAGCTTTTAATACATAACAAGTGCTCCTAGGTAAGAGGCAACAAGAAATGCAAAGGACTGAATGGAGAGCAGTTTTTCAGACAGTATAAGAGCAGCTCACTAACGCAAAAGTAATGTTATTAAACTGTCCTATTAAATTTGTGTGCTACCAGTCTTGCTTTAGAGTCAGCACATTTCAATAAATCCTTTGTACTGCTTGCTCTTCCAGGTCACTGTGACTGTATTTCTAAATAGCATTTACAAATTCTGGTCCTCTATAGCAAATACCTTGTCTAAGAATGGACCTCACATCTTGCAGTGTGTGATTGTTTGAAAGTTTTTTATATGCCTTGTAAAACTACATTTTTAATTTCCTGTAGTTCTTGTGAGACACAATTATATAACCAGAATAGGTTTTAAATTCCTTTTTAGATTAGACTCGAGCATTGATTTATTACAGTTTATTGTAGATGCTGAAAACTGTGATAAAACCTACCATGTTTTCTTTTCTAAAGTAAACATAATGTATTTATTGATTTGGGTTAAAATTTCACATACTGCAGAGCAGACATGAGTTGGTTGCTGGCAAAAGCAGGAAAAAGTATCTCACAGTATGTTGTTCTGTCTCCCTTCCATTAGCCCTGATGCTTGCTGGAACCTTTGCTCGTTTCCCTCACAAGGATGGCAGAAAACTCTGCTAACAAAAAGAATGGGTGGTTTTCTGCCATTTTGGCAAGTTAAGAGTTGACTCACAGGAGTCCAGCAAACATAAGCAGGCAGCAGGAAGGTGTAGCTGACAGAAGAGAGGAGGAAGGGAGAGGAGGGAGCAGTGACCTAGATCTTCCTGAGCCCCATGAAACTGTACTCTTGTTATACAGTTGGTTTAAATATGAATATGAACCTGCAACAGTCCCTTAAAAGTAAACACACAGTGAACTATCAGTCACCTCCAGATCAACATCCATTATTCCACTAACAGTGTAAAGAAAACACAGATGTGCTGCACCTCCCTCCTCATTCTCTCCCCATACCAGCAACACATCCCTTCTCAACCTTCCTCTTTCTAAAAGAAAAATAAGAAAAGCCAAAGCCTTGGAATGCATCTTTATCTTTAGTAAACTCAGAATTGCATACTTGATGAGGAAGCATGTTCCAAAAGTAAGCAGACAAGATCAGGGAAAGAAATTGTAATAGAGAACCTATGCCGGAAAGGTAAGACTTCTTTCTAGCTCCCCATTTACTTGGGGGATTCAAGTAACATGTGACTATGTCCATGTCACTATATACTGCAGTATTCAGGAGTAGTTCCCAGCTTGAAGTGCTGTTCCCACCACAGCCCTACACCAGTCTTTTTTTGTAGATGAACTCAGGCACGAGTGCTAGAAAAGAGCCACAGTACGGTCAAGGCTGAGGCCTGCCACAGAGTCAGCCTACTTGTCAGACACCACCAACAATAAAACACTGTGTTTCTGGGTAAATATTCCTGATTTTTATTTGAACTTAAGGCTCTTGTAACTTTTCACAAAACGTGCCCATTAACAGGAGCCAGCTCTTGAGCTTGAGAAACTAATTTTTGCTCTATTCAGAAACAGATATTGCTTTTCACTTATTCTTTAACACACACACTTCTTTTTTTTCCCCCTGAAAGTAAGAGAAACAAATCAACAAGTTAGAGGATCCAAAAATAACTACGAGGCTGAAGTCATTAAGTCAGTTACAGCAGTGTTTTATTTTTGAATACAAGCATGCATCTTTTATGTTCCTTTGGACTGAAGAGCTGTATTTGGTAGCATTTCTAATATGGTGCACACTAGAGCACTATCATTAATTATACAGCTTGCGTGGCAAGTGAAAGTTAAAAGTGATGGAATCAGCATCTGTGGCTTCACAGAGCAGCTGTGGAAATGGTGTTGCAAACCCACCAATAATGCCACAGGTTCTGCTAATTACACTGCAGGAATCAACGCGTTTCGCTGCGTTGTTCTGTATGTACCTCTGTAGGTGCAGTAGAAGCAATTTCTAATGTATCCAGAAATACATCTGATTGTGAAGCAGACTGAAATTTTATTTCACTGCTACAGGGCCAGATTTGAGCAAGCCTATAAGAAAAGAGTGCAGGGGAAGTCCGTAAGCCCACAAAAAGGTCAAGCAACACAGCATAGACCAGTGCAGAGTGCAAGATTACTCCTCTGTTACCACTCCCTTCAGCTTCACAAAAGCCAAGAAAGCAACAAAGTCAAGTGACACAGGATATTTTTCCCTACCACCATCAGCCTGCATTCCTCCAAAGAAGAAAGCTGCAGCGATCAGCTGTAATACCCAACAGTACACCATTAGTTCTGGGAAAGCGTTCTTGTTCCTTGAAGCACAGCTCCTCATGTTGTTCTGTACTGCAAAAAGTACTTTTTTCTTTTTTTTTTTTTGTTTTGTTATACTTCTTAAAAAAGAGTAACAGGGATAGGAGGGAGCTCTCCAGGGAAAGTACTACCCTCTCCTCCCTCCGCTGACCTTATCAATCTTTCCTTCACTTTTTCTTTACCCTGCTTCCAGGAGAAGACAAACAGGGCTGATGAGAAAAAGGCTACAGAGACTGTTAAGAAGGTCAGGGAGCCATGTAATGAGGCATTTTCTGGACATCCAGGGCTACTGGGCAGTTAGCTATGACTCAAGCAGCAAGTTGACTTGAAATTGAATCTGGAAGCAAAAACCTACCTGGAATAACGCAGGAGGCAATAGCAGGGTTTGGTTGAAAATTTATTTTTGTGCCAATTGCTTCGGATTTTCACTTAAAAGTTAGTGAGTCCTGATTATATGCTAATAAAACCTGATTCCTTGAATTTAAAGACTGCTTTGAGAAAGCTTGTTATAAGCTTTAGGCACATCTACCTCAAAGTGTTGGTCAAGTTAAGACTCCCGACTCACTTTACCACTAACTATACCCAAGTGGGTATTAATTGGTTTTTGCAGTGACATTAGTAGTTATGTAAGTTGTGGGGTATGGCAGTAATATTATCAGAAGTGCCTAAATCACAGTAGTATTGCTGAGATTGAACACAGGTGTACTAAGCCTTACTTTGGCAATATAATGATTGTTCCCAGACCCTGGAATTCATCCCACTGAGGATCTGTGTGATACACAGAGCATTTGCTCGGGGAAATGGGGACTACCTTCCTATAATAACAGTGACTGACTGCATTAGGAACTCTTCTGAAATTAAGTATCTTATGAGATCACAAGTCACTGAGGCCCCTCTGCAAATTACCTTCAAGTTAGCATCTCTGCTAGAGGAGTCTCTGTGGACAGGATGCACTCAAGAATTTGGTTTTGCGTTGCTCAGATTCTTTGTTGGTTAAATATGCTGATTCCTCAGATAGGCACGGTCTCTTTCAGCAAATGGGAAAGATGGACTCTGTTCTGGCATGTTTTGTTTCTTAAATATTCTCAGGCAATATATTTGCGTGACAAATTCATACCTTACCTTCAATTCCTGTTCTTTTACCTTTGATTATTAGAAGATCAAGTAAGTTGGGCCAAAATTTCTATTGATTTTGTTTGGGATAGAGACAAGGAAAAGTAGTGCAGAATATTCTGGGAGGTTTTGTGACTTTAACATAGCAAAAATTAAGAAGCCATAATCTAATGGATTAGGCTACTATCAGGTTACTCTGTGTCCACATTAGCAATGTATCAACTTGTAGAAATCAGGCATCCTGGAGTTTGACAGAATAATGGTCTCTGACCTGTGCACAATTGCTTAAAGAATATAAATCTTACATCTGATCAGCATGTCCTAGTGATCTAAAGAAAAATATGATTCACAGTGATGGACTTAAGAATTGATCTTTACAGAAGCAGAGAGAATTCATGCCTCCTGAGCCATCTGATGGCCACAGATAACCAGCCCAGGCTGAAAATTTTTCCTTTGGGTTATGGAAGTACAAAAATCTCTTACCAGTCATCCTTTTGCTTTTCTCTTTGTTTTCTTAATCAGTGGTATATACTGTCAAGACCAATGCCAGTACATAGGTAATTGCTTTGGGAGGTATGAAACGTACTTATTTTGATACTACATCCATGTGTGAGACACTGTAAGACTACTGTCTTTCAGGACATTTCTGATAAGCAGTAGGGGGACTTAAAAATAAGAAGGCCCAACCCTTGCTCTTGTCGTTGAATAGGATTAATTTTTGCAGGCAATGGTTTCTTGCAAGAGCAAAGATTTCAAGAAGATAAGAAATTTTAACCTACTAGGAAAAAAAAATTGTTGAGATTAAGTTTGAAAATATTACTGTTCCCTTTGGCATATGCATGGTTTGCCATCTGGAGCTTTTGCTATGTTAAGCTACTGCCTCAACAGATCAGAGATCTATTTTTCTTCTTAATTGTTAAATATAATCTGAGTTACTTCAATCCCTTTTAAAAATATAGTAATAACTTCGGTACTTTTGCAATTTAACGTTTTTCTAAAAATTCATGTTAGATTAGCTTTCAGACAGGTTTGAAATATATCAGGGAAGGCAGAACTTGTAATTTCAGTTTTTACTATTTGTTATGCATTTAACAATGCAAGTAGAAAATAATGAGGGAAGGGGATTGACCAGAACTTGACTGCAGACCCTGCAGAACTTTTCTTTGCAAACACGATTTTATAAAGGTCAAAGAAAAAGTGTTAAGCAGAAGCTGAAAATACCAGCCCATAAGCAAAGGTCACGTGCTGATCATAAGTCTTAATTCTTTGCTTTCTTCATTTGGGCTAAACCCTGAAAAAGCGAAGGGCCCTCCACAGAGGAGCAGTTAGAAAGCCATGGGGATCCAGTGGTACTGTACAGCTTTTGTCCCCACACTGAAGGCTTCAAAGATGATCAAAAAATGGTGACGTGTCTTGGAGGGTTGTCTTCTAGGCAGAATCACTGGCCGCTCTCCTCCAAAGTGCAGAACTAAGGGAGCAGTGCAGGTTCCTTTTGAGAGGAGTTCTTTTGAGAGTGTTTCATTTCCACAGAAAACCATTGAAGAAAGCCTGGCTACTGAGGTTTGCTGTCAGGGCAGGACTTTGCTCATGATTTCATCATTGATCTTGGGAGAGATCTTTTCCTAAAAGTATTTTTATAAAAGTGTTAGGAATGTAAGCGGTTGGAAATCTGAAAATAATCCTTTGTTTGCTTTTTCAGTGTGTCCAGACTTATTTTTGTGCGACACCTAGGAGGTGTTCTAGCAGTGGCAAACATCAGGGGCGGTGGTGAATATGGAGAGACCTGGCACAAAGGTAAATCAGTCCAAGCAGAGGAACAAAACTGCAGGCTTAGCCGTGAAGATGACAACGTTCTTTCTTTCCCTCTTCCATACTCATATCACCTTTTGGCTTGTAATTATTCCATAGAAAAGTGGTTTTTTTTATTATTCAAATATATATATGTGTACATTTTTTTTCTTATTCATATGACGTAGCTTGTCCAGTGTTATCTGATATTTCCAGTGAATTTTTGAAACCTGCTTTAAAATAGTTTTGTAAAAAAACAATATATTCCAAGAAAATTCTTACATTTTTTTTTAAATAAGATGACCTTCCTAGACTCACAGCATCTGGAAATCTAGCTATTTATCTGAACTATCTTCCAAAAATGTCTGTGTTGCAAGAGATCCGCCTCACTTTCACATACCTTTTATGTTATGTGTAGTTGCACGTGACCCCACAGTTCTAGATCCCTAAGGCAACACCAACTGACTGCTTAGTCTTTCTTGGTATGATAGAAAGGAGTTAGCCATTTGCAGAACCTTACAGAAGGTGTGAACTGTGGAGTTCAAAATGCATCTATTCCAGCTTCGCATGTTAGAAAACAGGCGTCGACAGATTGGTTTTGCACAATTTATGAATAGGCCAGGTTTCATTTTTTATTTAGAGAATGAGATTTTCATACAAACTTCAGTCAGCTCCACAAGTGCAGTGGCATATCACACACTCTGTACTCTTAGGAGGTCCAGCTTCTTGTGGACAGGCATTCTTTAAGCTGCCTTCAATGCTGCAGGGAAGCCAGGTCACTCGCTACAGAACTACGTCAATCTCTTTCCCTTTTTCTTAGTACCTTTGATGTATTACTCCATATTTTTGCAGTACGGTCCTTGTTTAAATCCTTTGATTGCCTTTGTCAGCTTGTCTGATTGTTGACAATTTTCTGCATCCCTTCACTAGAGGAAAAAGCTGAAGAAAGTCGCACTCAGCTGCATAACGTACACAGTCATTATTCAGTGATGATGCCTTATTAATATCCCAAGAATTTGATGGATTAGTTGCTGGAGATGTTGTCAGTTAGGCAAATGGACCAAAGCAGTGATATTTATGATGCAACAGTTTGCATTGGGAGTAATCCATAATAACTTTGCATCAAACAAAATGGTATTCCCAGATCATTACATCTGTCTATTTTCATTTCATCTGTGGTAACTTTTTGTCTGGGTCATTTCCTCACAATTGAGTTAAAGATGTAATGGTTTTATAAATAGAAGCTATATAAGCTTGCAGATGCAGGATATTATTGCTAAAGGTGAAGTATCCTTCATTAATTTTAATTTGCCAATTGATTTGTAATAGGTTTTAATAAAATTTATCTTAATATGATAATGCTTTTTTTAGTCCACCTATTTCCTGCTTAGTTTTGACCCAAGTCTTTTATTGCAGTTGCGAAATTAGATATGCATCTGTTCTTTGTTAACTCTAAAAGCAATTACAGAAGACTGTTTAACTGTATAGACAGGTTTCTGACCTGACACCAGATCAGAACTTTAAGCAGAGTAGTAAGATTTATTTCTCCTTTGTTGCCATACTTTTGAAGAATTTTTTCATTGTCCCAACATGTCTCTCTTCTACAGTCTTGTTAATGTGAGAATGATGTTTGTTTTAAAAAAATAAGTTACTGACTCCAATCCTACAAGGAGATCTATATGACTAAAAGCTAGAGTTTTCTTGCCTGACTTTTTGCAACAGAGAAATGAAGCATCCAGGGTAAGCTGAGTGTGTGGGATCATTGGATAGACAGTGGAGATAGTGACACCTCCAGATGATAGCTCATTCCACTTATTTTAGAGTGAAGTCCTTATTTGACCACAGCCATATATCATCTGATTTGAAAGCATAATAGAAAAAAAAGGTAAATTGCCAGCCACATATTCTACGCCCAGGAAATTAGAAGTCCTTATTTTATATAGGAGCGAATTTGAAGTTTTATTCCCTTAAGAAAGTGCCACTGTGTTTAATGCTGTTAAAGTCCCATTAAATCAAACCTCAAGTGGATTGTATGTGGTCTTTTTGTTTATATTTTGCAACACAAAGCTTTTAGCTTTAATTTTTCTGGTTTGGAATGTTACCTGGCACTCATTCCACGGTATAGGTATGTATTATTCAGAGTTTCTGAAAGCATTAGAGTTATCGACAGAACCATTTTATACTCTGTGTTGAAAGAATCTTTCATTTTTGCTGTCTTTCTGACCTGTATCAATTATTAAAATGTTCATGAAACTGGAACTGTTCCCAGGTATTTTTGCACACGTTTTTCTGAATAGATGCTATTAAATAGATTTTATGGAATTGGAATCAACTGATTTGTTTTATTTGTGTGCTAGGTGGTATCTTGGCCAACAAACAAAATTGCTTTGATGACTTTCAGTGTGCTGCCAAATACCTCATCAAAGAAGGCTACACATCTCCAAAGAAGTTGACTATTAATGGAGGCTCAAATGGGGGCCTATTAGTTGGTAAGAGCTGCTTGTATGTTTCCTGGGTTTGGTGCTTTCCTGGGGTTTATCAAAGTAACCAGACTAAAATGTACCAGATCCTCTTCTTCAAGGATTGCCAGAATGTCAGCGCAATAATATATACCAAGCATTAAATTCCACTTCAGTTCCACTTCATTTGACGTTCCCAAAGAACATTGGAATTCTGCAGTCTAACAAATGCTGACTGTTAAAAGCCATGCTTACTATTACTTTCTTATGTGCTAGAGCAAACCCTATGGTAAAATCAGAGAGTAAGAATGCTTTAAAAAAAGGTTAGTTATTTTAATTTATTTCTTAAGGCTAATTAGTATGAATCAATAACAGAACAAACAGCAAATCTGTTACATAGCATCAGGAAACTCTGTATGTTGCGTAAACCAGAATCCCATGTTCTGCAGTCCTTCATCAGTTTCTCATTCAGTCTTTCTGTAGTCATGCATTCAGATTCTTAGAGGGAAAATGAAAACATGACAGTTCTGCATTTAAGGTCTCTGTATAGAAACACGTTGACTGCTTGACTGTATTTTAATTGTGTAGAGTTAAAACAAGACCACAAATAAAACCATGCAAAATGAAATGCAAAATGCAAGTACAGTTACTTGAAAAAGTCATGGTCTTTTGACAGCCTATGTAAACGTAATACCATTGTTACAAAGGCATCTTGTTCACACACAATATACTACTGTGTTCTTAAATTCAAGGAAATTAATAGCCTTCTCAGAAAAGCTTTCACAAAAATCCCATAGTCTAAGTAGTATTTAAAGAGCTACAGAATTTATTTCTGATTATATCCCAGTGTCTAAAAGTGGTAGAAGAAAAAGAAATGATTTTATTCAGTCTTGAAAGGAGAAGGAAGTGCAAAGGAATAATGTTGAGGTTTGTTTGGATTTCTTTAAACAACATGAAATACATATGACAGTATGACAGAGATGAGCTACTCATGAGAAGGAAAAAAAGCATATTTCAAGTTTATAAACATCTGGTTTATAGAAAAAGAGCAGATTTAGTAGGACCATCCTTTGCATGCTCTGTTTTTTATACTCCTTCCTATTTATCTGCTGCTGAATACCGTCTCTATTGATTTTTGTTTGTTTTTGAGTAAGCTAGTATCCTCTCTAAGAAACAAGATTTGGAGTTACACAAGTTTTTGGTCCAAGCCATGTTGGCTATTCCTGCTTTCTTATTTAAAAAAAAATCAATTGTTTTAAAAACAAATAACATCTAAAGTATACATGTAAAGTTGTATTTTTGCTTTCTGCATATATCCTCCTAAGTTACAGATGGCAAGAGGTGTTTGTGCATTGTAAGTAAGAACATCGATAGAAATGGATGAAAATAAAAAAGGAAAAATGGTTTGCACACCACTGGGAGTGCAAGCACTGCACAAGTCCATTTTATGTGAGCACAAATATTTATCTGAACATTCAGTTATGCTGTATAACATGTTGGAAGTTTAAAATAGTATTTTCAGAAGCTTACTTGGACTTCAGTTTCACTCAGGATGGGATTCATCCTACCCAGCTTTAGCCATCAAAAAATCTGTGTTTCTGCCTGAACAAGTCAGCTGGGCCCCTTGTTTTGGTTAGGGGAAGCAAGTGACATCTGCAGAGTGCACAGCATGCCAGTGTGAGACAGGTGCTGTGAGTCTAAACCTCTCTGCTGTGAAAAGCCTAGTGTTAGAAACGTTCAGTTGCAATTGCAGGCTGATTACAATCCAGCCGGGTTTTCTTGCTCTTACTGAGCCAGATAGGGATTTTTCTTGACTGGGTAAAATTAGATGAATTTAGGAAATACTTGTAAGAGTTTTTTCATCAAAGCAAACCTAAATTTTGCAATAGTTGTTCCTGCAACACTAGAGAACATAACAGATATTTTAGGTGCAAGGACACAGTGCTAGATTTTCTTAGTTTTCATTTATTGAGGAAAAAACTGACAAGGAAGAGTACTGTTATTCTTCCAAACTACTGTTTCCTTTTTAGGCTTAACTAACAGGAGGTGCCTCTGAGGAGTGCAGGGCTCTGAGCTCTTGCCTCATTCAGCTGCAAAACAAGACTTCCTTGTCCTGCAGAGTGTCATCCCAAAGCTTAGCAGAGTAGCACAGCTGTGAGCTGAAAACCTCCTTCATGCAAATGCAGTGTTCGACCTCTTGTGTTTGCTTGGACAAACAGTTCCGAGGTTCTGAAATCTTATTTTAGTACCAAATTTTAAAGCTCAATGTGTAGAGGGGTAAAACTCATGAGTAAATTCTTGTCCGAGGTAACAGTTCATCAGTGCATGTAATTATGGCTAATTAAAGGGGTGCAGTGGGAACTGATGAGTCTCCGTAAGCGTTTTCTTACTGAAGTAACAATTCAGAGAGCTAAGAGCAGCAGTTTTGATACAGTCCCAAGCAATACATGGTGCTTCAAGAGATTCTGCAATGAATGGTACTAAAATTCAATCTTACGATAGGTATTTTGGCTTTTTTTTTCCTACCAGAACAGCATTTCTGTTCAAAAAAGGAAATAACATTAAAAGGAGGGGTTTGATCAAAAGATGCAGATAAAAGGATGACAACCTTTTAGGCAGCAGCTGTTTAAGACACCATACATACCTTACGGAGACGGCACAGAAAGGACCCAGGAAGAGTCATGTGGTTATACGTCAGAGATGACCAGAAGTAAAATAACATCTTCCAGAAAGCAGAAATCACATGGAAATGAAGAAAATAGGATAGAGGTAAACTGACAGGGACTGATGGAGCACAGGAGATTGATGAGCAAATTGCTAACAACAAAAAGATTGGCAATAAAAAATTTCTGTGCACATCAAAGCAAGAGGCTGGCCAGAGAATCTGTGGGGTCATGAGGTATAAAAGAAGCACTAAAGAAAGATAATGGCAGAGCAGAACAACTAAATGCTCCATTTATGTTGATGTTCCCTCCTGGGGAGCACGGGGAGTTCCCTGCACCGGAGTATGTCTTTGTGGGGAATACTCTGGGGAGCTGACTCAAGCTGAAGCATCAGCAGAAGAGGCTTTGGAATAAATCAATCAACTGAAAAGCAGCATCTTGCCAGGACCAGATGGTGCGCACACAAGATCTGAAGTGAACTCCAGTGTGAAATTGCAGACTCCTAAGTCTGAATATCTGAGGAACAGAAGGGGATGAGTGTAATGCCAATTTTTAAAGTGGCAGTCCACAAACTGCAGATCGGTAAATCTGACTTCTGTAACAGGCAAGCTAATTGAAACCAATAAATAATAGTTGACACGCCTAGGGAAGAATTTTTCAGTCTGAAGTTGCAGCTTGCAAATATTAAAGCTACATGAAGGAGTCAGGGAGCATGTGGTGCTTGTAACAGTGGTCTAGTTATTCTTGGATTTTCAGAAGCTTTTGACAAAATCCCTTGCACAAGGCTACGCAAGAAAGTTCTTGCCGAGCTGGGAGGAAGGTCATGTTATAGCAATAGCCTGCTTAGCAGAAAGCAAAGAAATGGGAGTCAATCCATTTTCACAATGGACAAAAATGAGAAGATAAAGAATTTGGGAACAACTGTGCCTAGATGTGGATGCACGGTGATTAGCTCTGAATTAAGGAAGGAATTCTGAGATCCATTGGTGGAAATCTCAGTGATATTATTTCTTATGCTACAAATAAGTAGGGGAATATGTAAAATCCTCAGGCGATAGATCTAAATCAGGCAACAGAAGTTGGATTGAAGAACTCATTGCTACAGGTTATCACAACACTAGATACATAAGCATTCAGAAAGGAAAAAGTTGTATTTATGGAGGATATTTGTTTTGATGCCTGCAGATAATCTCTAACTGAGGGTAAACCTAACCAACCAGTTGCAAAAACTGGTAATGTACAGGAAGTCTCTCAGTATTTGCTTTATTTCTTACAGCTTTTCCCAAAGCATCTGCCAGTTGCCACTCTTGTAAATTGAACGCTGAGTTAGATGGAGAAATACTCTGCTTATTTTTATAATATGAGGCAAGCATTATTCTTAAAGAAATTACCCATTCCAGTAGCAGGAAGATGGAAATCATTAAAAAAAACTAATTTGCTGTATTAAAATGAGGTTGTTCCTCTGATTTTTAATAGTTTGCTTTTATTAGAACTCTTTTCATATGGATTTACATAGTAATTATAGAGGAAAACTTTCATCAGTAAATGGAGTTTTTTTCTCCTTAATGTCCTTTTCTTTATTGACACTATTATTAGAAGTTTAGAAAGTGAATGGTTTACTAAACTTCAATTTCAGTAATCTGAAAGCTCACATATTTAAAAAGTACATGTCGTCTTTGGAAGGCAGTTTTCTAAGAACAGTATGTTTGGAGGAGGGAAGTAGCTCTTAAGCTTTTTTGAAAATGCTATCTTTGGGAGGTATTTATCCTTTTGTATATTTGCTTTCTGTTTTGCTTAAAAGACTATTTGATTTCTTAGACACCGGCAGGCTTCTCTGTGTAATTGCTTTTATATTGTATTCAAGTTCTTCGGCTTCAGATGCTGTATGGGAACCTATATTTCTTCTCTTGTTTTGACTTAACAGTTCTATGTTGTGTTTTGTTTCTTTTGAAAAGAAACTCCACATTTATAAAAGACAGCTATGCAGAAGTTGGTCTGACATGAACTTGTTGGCAGCGGACCTTTCACTGCTGAGCCTAATTCTTTAAGATAAGAATACTAACAGAGTTGTTTTCCTGTCAAAGCTGCCTGTGCTAATCAGCGCCCCGACCTCTTTGGTTGTGTTATTGCCCAAGTGGGAGTGATGGATATGCTCAAGTTCCACAAGTACACCATTGGCCACGCTTGGACTACTGACTATGGTTGCTCTGACTGTAAAGAGCAGTTTGAATGGCTGTGCAAGTAAGTGTCTTTTAAATATTTTTGTGGTTGTTAAAATGCAAACTTGCTCAACAGTTTCAGGTCGTCATGATTAATAGCTATTTGAAGAATTATTTCATCCTTGCAAAGAATTATTTCCTCCTTTCCCACACTGGATTTAGGGAGTTCAGAATTGCCTCATAAGTCAGCTTTGCTTGAACAACTATCTTCAAAACCCTGTTGATTCAACTGGTCATAGTTTCAAAGACCATATTCTACTATCAGCTTTAATGATTTATAAGATACTCTTTCTGAATAATGACTACTTTAGGCTGTAACAACAGAATTTACTCAAGTGACCCACTACATAAATTGTATTTTTTATGATGGGGGATAGACTATCACCATTATGAATTATATTATACAATGTGGATAGGGTTTATTTGTAGTAATTGAATGGCAGTAGACCACAACATAGGATATTAATTCAGTTCTCAGCCTCTTGCTGAGAAGGTCTGGAAAGATTATTTAGAAGAAAAAAAATCAAAGAAACACTGTGTGTGAACAGAAATGGTCTAAGTATTTGTATGGCAAATAATGACCGAGAGTGCCATCACTTTAAAATATTCTTCTGGCATCTCATCTCCTGTTATTGTATTTGTATACCTTTAGTAATGAAGATTGACATTACAGCAAAATACCTCAGACATACTAAACAATTTGGCTTGTCTGAAATGTAATAGTGTTTAGATACATTTTTTTAGTTTAGAAAAAAAAGCCATATCCAAATGCTAGAGTCAGTCATTGTAATTAGTTTGCTTCAAGGCCTCCTGCTGTTCAGTTTAAGGTTTCAGTGGCAAACACGTTTTTGTAAATATAGTGCACAAAACAATTAACAAATCTCATAATTCATCTTATTAGTAGCTTTCAAAACGAGATTATTTAAAATGATCCAGATAATCTTGATGATTTTGAACAATAAAATTTGCCAGAACATGTGTGAATTCAGATACTCTGAAAAGGTAAAGTGGAAGCAAAGTTTTTAAATTCAGTCTGTGATTAGGAGAAACGCGTACATAGAAAGCGGTCATTCTGTACTTATATTCATTATACTTAACTCACAAAATTTAAATGCATAATTTTAAAAACATCTTCCATGACAATACATTAAATACTGATTTCTTGATGGAAAAACTTCAGCTGCTTTGTTTCGTGTTCAACTGTCAAAGTATCAAAGTATCAAGATAAGTAGTGTTGCATAGATATTGTCCTTACAGATACTGAAAAAATATTTAAGGCAAATAGATTGCTATCTGCTGACCATTATTTAGCTTTTTTTTTTTTTCAAAACAAATCATCTACAAATTCACTGATTTCTTCATTTCCACTTAAAAAATAAAGCTAGGAATCTGTTGGGTTAGACATTCAAGTGTTGTCGTGTGTTCTTAAAAATAATTTGGGTTTACTGTACAAATACTAATCCACATGTGAAATTAATTAAAAAGTAAAGCAAAATTCTCTTTGTATTTCCTGTGATGAAATAGGAAAAAAAAAGAAAACTACGACCCTACTCTTGATTTAAGAAATGTAATGTTCTTTCTAGCTGTAGCTTTGTCTAAATGAAGTGTGAAATGGTTAGGTGGAATACTATGTAACTTACTATTACATTTAATTTCTAAAATCTGAGAGTATCTTGAGTATCTTGTGTTGAGATATGCAGATATATTTTTAATGTTATGCTGCAGTAGTTTAAAAAAAAAAAAAAAAAGTAAATTCTCCTGCAATGAAAACAAGTTTTTGTAAGTCAGATTATTCCTTGGTCAAAAAATAGGAATCAGTCTTCCTTTGAAAGCAGGAAAACCTACAGTTGCCTTTCAGTTTCCTGCATGGTATTCCCTTATGCATGTTCAAAAGTAGTGTAAATATTAGAGGAAGCAAATTTCGTAAGCCTACAGCACTTGTGGCTTATTATCAGAATCTGTTTCCAAATTTGCATGGAAAAAAGCTATTCACATGCAGACCTGGACTACATATGTGCTGGGGAAAAGTGTTGATTTTCCCTGCAGGATGGATCCTGCAATGAACTTTACAGCTTTTGCTGAAGTTTCCCTGTAATCCATTCCTGATTTTTTTATATTTCTATAAGATGTATGCATATGCCTCTCTGAAATTAAACAACGTACTTCACATTTGAGAGCCAGAGATCTATGACGTATTGTTTGCCCGTGGTATAATTCTGACCTTTACAACTGAGAATTGTAGCATTATGAGTGCTATCAAATGCCACTGTGACTATTTCAATAGGAGAGGACTGTCTTGTTGGGCCTTGAGGGAAAAAATATGTAAACATTTGTGTGCTTTCCTCAGGTACTCTCCGCTTCACAATGTCAAACTACCAGAAGATGACGGCATCCAGTATCCCTCTACGCTGCTCCTCACAGCAGACCACGATGATCGTGTGGTCCCTTTACATTCGCTGAAGTTCATTGCTACTCTGCAATACATTGTGGGCCGAAGCCGTAAACAAACCAATCCACTTCTCATCCACGTTGACACCAAAGCTGGGCATGGAGCAGGAAAGCCAACTGCTAAAGTTATAGAAGAAGTGTCAGATATGTTTGCTTTTATAGCACGATGCCTAAGTCTTGATTGGATTGAATAGGCAAAATGTTTATTACTGTCTCCTTTAGAAAAAAAGGGCTTTAACACCATTTAAGACCAACCAGACTACTACTTGGTGTAGTACTTACATTTAAGAACTGCAGTTTAATATTTTATTGATCCAACCTGCTATGGAATTTTGATCTTCTGTGCTTCCCTTTTTTTAGTGTTTCTTTGAATTTCTTTTCTACTGCGTTTCAGAGTACATTTTAAGTAGCATGTTCAGATAAATAGGTGAGCTACTGTCAGTGCTATTGTGAGCATCTAGATTCCAGAGTTAGTGCTAGTTGAGCTGATTTCATGTAAACAATTTTAATGTATTTTGCACCAATAAGCATATCCAGGTCAACTGTAATTAAATGTAAGTACTGTCCACATACAAGAACTCTGAGCATACTTTATTTACACAGTAACTTATTTAAGAATGGAAATTGAAAGTGTTCTTTAATAATCATGAAATACTGAAGAGATGGTAATCTGGGTAATTAATTACCCAAATATTATTAAAAACCTTATATTTCATGCTGTTTGTAACTGTGTTACAGTCTATGATATCAGTGTTGCTAATTTTTTTTTCTTTCTAAAAAGACTTCGAACTATCACTGATTTTCTCTTCCGTCATTTATTTCCACATAGAAGAGAAAAACTTGAAGAATTCTTAGATTCTTATTCTATACACTATACACACATATATACACTTCACAGTGTTCCCTGTCTGCTGTTAGCTCTTTAACTATTTCTTAACAGTAGACCAGACACTCATTTGTTCAGATTGTTCAAATTTAAGTTTTCCAGATGCATCTGACAGAATATTCTCTAAGGAGCCAAAATCTGAAGATACATATATAATCTAGTCCTGGCTGCAGAACAACAAAAGCACGTAGGCAGACTCCTTAGTGGTTTGACACACATAGTATTTGAGCTGCCATTTCCTGACTTTGATTTAGGCTGTGGAGCGATTAAGCAGATGTGAGTAGATGTTCCCTGCTAGCTGTCTAAATTCTGACGTGCCGCAGCAAATTAGGTTTTGATCTGGGGGAGCAAAAAGGTATTCTACCAATTATTAGTCTTGTTGTCCCTCCAGAAAATATTGCCGCTTTCCAGTTTTGGATGAACTAATATACTCTTCCAGAATCATGCTTGTTGACATATTTGTGCTTGGACCCTAAGGCAGGTATTTTAACTCTGGGCTTAAGAGTTTTATCTCTAAACAAATAATGTCTCAGCCCACGAAGAAGAGGGAGTGGTGTTTAAAAGTGGAGTAGGCTGCCATTTGTTCGCCCCAGATTCACGCTGTTTCTCTCACACTCTCAGGATTCTCCTGATTCCCTCTGCAGCCCAGGAAGGATCATACCTCCAAGGCCTTTATAATACATAATTTGATTTTATGGCGGGGGTGGGGGGGGGGGGGAAGTCTGCTTTGCTATGAAATACCATACTGCAAAACCCTGTATGTCATCTGGGGCCTGTTTATGGGTATTACACTTTTGCCAGATACATTATGGACTGATGTATTCTGATCACAGCACTGTATTAAACAATCAGACAAACAGTCAGGGGTCAAGGATTTTTCTTTCCCTCCAGGTTGTGAAAACAGGCTTCAAGTTCAGCTCAGCGCCTCTTCCCCACCCTTTTCCCATAGGCATGGGAACTATTTTCTAAGATCATTGTGGAATTTTTAACAGCTGCAGTGTAATGGCAGGAACAAAGGACATGAGCAGTGCCATCTCTGATGGTAACACCCAAGGGTTGCAGCATCTGGCCTCTTACTGAATGTTACAGTATCATTAAGAGGACGGAACTTTCTCTCCAAGGCAAGAGCTTTGCAGGACATCCTGGGTGTGTAGAAAAGCACATTCCTTGGACATAGAAACTGAGCTGAATTGTGGTGGTGCCTTGAATTGCAATGCCTTGGGCACAGCTACCTCAATCATCTCTTCAGGTCTTTGTTTTACTCCAGCTGCTCAAACACAAAACTTCTGGCACAGGATAGAAATCGTTCCTTTTCCTCCCGAAGCTTTCTGCTGAAGCTTAGTTCCCTGAATGGCTCAGTATCAGGACAGATGACCAGTAATGGGGACGGTGGAAAAATTGTTTCTCTTTGAGTGACAATCAATAGTATTGAAAGTGGATTTAGCTTGCTGGAGACACCTCTCAAAAAATAAATGTTCAAGAGTACCCCCTGTAGAATGCTGCTATCTCTATTAGCAAGGCACTTTGTTTCTATAATAAGGTCTTAATTTCAATATTTTAACTGATCTTAATCAGGTATGCCAAGTACAGGATTCAGGTGCCAAAAAGTGATGTTGCAGAGGTGTCCTATTGGCTGCGTTGCTTCTTTCAGTGCAGAAAGGATTACGGCCCCAAATGGAATCCATAATTAACTCTGAACAAGTAATACGCTTGTAATACAGCAGGATTTAAGCCTTTAAGATCTGGATTAAATAGACCTGGAACCAAACCACTTCTGGGGCATAAAACGATAATGAAATCTCAGTTAATCTGCTTTCAAGGGTATCTTCTTCTCTATACAGTGGAAATGCTATTTCATGGAGGGGCTCTGTATTCTGTGTCTTTTATTTCCAGTGCATGAAGCAAAATTCACTGGATGGGTGCAGTGCATGGTAACCTCATCATAACTAAGTACATTTTCAAAATCTCATTTCTTAGAAAAACAGATACCAACATTTTGTTCCAAGATCAAAACTAGAAAAATCTTTAAAGTCCTATAAGAGGCTTATATTACATAAACCAAAATCTGATTTTAAGTGGAAATAAATGAACTTTTTATATGCCATTCCCATCTGCTATTCTTCACAGCTAATGTAAAGATACTGTAGTCATCTTTGCCCCCACGAGAATACATTTGCATCAGTGTTAATATATGTGAAAAGGGTTGGAAGTTTTTTAAAAGTTTAAAGTCTTCATATTCTTCACAGGAAAAGAAAATTGATTTCCTTAATATTTGAGTTGATTTAAGTTTTGGTATCTGGAAAAAAAAAAAAATCCTGAATGTAGATAGGTGCTGCACCCTCCACAGCCATACAACCAACAACGGTTAAGGGCAGAAGAAGGGCAGCTGGCCTGTGGACATATAAGAATAAGGGACGCTCAAGATAGAATTTGGAGACAGCTGTTCCTGGCACCCAGAACTTCTCCTGTTTCACCAGGATTTTCTTGACTTGGCTCTACTTTGCTGTCTGTCTGTGGGAAGGCAGAAATATGAGCAGCAGTACTTTGGATTTGATAGGGCAAGCAACAGCTTTCAAACATCTATGTTTGAAAGGTTATGTCAGGTCATTTATTTATTTTTAGCCTGAGGTAGCCCCTCAGGGTTGCCTAAAGATCTGCTTATAGACTTCCTGACAGCCTCTCCTGTGAAAGGGGTTTTCCAAGCTGAGTAGGATTTAGGGGGGAGGGCCAAGGGAGGCACTTGGAAGCCTGGCTAGTTAACAATCACCCAATTTTCTGCCAAGCTCTCCTACTTTGAAAGTCTTTAGTAGACAGCTTTTGTGCAATTGCCTCTTTGTGCAGACCTCTCAGGGTTTGGACAGTCCATGCTGTTTGAACAACCAGGTTTGGCAACTTTTTTTCATTTCTCCATGTGTTCTTTTAATTATTTCTGCATTACTATTATTGCTTGCCAGGAAAAGAAAAAGGATTCCTCTGATTTATTTTTTTTTTACCCTTGAAGGCAGAGGAGGTGGGATAGCCTTCCAGTACTTGTGTCTGTGAAGATAACCAAGGTGTGTTCTCAGATAACATTATTCCTGAATAATTCCACTCCGTTTCTGAATAATCTCATGTCTTCAGTTTATCCATGGCAGAGAGATCTCAGTGATGGAGTCCCTGAGCGGAAGCTAGACTGGCTACTGGCATCTGCAGAAATAAACTGAAATTCTGGACTAGGAGACGGACTGTGATTTGGCCATTTCTCCTTGTTTCTCATAGAAAGACTAACTGAAAATTTAACATTTAAAACCAAAGCTAAGTAGTAACGTGTCAGTAAGAATCTGTGCTCCGTAGACAGCCCTCTACATTGACAGCAGGAGTAACAGAGTCAAAGAACAAACATGGTGCCCGCATCCTTACCCATAGCAAGGTAAGTTTAGTGCTGAAGGTCTGAATAGCAAGAGCCAATCATTTCATGGTGATTTCCACTAAAAATTTTGAGCTTCCACAGCAAATGCAACATGAGTGCTGGAGTCAGTGGATCAGTGTCTGCAAATGTGACATTTCTAGCCCGGTGCATGCTGTTCAGAAGATAACCATTTGTGCGTTACTACTTTCAATGCGTATCAGGCCATCTATGTACAAGAAGGAAGAAGACATTCTTCTTGAACCGCTTCAAACACGTGTGGGATGGTGTTGCAAGCTATTTTAAATAGCATGCATATTAGGTAGGCATCTGATAGTGCTAACTGGAACATTAAAGTAGACATTTGTCTATAAGCTAAGCAATACACTACTAGGCCCAAAATATTATCTATAATTCTCATTTTAGCATCACTGTCAAAATATAGCAGAAATAATCTGATGAAAAGCAATAGAAAGGTCGTAATCTTTTAATATCCATATTGTTTTGACCCTTTTGGTGCTTCAGGAGATTAGATAGACATTAACTTTATGGGTTCTAAAATAAACATCCTGGTTTGCAGTGTTCCCCCAGAAAGGGAGGGGAGGGGAATTTCCTGATTTTAGGAAACAGGGCTGTAGAAGAAATGTAAGATCACATACCACGAAACTACAGAGCAGCAATAGGTTGAGCTGTACAAAATACCTTAATTCATCAGGGGCACCTGGACTCATAGGTGGTAATTCTGTTTAGTTCTTAACACCATCATTTTCACACTGCTTTTCTTTCCCTGTGAAGAGGTGTACTTAACCTCTAACATTTCCTCAGTAGAAGAACAGATGAACATTAAGATATATTGCATTTCAGTGATGCTATCAAATATATTCTCTTCTTCTGTGGGACTTTAAAAGCAGAAGACAAGAGCAGTAGCTAAAAAATTGATGTTTGCTTTTCTGTCTAGCAGTCATTGAACAACTGTGAGCATACTAAATAACAGAGGAATTTATTCATTAGTTACACTCCAGTTAATGCAATTCTTTACAACTGACATAAGACTGGAGACCTAAAATCACTCGTAGGGACCCAAGCTTCACCTCATGTATTGTTTACCTTTCATCTTGCATTTCACTACATAGGCATGGGTATTAGGAAAACCTCACATTACTGCAAAAAAGTGGAATAAACCTTCATGATCACTGCCTGCAAATTGCAGCACTTGGGAAACTTCTGTTGTTGATTGTAAACAAACCTCCAGCTATATTTTGAAATTAAAGGGATGACTTTTCCTAATCAGAGATACTCGGACCTTCTTGAACTTCCAGTAAGTGACGATCCATGTCTGATCTTCGCAATACCATCCATCGTTCAAAACACTTAAAAGCAAAATAAGCGTTCTTGAAATTCCCTGTATTTGCAATGTCGTTACCCTCCAGCACTAGCTTGCAGAGCGTTGGCTGCCAAGGACAAACTGGAAAACATCCTCCTCTCACAGATGACAGTCACTCGCAACAACAACCCAGTCATTAAACAGTTTGCTGCCGTGGGCCAGCTGCCCATTCTTCCTGCCTGGTAGAGCCGTCCAAAGCCTTCGCACTTGCCAGAGGAAGTAGATTGAGGGGGAGGGGTATCAGAGCTGCAAAATTGCTTCCAGCTAATGAATTGGAAAACCTGTTGAGACCATTTCATTAGAGGTTTTGAACAGCATTTGTTGTTTTTGATGCTGGTTCCCTTTGGTGAGAATCAGGCAGCCAGTCCTGCCAAGTGGGGCCAGCAATGTTGGGTCAGAGGAAGAATGACTGTGATGGTACACAACACCTGGAGAGGCACTCTGGAAAAGATGCTTTCTGTGCACTAGGGTTTAACAACAAAGTGTACTGATTTCTGCTGAACTCGTCTAATCAGGTTCTTTTCAAGGGAATAGCCTTAACATTAACTGCAGAGGGGTGTTGTAGCCTGTTCAGCCCCTCAGAGCGGCCATACCCCTGGCACAGGGCAAGAGTTACTGCAGCAAGACCTGTCAGAAACATGGGAAACAATCACCAGCCAAATCTAAAAGTGCCACGTCTCAGTGAGGACTGGGATGAGAACTGCGTATCTTTGTTTTCAGACCTATGGAGCTCATACTTCTGGAGCTGAAGGAAAAGCTCTTCCCCCGGCAGTCAGAGGCCGGCCTTGGGACGTGTTGTCTGTAGCTCATCCCAAGCTCCCACACCAGCCATCATGCTGGTGCTTAGCTGCAGTCGCTGAACCGTGAACGTTCTCTATTGGGCTGTTATTCTGGGAGCTGAGTACAAGTGACTTGAGGGGGGATGTGCTAGAGTGAATCATTTCACTGCTCAGCCTCTTAACCCTGCTCTGCGGCCTGGATGCAGAGGCTGGGTTGTCATGGGGCGGCCTGCACTAGCACTGAGGGCAGGTTTTGGTCAGGACCCACCTCACCCTTCCTGTGGGAGGGAGGCCCCAGAAGAGCTCACTGGCTCCAGAGAAGCCATTTTTCCCGCGTCTCAAAAACCTTACAGCTCTAAGTGCTGCAAATGGCTAGGCACAAGCAGCTCAGCTCTGCGCTTGCCCTACCTGGTAGCTGCTCAACTGTGCCAGGCGGTGTGGACACCCCTCAGTGACCATGACTCCTTCAGGGCAGCCTGGCTTCCCTTCATGGCAGCGAGCAGAGGCCTAGCTGTCCGAAAGGAGGCACGTCGCCACTGGAGCCCCTGCTGTCCTGCGTGCTGCCATCTTCCACAGTTTGTGCCCAGCATGTGTGCAGAAAGGCAGTGGAGAACACAGGCTCACATTCAACATGGAGTTGGCACCCAAGGGCTGGTTAGCCCAGGGCATCTCCACTTGACTTTCAAATCCTTTGGAAGCTTTTAGTGAAGCCTCTGCCCGGGCTCAGTTGACCCAGCTGAGACAACTCTGTACCTCATGTGGTGAGGTGTGAGGTATTTGCTCTGCCTTAGTGCTTGGGTGATGTGATTCAGTAGACATTTTCAGAGCACATTTACCAAACGATCCAGCAGGGCAGAGCCCCTGTGAAACACGGCTTTCCCCTCCCTTCTTTCGCAAGCACAGCAGTGGCCCCTGGTGAGGGCTGTCCCCAGCCGGAGATGAGGAGGGGGCTAAGTGGTGCTGGAGCCCCCTCCCTGGTGGCAGGGACAGCAGCCATGTCCAGCACCAGCACCCAAAACTGTGTCTCTGTTTTATCCCATGATGTAAATACAAGACACCGATATGGGCTAAGGCAAACTCCAGGGATCTCTCATTTCCAGGTGAATAACCAGTGCAGAGTTGGGGTCACTCAGGCCAGAGGAAACTGCTTCTTTGAGGACAGGGAAGGAGGGGGATCTGCTACACACGTAGCTCTGCTCAGCCAGCCGGGCAGACGAAGGTTGTGTTTTGTAGCTCCTGCCTTGAGCCCGTCTTTACCTGATGTGGCCTGTCATGAAACGTTCTGTACCCCTTTAAATAAATAAATCCCACTTCCTCAAGACAGCTTTCAGCACTGCAGACATCTGGTCAGATTCAAACAGCTGGTGATAAATCATCTTGCTGGAAAAATAAAAAAATCTTCCTCTCATGTGTCCCCAAATGTGATGTTCTTCCAGCTGACGCCAGCCCCGAGGCAGAAGTCGGGTGGTAATCATTTTTGCTTGGCTGCTGCTGTAAAATTCAGGGGGTCTCGCAGGGCCAGGGGCACCCAGATGCACAGGAGTGTGGTGGCACCATGTGGGCAAAGCTCTGGGTGGGCGAAACGCCGTGTGAGGCTCGCGCCGTCCCACAAACGCACCACCCTGGGAGGAGGACTCCTGGGAGGAAGGCTGCCAGCACCACGGCCCCCTCTGCCAGGGCTGGCAGGAGAGCTGCTGCTGCCGACAGCGTGTTTCATGCTCTGTGCCTGTGCCAGAGCAGTGCCAATGCTTGACGGTGGTCTCAGCTTCATCAGAAACTCGGGAAATGTGTTTGGAGCATGAGGTCTCTTGGACCACCTGCCCGTCCTCAGCAGAAGGCCTGAGTGCTGCCAAATTGCAGGGGCAACCTTTTTCTTCCTTTAAGTATAAACACCTCCTGCACTCAAAGCTATTTTTTTTCCAAGTGTACTCATCTCATTTGTGGGTTTTCTCCACTATTCAGAATGGCAACAGATGTCTAGAGAAGCTAATCGCTCACATGTTCAAGCCCTAGAAGGCTGTGCAAGCCTTTTGGGAGCTCATGTCATCCTTCTCTCTAGCACGAATTTTGTTGGAAATGCCACTTCAGCCTAGAAGCCAGCTTCCCGGGAGGCTGGTGGTGCAGCAGGGAGGTGAGCAAACGGGCCATTTTGAGAACAGGTCTTCAGGAAAAGGTCCTGCCTCCCTGGTGGGGAGCCCCGACCTCCCTGCGCCTTGCAAGCACCTCCTGAGGGCAGGAAGGGTTGCTGTCAGCTCCTCTGCCTGAGTGGTCCTGCTGTGCTGTATGGTGTGAGGCCACAGAGAGACAGCATCACAACATGGCTGAGGTGGGCAAGGACCTCTGGAGGCCATCTGGTCCAACCCCTGCTCAAGCAGGGACACCCAGAGCTGCTTGCCCAGGACTGTGTGGTGGCTTTTGAGGATCTCCAAGGGGGGAGACCTCACAGCTTCTCTGGGCAACCCGTGGCTGTGCTCCGTCACCGCACAGTAAGGCTAGCAGGAGACAAGGCGAGTAGAGCCTGACTTTGCCATTGAATAAACAGAGCCTGGTGTTCAGTGCAAAGCAGAAGTCCATCTCTTTGGATACACAGCCCAGCTCAGGCCAGGGCTTGCATGCAATTGAGAGCTCTGGAGCTTCCTGGCCTGCCCAGAAGTCATCACGGGGGAGAAGCAGTGAATTGACAGGGCTTTCTGAATCACAGGTTCAGGCTTAAATACCTAGTGCCTGCCTCACAGCTTCAGGTTCATAAATCCTCCTGTTGACTCTGAGGCTGTATCTGACAGCAGCCTCGTCCTCCTCCTCATTCTCCCATCCCCTTCTCTCTGCACTGTATTATACATTGCAGGAATACCTTGTTTTCCTTACCTCCTCTGAACTCCACAAGGTGCTCTCATCATTCCTAATTACACTATGCATGCTCATTTTTCATTCTCCACCCTCCTGTCTTACCTTGTCTACTCCTTGAATTATATAGAGCTTCAGCATGCAGGAGTTACTAAAAAGCTTACGGCAAAAGCAAACATGCTGTAGGATATCTCTCTCACGCACACAGACCTTTCCTTGGGGTTTTGCTTAATTTTCTCTCTGCTTTGTTCCTGATCACTCATTAGAAATTCAGAGATCCCTCGAGCCAGTTTCCAAAGACTGGCTGTTCCCATTGGGTAACATATGGCTCCCACATACGTGGTCCTCCAAAGAGCTGTGCTTCACTTAAATCTCATTTCTGGGACGCAACAAGGACTTCAGGCAGCGCGCTCGTTTTCCATGAATGACTGGCTCTCGCCCATCGGGAACGTTTGGTACCAGCCTTACAGTCCCCCTTCAGCCCTCTGGTTTTCATCCCTGCTTTCACCTCACCGTCACCATCTGCTGCTAATTCCAGCAGTCGTGTTTTGCAGAAACACTTTCTGAGCTGCCCTGGCTCTGGCAGACCTTCTCCCCAGGTGTTTCTGTGAGCGCTGCCTGTCCCTGGTTAGCAAACCCTTGGCAGCACCGCTCTGAGCTGTGCCCTTTCTCACCAGCTCCTCTCACCGGGGTGTGCTGCGCCCTCCTCCCTCATCTCACCAGGGCAAGCTGCCCCTACAGACTGCAGCCTCCTCTTGTGCATCGCCTCCTTCCTCTCACTCCTTGGAGCTGCCAACAAAAGCACTTTGCATGACTCGCTTCTCCGGCTGGCAGGCGTGCAGCTCGCTGGGCTTCAGCTCCAGCAGTGGTTTCGCCTCCACAGCAGATCCTTGTCACTGTAATTGTTTTGGATGAGCAGGCCCCGGAGACAGTTTGGTCTTCTCCTATGAACGCCACGCAGTCTTCATTATCCCATCCTTTGTGTTGTCATAGAGAATATGTTTGTCTGGTTTTATGTTTCCCTGTTCTCATTTCAAGTAATCAAATCCACACAGGTCTAAATGAAATAAAACCCAGCAGAACAAAAGCACGCCGCTGTCCCTCCACCACAGGTTTTCAGTACTGGAAACCAAAAACTATCCACAGTCCTCACCCAAAACACAACAATCAGCACCAGTCTTCCCTTTCAGGCAATGGACGTCCAGATCAGACCCAAAAAAGCAGGGAAAAATCATGCAAATACCACTCGGGATGACAGAGCAGGGTCTGAGCCCTGGGGAGGAGGCCAGGGGGACGGTGACTAGTCCTGAGGGCTTTCCCAAAAAAGCAGCTCCCCCAGCCCTGCACAGGGAGGGCCCAGAGTTGGAAGCCTGGCAGCTGGCTCCCTGCTGCTCGTCCTCACTGGGCTTTCTCTAGAAACAAAAAGACATTAAAAGAAGCTAAAGAGGCAGAAATTTTATAAACAGTATGCAGTGTATGCGTAATCTACAGCCCTCCCTGCCACAGAGATGTTATTGGGGTTGATGCTAATAAATACATGCTAATAAAAATATACAATAATTTGTGACAGCTGAAACTTAAGGAAAAATCTGCAGATTTTGTAGGAAAAGCCCAGGAGGCAAGGCACAGTGCATGGATCCGTGGAAGTAACACGTACCAAAGGGAATTCCCTGAGCAGTTCGATTATTTCGATTTAGTGTTGAAAAAGAAAAATGCAGGAGTTTTCTCAAGTCTCCACGAGGCATTGTGAGGATGGAGAGATGGTGTGAGAAAAGTGAGGAGGTTATAAAAACGAGGGAAATGTTTTGCTTGATTTTGAAAGCCCTTTTTTACCCTTGTAATCTCTCCTGGATAAAAGGGCCATAGCAGAACACAACTGAAGCTGCTTAACATTTAAGATTATAAAGAGCAAGCCCCACTTTTGCATGAAATGTTATGTCCCTTCACCAATCAGACTTTTCAGCCAAAGGACCTGCACTTCTACGCTCAGTCCTTGTGTTTCTTCATCACCTGCGGTGACCTGAGAAGCTTTGCAGGCGCTTGGGAAGATTAAGAAAATCAGTGTTGTGAAAGGCAGGAACAGGTGAAACGCTCAGAGATGTTTTCATGCACAGGGCTATGTAAATCCCTGTACATTACTCTTACCTTACCACCTGCATTTATGCAGGGTCTGTCAAGAAGTTTCCTGAGCTCTTTGTTTTCTGAACAACACAAAGCTAAGCTTCTGATGCCAGCTCTTGTTACTAGAAATACCTTTAAACACCTACACATCTTGTGCTCTACTTGCACTTAATTGTAAGCTCATTTGACAGTTGACATCTAACTAACGTGATTTCATCCCTTTACTTTTCTTCTCTCTTCTAACTTAACTGACTGCACTACATATACGAGCACTGATGCCAATGCAGTATTGGTCTGTGCCTTTTAACTTCCATTTTCCATCCCTGCTAGACTTGTGCAAAATGTGTTTTCAACTTTTCTAGAAAAAATCAGAAGTAATGAGTTCAGTCTTTTTTTTTTTCTCTCACTAAAATACATGCCCTAAAATTCATTTTGAGTTGAAGAAAATGCCTCATTCATAACGGAAAAAATAAATAAATAAATAAATAAAATCATTTCTATCCCAAAAGAGAAGCAATTTGAAAAATGAAATGATTTGTCTTTGCCAACATTTTGCGAGATTCTTTTCCAACAATTCGCTGAATTTGTCATGAACACATCACTGTGTGGTCCTATTTCCTCCTATTGTTGCCCTCCACAGTCCTTCATGCACTGAACAATCCTACATTACCAGAACACTTCCAAGCTTTTTCTAAAGCATGTGTGAGAGTGTGAGAGGTTTTTGGTACGTTTCCACCTTCACTTTTATAAAGCTTCCTCAAAGAGCAGGTCTGCTTCTGTTTCTCTGAGTTTTCCTATAACACCGCTGCTAAAAAAAACATAACCCTTCAACAGGAGCGACAGCACAATATCATTTATCAGTGTCGCACACAAAATTCTTGCCAGTATCTCAGAGTAGCACTTGGGGGAATATTTCTTAGCCTCCATTCATAACCAGTGACCTCTTGCTTATTATTTTTGCTGCAGTGACAGTTTTGCTGGATCAAGAGACTTACCCATGTGTCCTCTGCTGAATTTCCAGCAGTTTAATTTCAGTCTTCCTAAATTCATATTTGTCTGCAAGTTTCTGCCCCATTGTGACTCTCCTCTTCAAATGCTTCTACCCAGTGGATGAAAACTGGCTTTGACCCCTCTCCAGCTATTTTGTGCAATGGGTCTCTATCGCAAGAGCAACCCGCTTTCTTCCTCTCTCCCTTCTACATGTTTTGATTTCCCTTTCCCCCGTGGTCACAGACACGCGCGGCAGGTAAAGCTCTGATCTTCAAGGAAGAGTCTTTAAGGAATGGTGAGAAACTGGGGGATTGCTTGAAGCCTTTTGGCCAAGGCAGGCTCCACCATCCCATTTTTAGTACATTCTTGCTCGCTTACCATGGTGTTACAATGAATCTCATGGACACATCCACGGAGGGAAATGGAAAATGTCTTGTAGATTGCCAGCAGGAGAAAAAATGCTAACATTAACGGCTCTGTTGATAATGTCTTTTGCAGATTTGTCCAAACTTAGTTGGTGTTATTTTCATGAATAGTAAAGTATTAGTTATTGCATCCTGTCAAAAGCACAAAATTCCATTTCTTTAGAAGTGTGCTAAAACCTAAAATAGAAAAAGAAAAATTGTCCTTCATAATTCCCGACAGGAATCCATTATATTGAAAGGGAAGAGTGATCTCGTATTTTGCATCCCCCAAAAATGATGCCTTAAAGGCTGCAATGCCAGTTACATGAAGAATATTTTTTCCACACCAGTGAAGTTACTCTCAGACAAAATTTACATTACCTCCCTCCGAGTTTTTCATTCACATCGTACAGGAGTGTGTTCTCTGGAAGACACACAATGACTTTCCTATCACACCAGAATCAATCAAAATACCACAATATAAGAAAGTACATATTTTTTCTCAAAATCTTTAAACCTAATAAGTTCTGAACTGAATTTTGTGGGTTATAATAAACAGATAATTCTTAGCTGTCTAATAAACTACATGGTACTGCTTCAGCACATAGTTTTGTACCCCTGGGGCATTGCAGCAAAGAGAGCTGGATGAATCCCTGACAGCTGAAGATGAAAAGACAAAATCCTGCCCTGATATAAATTCTCCTAACTTCATGAAATTCAAGCAAGCTACAATGATTTACACTTCTCCAGAGTGTTTTAAGTGCAATTTATTTCATAAATTGTATGGAGAAGAAAAACAAACAAACATAGAGTTACGGACAAACAAACTAGAGAGTGAAGGCTACCTGAAGTCTACCAGGGAGCCCTGTTCAGATGTAACTCAGCTATGAAATGTGTGCATTTTATAGCTCTATGTCACACAGAAAAAAATAAAGGCACATTTTTAGAAGATGTTAAGGAAAGTAACCTGCTGTCTCCCACACTGCCCTGTGTCAGCAAGCCCATGGGTGGCTGCTGATGTGTCAGCAGGGAGCAGGTGGTTGCCCATCCGTGGATGTCTGGCCAGCTTTGGTGCCTGGGCAGAGTGTGAAGAACCCAAATTTGGGTTGTTCAGCCTGGAGAAGAGACGGCTCTAGGGACACCTTATAGCGGCCTTCCAGTACCTAAAGGGAGCCTACAGGAAACCTGTGGAGGGACTCTTTGTCAGGGAGTGTAGGGATAGGACAAGGGGGAATGGTTTTAAGCTAAAAGATGGGAGATTTAGATTAGATATTTGGAAGAAATTCTTTACTGTGGAAGTGATGAGGCCGTGGCACAGGCTGCCCAGAGAAGCTGTGGATGCCCCATCCCTGGAGGTGTTCGAGGCCAGGCTGGATGGGGCTTTGGGCAACCTGGTGTGGTGGGAGGTGTCCCTGCCCATGGCAGGGGGTTGGAGATGGATGGGCTTTAAGGCTCCTTCCAACCCAAACCATTCTGTGTTTCTGCGAACCCACAGGATTGACCCCAGCCTGAGAAGGTGCTGAAAAGTCACAGGTCTCATCGGTTTGCTATTTGAGGTTGCTGCCCTATATGGTTATTCTGGTGCTGCTCCATACAATAGTGACAAACAAGAAGGCTTTTTGTCTGTTCTCTAAAGGATTATTTCACAGAGGAATGGTGGGTCTATTTAACAAATAGTGTAAAGAGCATCTGGTCTATACTGACAAAAAACTACCCAACAACAAGCTGATCATAAACAATTCTGTCTGTACCTCATATTCCATATTTTTTAATTCCTTCTCTGATTTAATTTCATTTCACTGTGGCTTCAAGGAAATAAGATCTTTTGCTTGAAGACTTCATCTGCTCTTGCTTGTCATAACTTAGAAGCTAATAATCCTCCTCATGACATCAGACACACTCACTGAAAGCCATTATGCCAAGGACAGCGTACGATATTCTCAGGAATGTGGGGTAAGAACAACTGATGAGAAATGGCAACAGATGCAAATTAACTGCTGAAGACAAAGAATTCTATTGTACCCTTCCACAAGAAAACCCAGGGGGGAAGGAAAACAGATCAGCAACGCTGTCTGTACCCTGGGGATCCTTTCTAAAATCCCTCACCCGTCGTTAACAGCCACGGATTGATCAGACCGGAGCCGATCTTCACAAAGGAAGGGTACTGGGCCAACACACGTCAGCTAAAACACAGTGGTAAGCACAGCCTAGCACTTAGTGTAACCAACTCCTGGTTAGCCTTAGGTTGCTTTTAGTACTAAGTGAAAGCATGGCTTTACTCCAAATCGTAGTGTTATCTATTTTCCTATGCAGTTTGAAATGGTGTTCAGTTTTTGTTTGTTTGTTTGTTTGTTTTTTAATGAATAATTGTGTTCTACTTGACCATTTTTAAAGGATAGATAATGCCATAAGGTGAGCTGGGTAGGAGTGATAAAAATGATTGCAACATTTTGACAGTCCCTTGGGATATTTTCATAGCCCATAACTCTATCCGGTCTCATGTTTAATGTGGGCTTTTTGGCCAAAGGAGTCCCATGTTTATTAAAGAACCCAATGCTGTTAGTAACATTGCATTGTACTACAGTCAAGTGGTGAAAGGAGTGCAGTGTTGCACTTTTTCAATATGCCTCTCATGATTTCATAAACTTCTGTGGAGCCCCTCTGCTCAGCTGTTTCTTTTGCAGACTAATTCCCTCTCTTGTTCCTCATGCAGAAGCATTTTCATACCTTTGATCATCCTTGTTGCCCTTTTCTGATGCTTTTTCAGCCTTTCTGCAGCCCATTTTTTTTATATATGAAATTAGAATTGTTTTTCTCCAACCTTCATATTTGTCTGCATCAAATTTCATCTGTCATTTTATTGCCCACTCAAGCTTGTTCTGCAGCTTTGCACCATTATCTTTACTATCCTAAACAAATGACTAACTTCATATCGTAAGCAAACCTCATTCCTCACCCCTCTTTATCATCACATATGACTGTGTTGAATAGCACGAATCCCAGGACAGATTTTCTTGCAGAACTCTTACAATCTCTCCTCACCATGAAGAATGACCATTTGCTCACGCCCTCTCATTCCTTTCTTTTCATAAATTATTATCCTTGCAAGAACCTTCCCTCTTGCCACATGGCCACTTTGCTTCCTTAAAAGCTTTGGTGAAGGACCTTGTTGAAAGCCGCCTGGAAATTTGAGTAGGCAGCACAGGATTTTTATCTTATTTGACTGCTGTTGACATTTTCAAGGACCTGAAGGACTGAGAAGGTGATACTCATCTGTAAAAGCTATAACGATTATTCCCTAGCAAACAGGATTGCCGTTACTCCAGCCAGGAAAACTTTCCCAGGGAAATGACAATGCAGGGAATCCAACACCAACAAAATGAATATTTCTCATTTGACATATAAACCAGAGCTCTTTCCTGGGGAAACTGCTGAGGCCAAGAAGGCAGCATTTTTCAGACGAATGTTGGGCAACTACGTTCAGAGCTCTCCTGGCTTGTTTTCCACTGATACAGGAAGGGATATTGAAACTCATAAATCAGGACTTAAATGATTGCCTCGATATAAAAGATCAGGAAGAAAACTAATGAAGCTTAGTAGATGATCCCCTTATTTTTCTGAATACTCCTTCATTTGGACCTGATCTGACAAAAAGAAGCATAACACTTAAAGGGTATGTTAGGAGGAGAATCAGTCATCAGGCACGGGGCTGCAGGCTACCAAGATGGCCAAGAGAACTGCTGTCCTGTTGAACACCAAGCTACAGCACCACAGACAGACCTCAGCATTTTCTGAAGTTTTCCAAAGCTCATGCAATTAATTTTCTTTGGTCCAGAAAACAAACTGACAGCATCTTTTTTTCTTTCTTTCTTTTTTTTTTCTTTTTTCTTTTTTTCTTCCAGTGGCAGACAGGGCACTTCTAAGCTATAGAAGTGATGAATATTCAGAATGGATTTTTTTACAAAAAGCACTGGAGAAATAGCTGGACTTGTAAAGATCAGCATTTCACTTGCTTTGACTGCAAATGAGAATAAAGATTAAGACTTAAGTTATCAGTGAAGCTTTTCAGCAATTTATTGATCTTCATTTTAAACGCTGACAGGTACATTATAATATAAACGGAGACCTCAAAAATCTTAATTTAAATGACAAAATATCCTATTTATAAGCCTCATTAAACCTGTAGCACTCTAAGCCCTGTCTAATGCTTATGTTTGGTACGTTTCTCATATTGGTTTGTTCCCCTTTCCTTCTCTTCTTTTCCCAGCTATTTGCAGTAGGATGAGATTCTCACACTATTCAAGTTGGATCTTGTGATATTTAATATATTGCAGACTCTCTACTGCACTTCTTAATGATAAGCATAAAAGCTGATTGGCAGATTGGGAAATATTTTGGTGCTCTGCAGACATAACACTCTTCTGTTGTTTTCTGTCACTTTTTTATTATTATTTATTTATTTTTGGTTCCTTTACTCCACAGACTATGTGGTAAAAGGTAGTATGTTAAATGATGTTTTCACTTTTTTTTTGTGTGTGTGTGTAATATTTTCTATCCAGTGCAAGTAATAACAAAAGGTAAAATATTAACCCTATATTTTCCATCTTGCTTCTCTTCCCTAAAGTATCCAGTTATGATTTCCAGTACATCCACATGCCTCTAGGACTGAGCTAGTGCAGACGGTACTGAGTTAGCTTCACACTGACTAGAGCTATGTCCCCGAGGGAACGGCATGGAGCTGGGACAGGGGAGGGTCAGGCTGGGGGTTAGGGAAAGGTTCTGCACCCAGAGGGTGGTCGGGCACTGGGACAGGCTCCCCAGGGCAGTGGTCACGGCTCCGAGCCTGATGGAGTTCAAGAAGCATTTGGACTACGCTCTCAGACTCATGGTCTGGTTTTTGCGTGGTCCTGTGTGGATTCGATATTTTTTATGTGTCCCTTCCAACTCGGGATATTCTATGATTGCGTGAACTCCTGTTATACATCTGTCCACACGTATTTACTTCAGAAAGGTATCTTTCTTAAACAAAACCAACCAAACAAACAAAAGCAAAAGTTATTATTTATTTACTCCACTTTGATTTCTATATGCAGCCCATTCACGGTGGTACCTGATTACGTTATCCATGTTCTGACACACTTGACATAATTTTCTGTGTATATAATTAATGCAAAAGCATTAAATATCTAGTAGCATCTATTCTTTATTTGTGTGCAGTGCTACATATATGTAATAGCCTATTGGTGTTATGGCAGGTGATTTACCATAACAAGTAGAATGACCTTCCCAAATTTCTGGTCTTCTATAGCACAGCTCAGTTATCATTTTCTTAAATACTTCTGGGCAGCTTAATTTCTGAGAGTAATACTAATGTGGGATTTTAGCCTGTCTGCAATTAGATTTCTCTGTGTTATTCTTTTGGCTGAATGTGTTTAGCCAAAACATACACTGCAAATTGTAAAGATAATGCCAGAAAAGACTAAAGAAAAAAATATTCTCAGATGCAATAAATAAGTGCAGGCAAATTTGCCTGAAAACAGATTATGAAAGGAGTAATTGAGATACCTTTCCAAAGGCATTAAGCAAATAGGAAAGTTAACTCAATTGAAAGACAATATCCTTATTAAGGGACAACAAGGTAAAAGAATATGTTATAGTGGATGACACTTTCCAGAATAAGCCATTTCTAAAGTCTCCAAAATGAATTTCGATTGTTACTCATTTACTTTTCTATGCTTGGACATGCGTGCCCTGTATGAGCACATGTATTCTGAATGCCACCCCCATTTTATTGATTTTCTCTCCCCCAGTGCTTGCTTGGTAATATATTTTACAGTAACATGTAGAAAAGGTACCTCATGTGCATGCAGATCAGTGAGAACAGCATCACATATCCTCTTTGGGGAAAAGAGCCCTGCACGTCCCGAAGTACTAATACTTGCAAGTCTTTCATATTCCGTTGCATTTGCACCCTCCTGCTGACTTCAATGGCATAGAAATATGGTTTCGTACTCACAACGGAGCTCATTAACCCAGTAATTACTTCTTTGCTGGCTGTTGCACTTGGCCGGGCCGGTCCTGAGCCTGGGCAAACGTCTGGAGGTGGGGAGGAGGGAGCAACCTGTGCAGAGGGTCCAGAAGGCAGAAGCTCCCTGGTGCTCAGGAAGCCCAGCTCGGAAACTTTGGAGGAAAAGACAGCTGTCCCACTGCCACACCACACAGCCAGTGCACTTGCTCTTCTTTGCCTAGATCTTTTTCCATCTGCACCTGAATGAATAAGCAAGGCACGACCGAATTCATGTTTCAATAAGCTGGTCACAGCTACTACCTCAGGCTTGCGAGCCTGGCTAGCCAGAGGCTTCTTAGCCAGAACAGGGAGAAGTGAATTCTGCAGAAACCGTGTGAGCAGCTCGCACAAGAACTGCTCCTCGCAGGGAGCTGGTACAGGATCAGGGCATCACCTGCAGCTGCCCACCCCTGCCCTGCCTTGCAGTAAAGTGTTCTCTTTGCTGGTCTGTTTTTAAAGTGTCTATTTTTGCACATATCCTGTTGCACTTTGAAGAAAAAGAGCACTATCAAATTCAGTCAGCTTTGCTTTGGGCGCTCCTTGCCTTTTCTTTGTCATCCAGAACATTTACAAAATATTCAAATTTAAAAACCCTTACTGTCCTCTTCTGTAGGTTACCAAATGTTTTTCTACAGCCTACGTGCAAGGTATCTCTGAGTATTTCTTTTTACTAAACTTTCCCTTGAATCAAATATTTTTAATACAGAGAGTACATAAAGGATGGATCCTTCATGTCTGGGTGATCTTCACAGTCGATGAATCACTTTTTGGTCTTTCTTTTAACTTTCATTGATTTTAGCTAAACCGCTCATTCTGAAGGCATTGCATGTGACAGCCAGGTGTGGTAGTTTCCTACTTACTTTTACTCCTCCTCATTTCCCATCACTGTAAATAGGCTGCTTCCCATTATGCAAGACAAATCATACTAAACTAATTTTCCAGTACCTCTTTCTTTCCATGTAACTGCACGCTGAGTTAGTAGATTAAAGTAATCTGCTTACTGACACCTGAATAGTTGGGTACATGAGCCGACACTATTAACTGTCTTCTCTAACATGAAGCCCCTTGGTGCCAAGGACAGGTGGCAGTCAACATTTTCTGTGTGTCTTGTGCTAGGAAACCAAGAAGGAATACCTAAACTCGGGATTTGCTTATTTAAATTCAGTGCAAAAACATTTTTCTCTGCTCATTGCCACTTTCATTAAATCGATCCTAAGCTTTCAACAACGATGTGAATGCCATTATGCAAATAAGCAATGGCTTTTCAGACTTGCAGAAACGATGACACCTAAACAAAGATTTCTGAGGCTATTTAATAGTGACAGTTGCTGAACTTCATAAATACCGATTTGTAAGTATTGCGTTTAGTGATAATGTTTTGTTGTTTTATTTTTTTTTCCTGTGAAGCTGGCCACTTTTAAAGCCATATCTCAAAGCTGAAAACTAATGAAATGTTTAATATTCTGGAATAATTCACCTCCATGCATCAGAATGTTGTAAAAAGGCTCCCATCTGATGACGCCTGTAGCTGGCACGGTTCGCTCTGCATTTATCACAGTGCTCCAGATAATATTAGTATTTAATGACTGTGCACTGATAAGCTAAAACTGGATGAATAGAACGTCTTCTATCTCATTCTGCTTAAGGTGACATGAACTTTCATTTATGTCATCGCCACTTGCAGCTGTTCAGATACACTCTAAAAACACTGAAAGGAATACTCCATCAATCCACAAATGAATGAATGACCATAAGAATGAGTCTGTTGTCTTACTGTCTTTGGATTGCTTTAATAAAAGCATTTGTATTCCAGGAAGGAGGCAAGAATATAATTAATCATTGACACAACTGAATAGGCACATTGTCTAAGTGATTCATTAGGAAGCAATTTCAAGAATATTTATTTTGATGATATACATTTTATAATTCATTAGCAACATAATAAAGTGAACACTCAAAAGAATCCATTTCCTATTTTTATACCTTTGAATTAAATATAACTACATCCTTGCTATCTGCAGCTCTCTGCAAAGCTTTGTGCCTGAAGCAAAACGCAAGAAGAGGGATTGTGGTGGATATAGTTAGTGATACTGTGAACTTGCATTTACAAGACTGAAGTCCTTTTTGCATTGCTAACCCCAACTCAAACCAGAAATATGATATGGATGGTGAAATTCAGCCCCACACTGTAGTATTGCTGATAACAATCTTGGTAGATAAATCTAGAGCTAAAAAAATACAACTGCATGCAAGGACAGGTATTTGCAATTATATTTATGTATTTATTTATTCTGCCCTAGTCTAGGTAAGCTTTAATGGGTGCAGAATGTGGTCAGAAGTTGGGAAATGGCAATGCAGTATTCCCCACACTGCTGTGCCACCTTCCTGTGTCTACAGGGAGCTAGAACTACACTGCAGGATTTTCACATGCTTTGTGATTTTTCCCCCTTTGAAGTTTGGTTTGAAAAAGAGGCTTTTTTTATAAAATATTTGAGCAGTGTTTTTTAAACTCCATAAGGCTTTATGGTAAGTCTGTCCACTAGGGCTTACCTTGGTTCTGTACACTGCTAGTGCTTGATGTCATACATTATCCATAGTTTCCAACTGCAATTAATGTAATAAGATGTGGAGGACTTGTTAGTGTTAGGTCAGAGGTTGGACTGGATGATCTTGGAGGTCTCTTCCAACCTAGATGATTCTGTGATACATCTTGAGCAGTGTGCTCAGGTGGCCAAGAAGGCCAACAGCATCCTGGCCTGTATAAGAAGCAGTGTGGCCAGCAGGTCGAGGGAAGTGATTGTGCCCCTGTACTCGGCTCTGGTGAGGCCGCACCTTGAGTACTGTGTTCAGTTTTGGGCCCCTCGCTGCAGGAAGGACATGGACGTGCTCGAGCGAGTCCAGAGAAGGGCAACGAAGCTGGTGAGGGGTCTGGAGAACAAGTCTTATGAGGAGCGGCTGAGGGAGCTGGGCTTGTTCAGCCTGGAGAAGAGGAGGCTCAGGGGCGACCTTATCGCTCTCTATAGGTACCTTAAAGGAGGCTGTAGAGAGGTGGGGGTTGGTCTGTTCTCCCACAACAGGACGAGGGGGAATGGGCTAAAGTTGCGCCAGGGGAGGTTTAGGTTGGATGTTAGGAAGAACTTCTTTACTGAAAGGGTTGTTAGGCATTGGAATGGACTGCCCAGGGAGGTGGTTGAGTCACCATCCCTGGAGGTCTTTAAAAGACATTTAGATGTAGAGCTTAGCGATATGGTTGAGTGGAGGACTTGTTAGTGTTAGGTCAGAGGCTGGACTAGGTGATCTTGGAGGTCTCTTCCAACCTAGATGATTCTGTGATTCTGTGATCTTCTGAACACTGAGAATGAGAGCTACAGTAGGTGAAATGAGTTAAATGATAGCGAGTGTGTGTCAGCTGGAATTGGTGTAGCTTTGAGTCAGTCCAGACTTCTTGTAACAACAATATGGACTTCCCCAGCAGGGCAGAATTCTTGCACTGGTGGGTACGCTGGTCATCTGGATCTCCCTGAGCAATGATAATAATCTGTTTAAAAGATCTTTATCTATTCTTAATAATGGTGTTTGTGAAAATAGCTTGATTGGTACGGACTGAGAGAGCAGGATTCTGGGAGGACATTAAGAGAGCTGGAAGAAGGTGAAAAAGCAAAATGAACAGCAAAAATATATAGGGTTAAAAGTAAGAAGCGTAAGTCTAAGAATTATTAAAAACATTACATAACTACTGAGATATTTGACATGAAAGCTTATGCTGGAAATTATGGGTTTCCTTCCTTTTTCTGACAACATCTAGTAGGAGGCTGATGACAACTCAGAACTTCTGCAAGAGAGAGGATCAGATACTGATAACAGAAACTATCTCCTTGCCTGAAGTCTTTACACATTTGTGATGGAAAGCATCTGCTTTCTTTGCCTAACTATAATACACCCTTTAAATTTTTCACAGTTGATGTCTATCATGGTTATATAATGTTCTGAAGAGCTTTTGGATTTACACTCCTTCTTTTTAACTTTATATTCTCACTTAAGCAGATGCCTTACCGCAGGGACGGAGCGCCCTACAGCTCTGCAGTGACACAGCCACCAGCCCAGTGAGGCATCATATCTGACAGAGCCGTGGGTCAGCCACATCCCTCCCCTTGTACCAGCCTCATGGTGAAAGCACCCGTCCAAGAAGCTGGAGGTCAGCAACAACTGAAATCGAAATCTCTTTTTGCAATGCAAGCATTCGCCTTGCTGTACTTCCCAGCTTCTGAATACCTGGAGATGCTCAGCATCCACAGGGTGTACCTGAGCAAGGCAGAAACTCTCTGGTGGAGTGGTTATAGCACACGGTCCAGCTTTAGCGCTAACTTCCAGAATCGTTTCTGTGCTTGGCATTAAACTGTATTTAGAGTCAGTGTGGAAACGGTCTTGAGAACAAGATTGAAAATGTAGCTCTTTCATCTCCCATGTGAGCGCCCTAAGCGCTGGGCTTTCAACCTGCATGGTTTTGGCACTCCTCTTCTTGGTCCAAAGACATCTTGTTTCTTGTAGAAACATCTGGTTTCTACATTTACAACAGCTGGTATATTTGCAGTGCCCAGACCTCTGAGGATGAGTAAATCAGGCTCTGACCCTGTCCTTGTCTCTGCCACAATCCGTAGAGGGGGTCCCTCTACAAACCTGAAGCCAAGAAAGAACTCACCGAGTGAATTTAAGCACTCGCAGCAGTCACAAACTGGGATTTGCATGTCAGTACAGCTAAATACTGTGTTAGATGCTTCTTCCACCTCTTCTGGGTGCTGGTGTCTGAAAAGAGCTCAGGTTGGGAAGAACCAGTTTCCAGAAGGAGAAGTCCCCTTTCTTCTCCATGGTCATCTGTCTTAAGGGTGTTGTTGTGGTTTAACCCGGCTGGCAGCTAAACACCACACAGCCGTTCGCTCACCCTCCCCCCTCCCTCTCTGGGATGGGGGAGAGAAACGGGAAAGTGAAGCCTGTGAGTTGAGATAAAGACAGTTTATTAAGACAGGAAAATAATAATAACAATAATAATAATAATAGTGATAATGGTAATAGTATTAACAATAATAATGTGTAAGAAAACAAGTGATGCACAATGCAATTGCTCACCACCCGCTGACCGATGCCCAGCCTATTCCCGAGCAGCCGGCCCCCCCCACCCCGGCCAGCCACCCCTATATATTGTTTAGCATGACGTCAGATGGTATGGAATACCCCTTTGGCCAGTTTGGGTCAGCTGTCCTGGGTCTGTCCCCTCCCAGCTCCTGCTGCACCCCCAGCCTGCTCGCTGGCAGGACAGAGCGAGAAGCCGAAAAGTCCTTGGCCTGGTGTAAACACTGCTCTGCAACAATTAAAACATCAGCATGTTATCAGCGCTCTTCTCATCCTAATCCAAAACATAGCACCCTACCAGCTACTATGAGCTACTTAACTCTGTCCTAACTGGAACCAGGACAGGTGTGAACTCACTAAGTCAGGGAATTATATTCCTCACACTCTTGTTCATGAAAAGCTGGATGGGTAAGAAGCGTGCCGACTTAACTGCAGCTGGGGACACTCAATTCTGATTCTATTATCTGAAAGTCTTTAAAAGAGAAAAGATAAAAACTGAAATGTTCTATTTAGCATGTTATATGGCTGATATGTTAAAAATAAATAAATAAATAAATAAAAGCCCTTTGCTTAAATTAAAACTATTTTACCTGTACCTGACGAGCAATGCTGTTAATTGAATGACATTTTGAAAAATGTTTCCAATCTGAATTTTGCTCAGTTCTTGCAGGCTGCATAAGATACGAACTACAGGATTATATTGTATTATGACATGACTTGGCTGATGTCTTGCTTGTAAAAGGCGGTAATAAAAACTAGTTTACTACCCAAATGAAATGCTGTTTCCTCTTGCTTCAGCTGTACCCACAAAAAAAAAAAAGGGAGCACAGGGGGTCTGTAGAAGAATTCAGCTATATAAAAGTCTGCTAAAACCTTTTCAAAGTACATAAAGATTTTAATTCTCATTCCAAAATGACTAAGAGCTCCTACATATTGCCCTCTTGTGACTACCTGGAAAGTACAATATCACATCCATAGAGAAAAGGTACATCACTTCCTAAAGAGATAATTCATCATGTCACCTGCTACCATATCCCCCTGCTCCATAAGTTATTTTTATTGACCAAGGACAATGCAGGGAAAGAAAAAAAAAATGCAGTAGAGATTTATTAAGCATTTTTAAAGTCTAAGAAAGTATAAAAAATCTCCCCTTTAAGCATAGTTATTGATAACTTCTCCTCCTAGAGTACAGCATGATGATAAGAAACGCCATCACTTTACTTCAGAGAAGATGGAGAAGGCAACCATCTGATGCTGCAAGCAAGTCCCTCCTCAAGCAGTTGCTGAGGAAATAGAAGGGGCTGTTTCCTAGACAATGTGACAATAGAGGAGCTTTCTTCTTCCTCCGCCTGGGGGCAATCACCTGCACACCCAGGGAAGGTCAGCTGCCCGCGCTCCTGAGGCACTCCTGGGTCACCCTGCCAGGACGGCAGCAGTAGCTGCGAGCAGCTTTCGGAGAGCGGGCTGTTGAGAAGCAGGCAGCAAAGCAATCTGCAGGTTTTATGGAGCTGTCAGACTTCTTGTGGGATGGATCATGCCCCCAGATAGGTGCATATAAGGTGTCCCCATAAATCTGGCAGTGTGCATAAGAAGGTTATTTACACCCTGCCAGAAGCTCGTGCTGCCCGGTTTTGCGGCTGAGCATTGGGTCAAACCCAGAGATGTCGGCCAAGACGTGCAGCTTCCTGCCCTGCTCGGCCGGAGCAAACCCCACGCTTGTGCTGCTCATTCACAGCTGGCCATTGCCGGCTGCACGGCCAGGTGCTGTGGCAGAGCACTGGCCCCTTCCCAGGCCCAGGGCCATGAATCCTCCTGCAGCTCTTCAGGTCTGACGCTGGATTTCTGAGCCTCGCCGCTGGATTTCTGAGCCTCGCCGCTGGCTCTTGCATGAGCTCACCTTTAAGTATGGCCTTTATATCTTGTCATGCTGACACAAAGAATAGTGTTGGTTAAATTTTTTTCTTGCATCTGTTATGTCATTTGACCTTTTACAAATAGCTGTTTTATATAAATACCACGGATTATTTTAAATATATTGAAGAGTGGTCTGATCGCTCGAGTGGCTGATTCAAAGCCTGCAAGCCAGCACTCGCCTCCCCTCAACATGCAGTGGTTTAGCCATTTTAGTGTTGTCTCACTTCAATCTCTCATCCAGGTCTGATTTTCAAAGAGGAATGCCAACCATTTTTAGAAATGAGACTACACTCTGTGTAGTCGCCATGTGGCAGGCTAAAAATTAAGGCTAACAAAATTGCCTTCACCTTAAGAATCTTTACCTAAGTCATTCCCTACGCTAAGGCTTTTCTAAGGCTTATTAAAAAGGATTTCAAAGGCAGGCTGCTTCACTGGATGTAGGTCTTAGTTTTGACCATTTTGCCTTTTTATGCCATGCTTCAAATATATGCTTCTGTAAAGTGCAGCACTAAATACATTCATAACGCAGATTTAGAAGGTCATTTGGAGTCTCAGTCTTAAAATGCTAGAGAATATTTGATGTAGAGTTTATTGAATTAAAATTAAAAATATGCTATCAGAACTGTTCCTTGGTGACCTGTATGTCGTGGAGAATTATGATGACTTGACTGTAGCTTGCAACTAATTACAACTCATAAAGTATCTTAGAGATATGCCATCAAAATGTGCTCACTTTCTTCCTTCTTTTACAATGAAGATTAGGAGGAACCTATTTTAAATGATCTAATATTGATTTATTAGAATCATGTAATCTTGACAGATAAATAGATCAAATACAAAACTTCAGCAATTCTTCTTTTATGATATTTATATTTCTCTGTCCCCATGCAGAGTAAACATAGTGGGCAAATTTATGCCTAAGGAAACCAGGGATGAATCTGAATAAGAAGTGGTTGGGCACTTTCAGCTCCACCTAAGTACAAAGAGCAAAAAGAGAAAAAATGAGAATCAGCATTGCCTCAGTTTTGCCAGTAAAGACATCTCTCAAAAGATACAGCTAAAATTAGACAAGTTGTAGAATATCATATGCAGAGCACGTCTGAAAGGTAATTATTTGGAGTGTCACTGCAAAAACCTTTACATGTTTAATTAGCTACAAGAACCTTCATATATATTTGATCAGATTTATAAAAAGATTTTTCTCTCTAAAGTAATAGATATAAAAATAAGTGCTGCAACCAGACAATGAAGTTTTGAATATATGTAACTCAGGATAGCATTGGGTTAAACTGTTCTGGCTGTTTGTTTTCTCACGTTTTAGGAGAATTAATTGTCCTAAAAGCTCATGCATCTTCTTCCATGGAAAACACGGATCCAGAAACCTTAAATAAAGAGCTTTCCTGGGAAAGCAAGTTCACCGAGGCGTTAACGAGGGCCCCAAGCCTTCTGCCTGGTGCACAACAGGTTGCTCCATCCCTTTAGTCCTGGGGAGGTTCATGTGGGAGCACGGCTCCGCTGCGTGATGAGCTACCGGGGACCTCAGAGCTGGCCACCAGCAAGCGCACCGGGTCCTCCAGGCTTCTTAGTTAAAAGATACGCATTGCTCCAGCTGCAGCTATTGATAAACAGCTTCTGCAACACCAGGAGCCACACATGGGATAGATACGCTGTGATGTTATATATATTGGTAACCGGTAAGTCGGTCTCATTCAGTCAATAAACTCTACCTCCCCTAGACACAAGGTGATCGCCGGAACAAATTTATGGCCAGAGCACTGAGGGGGTTACGTGCTGACACCGCACCAGCGCGTTTAACCATATTCTCGGTGAGGCATAGGCTTGTTTTTAAAGGAAATGACTGAAGATTGTATACAAACAGATGCACAAGTCAGGTAATGAAGCCAACCCTGGGTGCGCAGACCTCCACGATGCATTCCAGAGCAAAGAGCAGGTGACAGCGAGGCAAACTGCGTTTTCATTTGCAAACCGGCGGCCCCAGGCGCTCTACCCCGAGGCAGCGGCACAGAAGAAGTTGGGGAGATGCCGCCCAGCCGCCGGCTCTGCCCTCCCCGCGGGGACACCGCCACAGCGGCTCCCGCCCGCCCCTCGGAGCCCCCCGCGGCGGGACCCCGGGGCCGGAGCCGGGAGCCCCTCAGCGGGGGGACCCCGCAGCCCCCCGGGGCCGCCGGGAGGCGCCTGCGCGCTGCGGCCGCTCGGTGCCGGCCCCGCGCCTGGCGCCGCCCGCAGCCCGCCGGCGGCCGCTGCCTATTTTAGTCACAGCGCCGGGACGGGGCCGCCGCGGGGCCGGGGGACGGGACGGGACCGGCCGGGACGGCGCCTGCCGCCGGGGGCTGCGGGGAGCGACCCCGCTCCGTCCGTCCCGTCTGGCCCGTCCCGAACCGTCCCGAAGCGGCGGGGAGACTTTGCCGAGGGCGCCCGGCAGGGGGCCCGGGGACAGGTAAGGGGCCGGGCACCGGGCACCGGGCACCGGGCACAGCGGGCGCTGCCCTCGGGCGAGCCGTCGGGGCGGGCGGCAGGCGCGGCGCTGCCGGGGGTCGCGTCCCCGGTCCCCGTCCCCGTCCCCGGCTTCGGAGGAGCGCGGCTCGCCCCAGAACCGCCTCCTGCCGGGAGGGCGGTGTGCGAGCGCAGCCGGCCCCCGAGCGCCTGGGTTCGGCCTGGGTAACGAGGCGAAGAGCTTCGCGTCGCCTCCAAAATGCCGCCTTCGGTGGCACGTTGCCTCGCTCGTCCTCTCCCGAGAGGTCTGCCCGAAATAAGGCTCCTCGTCCTATGTATATAGCAGGTTTGGGGGGTATTTCCTATGAAGCGTGGCTTCTGGTTTCCCTGGGGGTGCGGACGCAGCCTGTTTAGCCAGTGTCCAACTCGGGAACTGTCCGGGCTTCCACAAAATCAGCTCGGGGGCCAGAGACTCCTTCAGCTTTCCCTCGGTTTGCCTCATTGACTGCGGTTGCTTGATTCTGCTCTCTCCCCGTCACCAAACGGCAAGAAGAGATGAACCCTGAAATTAAGATCTGTTTTGTATGTGCAGTTGTTTCTTCACAACGGAACATCTACAGAAGATACAAAACACATTTTTTTTTTTCCCCCAAGCTATAATATTTTTTTCCAAACATATTTTTCCAAACCGTCATGTTTTACCACAGTTTCTTCAGCTGTTCCGTAAAGCTTTGTGTGCATTTAGGCTGTCAGTCACTTTATGGGCAAACATTTGATGTAGCTGATCTCGTGTAATACTGCATCACGGACCACCTGGCAGTGTTATAAAGATGTCATTGATGAAATCTGGCTTCCAGAAATCGGGCTGCGTGCCACTCTGTTGATTAATAGCAATATGGTTGTGTATGCACAAGTAAAAATACCTTCACTGACCACGGTGAAGTAAGAAATGGTCTCCATGTCCGCAGAACTGTTGCTGTTCGGGCTTTGCACAAAGTTCTGCGCAGTGCCAGTTAATAAACTAGATAAATTCCAAGTGGGTGTTTTTAAGAAAGTGTCTTGCTTGCAAAATAGCAAGTACGCTGTAATAAGGAGAATAGATGTTAAAACAGAATGAAGTACGATACTGGTTAATTCTGAAGGCAAATTTTGTTGCAGGAAAACCTTTTGTGATTAAAGTTGAGAATAAAGTTTATTAAGGATTCAAGAAAAGGCTTGTTAGCTGAAACTGCATTTAATCATCGCGTTAAGTGTGCAGGCTCTTCAGAGATGAGATTTTATTTTACCACAAAAGCGTGCTACACAGCCTCGCAAAAGTGAACTGGGATCGGTGCCGCTGGGTGAGCACGTAGTGCATGTCATTGGGTACGCCTCTGCTGCTCAGACAAAGCCTGCTATTGTGTGGCGAGCACAGCCTCAGTTTGTGATGAGGTTGCTCTATGAGACTGAGAGTATTCGGACTCGCCTAGGTGGAAGAGTGATGAAAGTGGTGCTAAGCCAGTGCTCTGGGCACGCTGCTGTTTTGCGGCGCAGTTTTGCATGTAAAGCCACGTGACGCTTGCCCCAGTAAAGCACAAACTGGACTGGTCACTCATAACCCTGAGCCCTCCAGTAGAGATAAATAATTTCAGCAGCTCTGCTACCTTGGACCATTTCCCTCTGTTTTATATACAGTGTTTCATGACTCAGCGTGCTGTGTATCTGTTCGAATGCATGGTTGATGGCACTGCTCCGTAATCCGGTTTTACGTCCAGGTGTAGTGTGATGAAGCGAGCCCCTGTGTTTATTTCTTTTTTGGGAAACGAGGTTCGTGTCACGTGGCTGGTTACAGGGGAATGCATTCCCGGCCAAAGGCACTGCTGCACCGCACAAACTCACTCACGCTGAAGTCTGCAGGGTTCAGCCGTAGTTCATTAGCACAGTTTTAAAGCGCTTGTGAAATACGCCTTGTGGTTGTTTCCTCTGTTATTAATTTAAAAGTCGAACCGTAGAAAATCTTAAACTTGTGCTTCACTTGGGTGTATTTATTAGAAAACGCAATAAAACAGAACCACTGAATTATTACTTGTCCAGTGCCGTTCAGCAGCATACAAGTCTTGCACAAATCTGTGCAAGTGCCAGCAATCTATAGTTAAAATGTAAAATTTTTCCAACTGCCCTTCCATATTCATGTTTCCTAGGAGCTGAAGAGCTTAGGAAAAAAAAAAAAAGAGAGAGAAAGGAGGGGAAATTATTTGTCATGAATACCACATGTACTTACTTTTCATCAGTTCTGATTCAGATTGGAAGAAAATCTGTCATTTCTTCCATGTCAGATACCATCTAGAGCAAAAAATAGACAGCATCCTCAGTACTGGCTTTGCAGCCACAGAGGATTGCACTGTATATTTTACAGTGATAAACGAGCAATCGTTCAAGTACTGTAATCTGTGTATAGTAGGCTGGTCTTTAAATATTTAAAGACTAAATAATAGCGGCTTCGCTGTATGCAGTGCTCCTAATGAACCTTAAACTACTCTGTGTTGCTGTGGGTTTTCTCCCTCTCCCTCGCAGCCCTCCCCCCTCGCCCCCCAGCTTTTTTCCACTTCTAGAAAGGACTAGTGAGGATTTATCTGAGCCAAGCGTAAGCAGCAGCAGGCCTTTCCAGCCGCGCAGAACCAGCTGAATGAACCCCGAGCCCCGCCGAAGGGCCCCTGTGGGAGCGCTCCGCCTCGCAAATGGCGGCCCCGCGGCCCCGCTCAGCCCCACAGCGGCCGGGCCCAGGTGCCGGGGGCCTGCAGCCACCAGCCTCCAGTGCCCGCCTGAGCCCCTGGGTGCCATAGCGAGGTGGCAGCCGACTGATGGCCGCTTCTGGTTGACAGCTGTGACCGCGGGAGCCTAAATTCTGCCAGGCTGGAGCAGGGTTTGGGCCCAGAAAAGCCCCACTTGGCGGCACTGAAACGCTTGGAAGTGCCCCAGCTGCTTGTTTGGGTCCGGCAGGCCAGGCAGGGATGAGACACAGGATGCCTTCCTCAGCCCAAGGGAGTGCAAATCCATCATCCCTGCTCCCACGGGGAGCCCTGAGGGACGCGGGGCGGCTCACGCGGGTGGGTCGCTCCCTGCCCGTCCTGCTGGAGCTGTGGTGGTGCGCAGGAAAGGGACCGAGACAGGGAGAACCGTGCTGCAGGCGCTCTTCATGCTGTGATGAGGGCGCTCACCTGGAAAGTGGGATCCTGAGGCTTGGATGCCAGCTGCATGTATCATGTTAAAGCATTTAGTGGTAAAAGGTCCCGTTCTTCGGGAAACATTGCCACAGGGAGGGATTCTGGCTCCACGCGGATGAAAGCTTCTGCTAGAGGGTCTACATGAGGAATAATTTCAGAGACCTACCTGTGTTTGGTGCTTTCTGTTGTGTAAAGTAGTTATGTAGTTGGTATCTAAGGTAGGCTTCTAGATTTCACTAGCTAGACCAGCTACACAGCTTTGTAGTCATCATTTGCACATCATTGCAATCATCTAGTCTGACTTTCAGTAGAACAAAAAATGGAATTAGAGTAAATCGGTTCATTTTTTTACTAATAGCATATCCAGATTTGTTTTAGGTGTCAGTCAGAATCCTGATTTCTTTAATTTCATAAATTCTTTTCATAAGCAAAGGGAATTTTCAAAGTCATTCCAATGATTAAGTTTTCTACCTATACTTGCATATCCTTGCGATCTGAGTATATCTAGTTTTACAGTGACTGGTTATCTTGGTAGTTTTGTCTTTCGGATCAGGTAGTCCTTTTCTTCCTCATCCTTCTTCCTCCTCATTCTACCTCCTAAATAGATGTTATCAGTTGTGATGAAGTTACTGTAGCCTTCTCCACATTGCGGAGGCTGCATTTTCTTGGGAAAACAGTGTTTTCCGGTATTATAGTTACTGCTTTCTCTAGGATAGAGACACTCACGAAGTGTAAGGTAAGCTGGGATGTGAGCTTGTGGTGTTAGTTGCTGTCCTGATTGCTGTATGCATGTTTCAGGGGCTGTTTATCACTGAAAGCAGCGTGTTTCTCTGCCCATACTTGCCTGTGGGTGCGCAGCCATGCCTGTCTGTAGGTGCCTGGCTCCTCGGCGCACTGTTACGAGTTAGAGACTGCACTGCAATCCGGAGTTTGGTCATCTCAGTCCCTGTGGGCATCTAACCCTACGTGAGCAACCGCTGAAGGAAATTAGCTGGGGGAAAGCGTGCTACTTAAACAACCATCAAGAGAAATGCGTGGCAGTAGCGGAGCAGAGAGTGTTTTCCAGAAACCTAATGGAACTGGAAGAAAGCGATACGTTGATAGACCTGCTGAACAAAGCGCTGTTGCATTATGTTGGAGGAAGTACTTGCTAAAATTAATGAGCAGCTTCTCTTCATATGCCTAAAAGACGGCCAGACGGGATGAAATGTCCCAGCCTGGGTGGGATGCTCAGGGCTCAGCCCTCTGGAAGCCGGGGCCATGGGGTGCGCCTCTCCTGGCTCGGGGAGACCCCAGCTCCCGTCTGTATGGCTGGGGCAGGTGCTGTGACTGCAGATCCAGTCTGCACCGTAGATGGCTAAAATAGTCACGACAAAGCCTGCTAAACGCAGCACAATCTCCCTTTGAACATAGAAATGTATATGCTGGAACATCTTCCCTTTTGGTGGCGAGGCTGTAGCCAGCAATGCGGGTCAGCCGGGCTGGTTGCAGGGTCAGCATGTGCAGCTCCACCTCTGGCCAGCTTGTACAGTGCGCATCCTGAGGGCTTCCTGCCCCAGTACAGAGGGTGAGACAGCAAAGGAGCAGGGCCTTCCAGCTCCGGACAGCTTCACTTTTGACTAAATTAAAAAGACGAAAGAGAAGACTTGCTTGTGGCCTCAGGTGGTTTGGGTCTCCTTGGTTTTTGTTTCAGAAATGATCGTGACTCAAACGCAGTAACTAGCACTCAGTGCTTCTCAGAATTGACTTTTGGGTCGTCGATGGCAAATACGGGGTGAAGCACGTGGTTCTCAAGTAAATTGCAATTTACGTAATCGGTATTTCTCTGTGGGAATGCTGCAGTGAATGGGGGAAATGCCCATTTCAGGAGATCATACAATGTGCCTGCAAATTCCAACATAATCATTCTGCTTTGGCTATTTTAATATTCTGTTCATACGAAGTTTTCAGTTGCTGGCTAGCACTTATCTTAGAGAATATACTTGAGCTGCTCCATTTACTGCCTTGAAGCTGCAGCAAACCCCTTAATTTTATCTCTGTCTGAGGACAGCTTAGTCCTTTCAGAAAAGCTGTCGGTTGTTGCAAGTCCTTGCCGCTGAATGTTGCTCCCATCTCCAGTCAGGGCTGATTTTTCTCCACGTTTGGGAAGGAAAGACTTGTGGTGGGGTAAAACACCCAGAAACCTTTCAGCAGTCCCACCTGTGCTCACGGGGTATGGCTTCTTTCTGGGCTGGGAGATCTCGTCCGGGCATCTCTGGCTCCAGCAGCCCGCAGCCACCACGTCTGTGTTATTCTGAGCGTGGTAGCCACGTAGCTGGGGCAGCAGCAAGGCTTGGGGACACACCTGTGTGTCAGGTTTTTTTTTCCTCTGGAAGGGAAAGAGTAAAAAGTACCAGACGTTTATGTGGGGAAGATGATGCAGTTCTCCACGTTCTCCCTGCCATGCCTGCAGTAGGCGAACGGATTAATTACAGTGACTGGCCTGAAGCCCTGCAGAGTGTAAATCCTGGACTTACAGGAACTCTTAAAAAAAAAAAAAGCAAATGTGAAAGGCCTTATCTAGCGTTAAATATCAGTCAGAATTTAAAAATAATTCTTTGCTTAGGTCCATCCATACTATTCCCTCTGCTCAGTTAATACTTCCTAAGAAAAACTGTCAACAATTTTTGGCTTGCAAATCTTAGGTACTTTCTCGATTCAAATAAGTGAATCCCCTCTTTCTGCCTGTAGTTTACCTGCAGTAAGCATGGCTGCTCTTCGCCATAGCCCTGAGAAAGCAGCTGCATCGAGCAGTCGTCTTCTCCGGTGTTTCCAGAGGGTTTGTTTTTTGCCTGCCTGACTCCAGTAGCTCGGGAGAGTGCTGTGTTGGTGAGGCTGTGCTCTGTGCTAATGTTTGCCCTCCTCGTGTCTGGATGGAGAGAGGTCCTCTGCAGCCTGGGTGGTGCTGTAGCACAGTACTTTACCATGAATGTTCCCGTTGTGCACAACTTCTGAAAGAAAGGGGAATTTTGCATGCAGTGGTTTAGATGTAAATGTCCCGTTCCAAAAATAACCAGTTATAAATACAGGACGTTTTTTCAGGGGCTTTGTTTCTGTGTATGGTGACCCTCTATCTGTGTCCCAGTGGTACGCTGTTCTCCCGGGTGTCTTTTTGACCCATCTTGTCACAAGCAGATGTTTTACAGCAATGCTCTGAGCTGTAGTGCCGGTGGGCTGCGAATGCTGTAAGTGGATTGGAAATTGGGCATAAATTTTGTGAAATTATTGCAATGTCATGCAACTTTTCATGAAAAAAGATGTAGGAAATGGAAGGTAGATTGCAGTACAAATCCACGTTTATCTTGGTGTCATGTGCGCTGTTCCCATGTAACATCTCAGTCGTGATCCCATTCAAAACACTGAATTTTGTGTAGAAGGTAGGATCTTGATGACAACTTGTTGGAGCAAAATGTTGGCAATGGAAAAGTATTAACAGTAACCTGAAATCACTGTTACCAGTGATGGTATTTCAAAAGAACAGAAACTCGTGCAGCTGACTTTGCCAGTGCAGTGGAAAAGCTGAGTGGATTCAGAACTGGAGGCCTGCAAACTGCTTGTCCTGCAGTTACTTTACTTTCTTTCCATTCAGAAATCTTACCCCTTGGTCACAGAAGTGCTACCTAAAATTCCCAGCACTCTTACCATGCCTAGGAACCTGCGTTGAGGCCAGCTGGTTCTGAACTTCCATCCTCCAAGGGCTAAATCCTGTACCCAGGGGGAATCTTGTGTCGATTCTGTTGGCAGAAAAGGGTGTTTGGGTAAAGAGACAAGCACTAAAGCTTGTAGCTACAAAGTACCTCGTTCTTGGGACGCTGCTTCTTCCACCAAAGTAGGATATAGAGCACCTCGAATTTGGAAAGGTTCCTTTCTCTTTAGCTGTGACATTTTGATGGGTCAGTGAGTTCCCTGTCCTACTCCCAAAGCGGGAGAGGTCTCCTCCTAACCTTTTCTTCTAAACTGCCTCCTGGTTGTTCAGGATGTTGTGTCTTTACCCAGCATTAATGTTTTTGAATTACGGAGTTAATGTTGAATTTTGAATAAGCTTAAAGGAAGTAAAGCTGTAGCAGCTAGGAAGTGTAGTATCATAGAATCACAGAATAACCAAGTTGGAAAGGACCCACAAGGATCATCGAGTCCGACTCCTGGTACGGCTTTGCTCTATGAATTTCTTAGATCGGTTCACTGTAAAAGAAAAAAGAAAAGCACTGAAAGCCTTGCTGAACAATACTGGGTGCTTCACTGCAGCAATAGTACTTCTTTTAACTGTTGGTGTCTGTGGCTCTTGAAAAAAAAAAGTAGCTGCCTTTGATATTCTAGAGAATCCAATAATTTAGATAGCAAGATTATGTTAGCTTCCCTGCTGTTCTTCCAGGAAAAGAAACAGACATTGAAGACCTTGGTGGGTTTCAGTTCTGATTACATTACTGAAAGGTTTAGGTTCTGGCTTTGCACTTTCTACTGCTTCTAATCTCACAGTGAAATATTTATTTTTGCTTTAAAAGAGAGACAAAGAAAGCTGGGCTTGATTTTATTTATTTGTTTTGCTTTTGTGCTTTTTTTCATGTTTTTCAGTTGTGTGTCTTAAGTTTTATTAAACTCTTAAGAATACATTGTAATATGGTAAAAAGTAGACTTTAACATTTTACAGTGTTGAACAATAAAATTGTAGCCCTTAGCATGAAATTATGTAAAGTAGAACTTTGGACTGTTGTAAAACAGCTCTATAAATGCCTTTTGAGAAGTATTTTGCAGGATGACTTGCTTCACGTCCTAATAGCACAATCTGTGTAAAGCTGCCTTTAAATTTCATAGTCTTCCTTATACATGACAGCTTTTTGCTGTCCATCCTTGAAGCAGAAAAGAGCATCCCCCAGGATGCTTGGGTTTCCCTTATTGGGATGTTTGGGAACGTAGCTTGCCATCTCCAGGGATGGCTTGGCCGAGCTCATGAACGATAGCAGAAGGGCAAAGAGGGGAAGGGAATGGTTTGACCGAAATCCAGAATGACATGGAGGAAGTGGGCAAGGGACAAAAGTTCATCGTCTCTTCTTCCCAAAGGAGGTAGGGCATTAGATGGGGCTCGCAGGCAGCAGGTTCAGGACCAGAAAATGCAACCATTTTCTCAGCAGTTAGGCTGCGGACAGACTTGTCACGGGATGCCCTGGATGTTATGTACAGGTTTACGTGGATTCAGTGGCAATTTGACAGGCTCCTGCAGTCTTTGTGTGTACAAAAACATGATCTTCACTAGAGTGATTATTAAGGTTTGATCCTGGAATCGTAGGGTTACAGGGGAAATTGAGTGATTGTAATGCAGTCTGCGGTTTTAGACAATAAAAGCTTTGATCAAGTTTAATTGATGAAAATCATTTTATAAGTAATTCGTCTTTTCTTCACTTGTCCAGATCAGATAAAACTACAGATGACACGGCCAAAGTCAAGACAACGCACGAACTGATGAGAAACAACATTGCCTTCTGAGAACATTAGCTTCCTAGTTGCTGGAAATCCTAAGTGCAACTTTACTACCAAAAGAGACCCTGACATTATGTGATCATTGAGCAGAGTTTGCAAGAATGGAAAAGCAAAGGACCCCACTGGCTGTATCACATAAATAACAATTTCAGAGATTCAGCTGAATCGAAAAATTAGTCCAGCCATGGGAGAAAATGCAAGTTTTTGGGAGAGCTTGATATATGCACATCCTACGTGCGCCACCTGGAAGCAAGAGGCAGAGGGATCTATCTACCACCTAGCTAGTATTCTCTTTGTTGTTGGCTTCATGGGTGGAAGTGGATTCTTTGGGCTTCTCTATGTCTTCAGTTTGCTTGGATTGGGCTTTCTCTGCTCTTCTGTTTGGGCTTGGCTGGATGTCTGTGCTGCTGATATATTCTCCTGGAATTTTATACTGTTTGCTATATGCTTCGTACAGTTCATTTATGTTACCTATCAAGTTCGGAGTGTTTCCTTTGACAAAGAATTCCAGGAACTCTACAGTGCTCTCTTCCAGCCTCTGGGAATTTCCTTAACTGTTTATAGGAAGATTGTCTTGTGCTGTGATGCAGAAGTGGTTACCCTGGAGAAGGAGCACTGTTACGCTATGCAAGGCAAAACACCTATTGATAAACTCTCCTTGCTTGTATCAGGCAGGTTGGTATCCGTTTGTTTGGACTTACTTACTGCAAATATCTTCCCCACCCCTTCTTGAAAATGAAAGCAAAAATGCCTCATTTGTGTATTGTTTGTTCATTTTCCAGTACAGTAGATTAAATATTAATGCAAGTAATATAAATATTGATGGGCTAAATACACTTGTCTAGGACAGCACTAGCATAGAAACGCTAAGCATAAAATCTGTAATAGCTTAAAGAAAAGCATCTTAAGTCATCCTTATTCAGAGCCCTGTATCATAGCACTTAACATGTTAGGCAGATAAAGGGACCAAACGTAGTCTTCAGGCTACATTTTGCTGTCTATCACCTAGCCGATGAACAAAGCATCTTTCTTTGTTTTTTTTGTTGTTTTTTTTTTTCTCTGCTAATATCATCTGAAGCAGGACTAAAATGTAGTTATGAAACTGAATATACTGAGGTAAACACAGTTTAATAGAGTGTGTTGACTTTGTTATTAGATTGTGCTTGGCTGCTTTCTGGGGGCTGGGAGAAGGGAGGGAATTAGGGAGAGGAGGTCGGATAGCACCCTTCCAGGGCAGTGGGACGTAGCTGGGTCCTATCCAGACCTGCATAGCTGACTCTACAGTTACTGTGTGCTGTGACCCTTCATTAGACCCTGAGGCAGTAAATCCATCTGCTCGTGTCCCTGCTTACCAGAGACCCGCCTAGCAACCTTGCTGATGCTTTCCTGAGGGGAAATACTCGCTGGCATACTGCATGCAGAGTGGTTCCAGGCCACCACGAGGGTAGATGGGATACCCAGCACTGATGGCTGTGGTCTGGGCTTGATGGGACACTTTGTAGGTGCGTTTTGGCAGCCTGCTTGCATGGACAGAAGGAACCCGTGAGCAGCTTGAAATTCAGCTGGTTTAGTACTACTGGCAGTGAGCAATACGGATCGTAAGCAGTTAGCTTTGCTGAAACCCGAGTTTGGAGCATTCTTGGGAGCTGTCTAGAAGGCACCATGTGGAGGTTGCTTTTGGTCATGGTCATAGCGAAGGGGAGGCGTCCAGCCTTCTGCATGCCCAGCTGCTCAGTCACCATGCAGGGAATTCCTGTTAGGCTCCTTCACGCAGTGTAGGGCTGCTGCTTGCGCTTTTGCAAGGAATGCTGATCTTGGTGTAGAGCAGATGTAAAAAGGGGACACCTACAGCTTGCTTCGAGGTTCAAACGAACATTTCCTGCTCCTGGCCTTCAAACTTAAATATGGCTTTAGAAAAAAGTTCAAAGCAAAGTTTTCTTTAGCATCTGCAGAAGGCCACGCAGAGATGCTATATGTCCATCCTGGCTCCTGGCTCCAGAGACAGTTGTTATGTGGCAATTTAATTCCTCTTCAACACAGAGCCCTGCATAACACGTGGCACGGGGAACTCCCACACCACGCTCCCTGCCTTTGCCACTTTGTTCCCTCCAAAATGCGTGTTTGCCATACCTGTGGCTTTCAAGCGGAGGAGGCAACCGGTGCTATGAGCATTGATCTTTCACCTCGCAAGCGCACGCTAGCCTTTTCATGACCAAGCTTGCTTGTTGCTACACAGACCTGCCCAGAGAGGATAGCATGACCTGAAAAAGTTTGAATTTCAGCCGCACAATTGCCTTGTATTCTCACTCCACTAGTCTGATCCAGCTGGGTTCAAAAAATATGATGAGGGTAGTGTTGGCCAGTGGTTGGTTGTTCATGCTATCAAACCTACATTTGAACTCCTCACCTAGCAGAAATAACACACTGTTGTTGCAGTCGTTGCTGCTGTACACATAGTACTAACAAATTAACACATCTTATCTCGGTAGGATCAGAGTGACAGTTGATGGGGAGTTTCTGCATTATATTTTTCCTCTTCAATTTCTGGATTCTCCTGAATGGGATTCACTGAGGCCCACAGAAGAGGGAATTTTCCAGGTAAAAGTGGAGGTTTTTTTTGAGTACTAGAAAAAATGCTCAAGTACTAATTGGTTTGGAAATAACTTCCTTTACTTGTGGGTGTTGTTTGTGAAATCAAACATCTGGCACTCCGCTGTTTTGGGGAGGGATGTCCTCTACCCATTGGACTGGTCATGCTGTTTGTATCCTCTTTCTGTTTGCAGCTCGTTGTTATGACAAACGAGCTTTTCCTAAAAGCTAATCCGAGAGGTAGACTCTTGTTTGCTGTGCTAAAATAGCTAAAATACCTGAGAAACCACGCATGTCCACAGGAGATGCTTTACCCACACCCACAGGAGGTGAAATTCAGAGGATGCCGGCAGGGAGCCTAGTGCCTGCAGTACAGTGAGGGGCACGGCGTCCATCCAGGCTGCCACCCTGTAACCCGTGAGCCACTGCACTGCTGTCCCTTGGCAGGCTTCGGGGTGACAAGCTGGCCCCTTCTGGTGCCGGGCCAGTGGCATTTGTAGAGAGCTTTCTTTAGACCTGCCTCGCCAGCGTCAGCTGCTGAGAGCAGAGTAGGGGTGCGCGGAGCCAAAGCAGGGCATGCCAGCGTCCCGCTCCCCGCTTCGGCTGCTGTGCCCGATCGTCCTCCTCACCACAGCCAGCGAGGCCTGGTCGGGGGCATCCCCTCCCCGTCACCCCTCTCGCTTGCCTTTTGCAGCCTCGCACAGCTCTCTAGCTGGATTAAACCGGCTTTAGCTGCAGGAGATGCAACGAAACATCAGAATTAGCTAATTTTAATTTTCTGTTCTATAGGTAACGCTTACAGCAGAGACAGATTGTCGATATGTGGCCTGGAGGAGAAAGAAGCTGTACTTGCTGTTTGCTAAGCACCGTTTCATCTCACGCCTCTTCTCAATTTTAATCGGGAGCGACATTGCCGAAAAACTGTATGCTCTGAACGACAGGGTGCACGTGGGGAAGGGGTTTAGGTACGACATTCGCTTGCCAAACTTCTACCACGTTTCGCTCCCTGAGACGCCCCCGGTGCCGCCTCCGCGCCGCCTGCAGAGGAGGTCCCCCGGGCGGCTGCGGCCGGGGGTCCCAAACTGCAACTCCTCCAGGAAGCAATAGCGGGGAGGAACGTGCTCCCCTGATCATTCCCAAAGCCCCCCCGAGCACAAAGAGGGGACGTGGCGGAGCGGGAGGATGAAGCAGAATGAGACGTAGTGACGCCAAAACTGACTGAGAAGTGCCATTTACTTTAGCCGAAGTAGCTTGAATTCTCCCTGTAGAGCCAGCTGGTTGGCTTGTGCATTCTGACTACTTGTGCAATATGTTTAGTTTCTGTGGGTTCTTCTGTTAGCCTTCTTACTTTGGGAGGAAAACAAATCACGATAGGCTGAAGTTTTATTGTAATCGTGGTGGCCTCTGTGTTGTGTTAAAAACAAAGCAAAACGAAAAACCCAACACAGTATCTGTGTTTATACTTTCTCAAAATTACTTGCCAGTAATGAAATGCACAGTTCTACCTTAATGCAAACAAGTAAGCTGTCTTCAAAGCACAGCAACCTGCTTGTAACATTCGATTTATGCCATGTGAACCTTGTCTCAATTAACATGAAGAATATTACAGGAAGAGACTAATTGTATTGTTCTTCTTTTTGAAGAAGTGATTTTGAAATGCACAGCAAGATTCTTAAAGCAAACAAACAAGAGAAAACAACAAATCCTGTCCCACGAGTGATTGCTTTCTCTCAGGCTGTCCTGAAAGGACATTGTGTGAAAACAAACGTCAGTGTAATTGCTGGCACTGGAGAAGTAACGCAGCTACAATTGCTGCAAATACATGCTAGGGAAATGATTGTGCAGTGTTTCTAACAGAACGTAATGCTACAGAACCTGGACTTCCAAGGTGTAAGTGCCATTCACAACATGTACAATAAATATTGTTAATCAATCAACTGCCAAACCATTGGAGTTTGTTTTACAATATCCTTTTTAGCCAGGTTTGTCAGGTAGAAATTAATTAAGAAACAGCTGCAGCTACAAATACCATCTTTAGCTGAAGCATTCCTGTTTAGCTTCCAGAGTCACTTCTCTGTGCCTATGAAATTCTTGATTTAAAAAGTATTCTCTCTGAAAATCGGTTTTAATAACATAAGGGAGCACCAGCTCAAGCTTCAGTGGGAGAAAGCTGATTTTGAACCTTGAGGTCACTGTGCCTTTGGGGGGAAGTGTTTGAATGTCTTTTCTAACTCACCTTCCAGATGCATGCCAATAATCAGAAAATAAGAAGCATTACTATTTTATGAGACCATATTGCTGCTTGATAGATCTTGAGATAGATCACATTTTTAATATTTAAAATCCAAAATTGCTGGACTGTTTGGTAGGACAACTGCTGTATGCTTGTGTGTGTGCAGGTGCATATATGAGTTCAGATCTTGAGTGCTGGTGCTGGAGGGCTTAAAACAATGCTAAAACCTCATTCTCGAAAGGTAATCAGGCAGTGGACATTTAACAACGCTATTAGAAGTGATCTGAAACAGCCCTGTTTGAATGGCCTTCGGTGTAGAACAGTGTTGTCTAAGCTTTGCTTTTATCTTTATATCCCTTTCTCAGAGACATCAGTAATCTGCCAGACATTAGTATAGCATGTAACGCGGTAATCCCTAAATCCTGCTAATAACCCTTCCACATTATGTATTCCGTGTTTGTTACCGACTGTGTGAAGTCCCTGACTTTGTCTTGGTCAAGAGAGAATTGGTAAAATGTGAAAGGAGAAGTCACTGACAGTTATTGAAGACTGGCTCAGGAAATACCTAAGGCACAAAGTACCAGAGCCTGGGAGAGGGTGTTAGGGGTCAGAGCTGTGCACCCCGGTCTGACACTTCTCCTCAGGTGGCACAGAAGGGACAGGCCAGCAGGCTGCGTGACCCTGTGGTGTGGCTCAGGAGCAGTATTCTCACATCACTTCAGCACTGCAGTTAGCATCGTGGCCTACCTGTCGGCGGAGCTCACCACCTGCAGTGGGTGAGGAGCGCATCCCTTCCCACGGATGTGGCCACCCAAGCTCTGCGCTGCACGTCCAACCTCTGCTTCACCCAGCTGAGCTCTTGCTGGTGACCATGCCACACGCTGAGGAGCTTTTACGGTCCTTTTAAATAGGTGATTCAAAGATAGACCCCCCCCCCCAATCTCTCCTTCTGATAAAATGGCAAGAACTTATAAATTTATTTTGCTATAAAACGTGTTGGACCAAGATGAAGTTTATACTTGCCATTTTATGTGTTACCAGTCTACAAGCATAAAAAGGTTATAGTCTAAAAACATAAAAACTGGTATTCTAGACTAAGGCATAGTATAAAGCACTAATTAATGCTCTTCTCAGTATTCTTGAATATATAGGCTTGTCCCATATATGTCCATTGGAAAACTTGCCTTAACTGAAATAGGGCCAGTATTTAATAAGCTACTGTGATCACCGTCCCCTTCAAAATAAGACCAAGGAATCATGCCCACCCAATTTCTATATCAATTGTATGTATTACATTTAAGCTATAGCTTACTGCATAGAGAGGGACCTGTTCTGCAGTGATGGGTGCTTCATTACATCCTTAGGTAATTTTTTCCTTCCTCATGACTAGCGTGTGCCTTAGTTTCAGCCTTATTTCCAGCCACAGTTTGCTCTTTGTGATGCTTTTCTCTGGTTGAATCAGTGTCAGAAATCTCTACTAGGACATGACTGAGTCAATATCTGAACATACTCTTAAGTAATCTTGTTTAGCTTTTGATACTATGCTTTTTGGGTTTTGAGTCACTTTTTAAAAATCATTTCCAGTTTTTCAGCATCTGTTTGAGTCACGACTGGCAGAACTTTTCAGCTGTAGAATTCAGGGCACATATCTACAATAAAATATGTGCACACAAAGGACGGGAAGTGAGACACCAAGCCCTCTCCACCCCGTTTTTTTTTTTTATTTTGACAGTGCTCCTAAAATGTACTACAGAGAATACACTCTGGTATGTGATTCATAAAACAGTATTTTGGGAGATCTATATAATTTACCTCAGTAAAGAAGTACTCAGAATGATGTCTGTGAAATAATACAATCTTTTATGATGTCATATGAACCCGCTTGTAGGTTTGTAAACATTTGGAGCAAGATGAAGCTTCGACTCGAACATCATCCCAGTTATGTCCATGTTATTACTCAGGAATAGCTGTCAGTGAGGTGATCAGGCTCCCTAATAATTGGTTTAAGTGAAAGGATAATTGCATCAGTGTGGCCTTGCGAACTGAGGACACTATCGTGAATCCTTTTCCGATCAGCAGATCTCCCAGTACTCATATTTTATGTTTTGAACAGTTCCATGTTCTTTTATGGGGTTATGTCTAGATTTGAATGTTTTTATAGGTAAGAGTGTCAGAATCTGCTGCACGTGGTTGTTTACTCATTTGTCTGCACCAGTTCATCCTCCAGAGTTTTTAGGATTGTGAACGTTGTGCTTGAATTGCCCTTCCAGCCTGCAGAAGGGTTCAAATTTCATATTACTGCACAAGCCAAAAAATACATGGCCCAGGACAGTCTGAAGAGCCAAAAAAAGTTATCCAGGAGAGGCTTTTATAAAGTTAGGATCATGGCAAATCAATTTATTGGATGCAGCAATATATTGTGAGATCTTCAAAGCGAGTCCTCCCTATCTGGGGGCGCCCCAGTGGCTGGTTGCCTGCAGTCCTTTGGCAGAGCAATGCACATCTGATAAATGCCTTAAATAAGCATAGGATTGGCCCTGCGGTTATTTTGTTAGATACTACTTGCTTAACAAGCAGAAGTGTAAGTACAGGTAACAGAATTTCAGCATGTTTTTACTCCAGCATGCAACTCTGCTCAGAACTACAGAATACCAGAGAGGATGTATCCTTAAGTACTGTTATGACTAATAATGCTAGGCAAGGCAAATTGTAAATGCTTAATGAAAAAGATTATTTGATGTGGTTGCCTGTTCTAATAGAGACTGGACATGGTGGCTGAGGAGGTCCATCCCAGTCCTACATTTTTAAGAATTAATTGCCTCCCAACAAACCAGCAAAGGGATCAGAGGGAACTCTGTAATGGAATGGAAATAATTGTGTCAAACTATACACATACATATGACCTCCTCTAGGATAACGCTGGGAAAGCTGGATACATGCTTGGATGATGTATAGTTTCACCACACCTCAAAAAAAGGCAGATGTTTGCAGTAATTAAGTAATATGTTGATGATAACTTCCAGCAAAAAAAAAGCACTCTATGGTATTTAAATATTGTAAATGATAAATATAATATGCATTTGGGCTCAATATACATGAAAAATTAAAATACAGTGTTGTACTGCTCACATAAACAGGTCTTGCAAACCATCTGTTAAAAATTAAATGAATCCATAAGCTATTTAGATAAAACTATTTAAACAGAAGAAATGGAAATAAATATATATTTGCTGAATTCACATTAACAGATAAAATATTTTTCTTCCTCTCTATTCCTCTTAATATTTGAGTGCATATTCTTCTGCCCCGAAGTATTACAGCATTACAGATTTTTCTACAGTAGAACAAAGTAAATACTTTATTAAGCTGATTTGTTAATCTCTCTTGAAAATACTTGTTGTGCTTACATTAATATGCATAAAAATATAATAGGTTCAGGTTTTCCAAGGGAAAGCAGCCATTTCATTTTTTTCACTGTTTGTCCAAATCACATTAACTTTTCTGTCTGGTAGATTTTTGTGGCTCTGCAGTTTCTGCTTAATCTCCTAGGGCAGAGGGCAGAGGCAGTACGAGCTGCAGCGTGCCTTCTGGTGAAGCTGTCAGAATTGGTTAAAAAAGAGAAAGACGGCTGAGTAGCGCTTGAACGTTCTGGTATTAATAATCTGGATTACGGGTTTGAACACATCATGTGTTAAAAGAGTAGAGTGAGCAAATAGTTTGTAATAATCCAGATTATTAATGCCAGAAATTCATACATATAGATGTGCTGAAGGACTGCTCGCTCTCTCACTGCACTATTCTAACGTTTGCAGTCTGCATCGCGTGCTCTGTGTGAGTCAAGGGAGTTAATTGAACTTAGCCTGGAAATGATGCCACCTCCTCGTGGTGAATCAAGCCGTGTAGGTGGAGCTCCGTAAGCACCAGTGTGTAGGAGCAGCATCAGGAGCACATCATGTGAGGCAGCCGGCCGCTGCTGGAGGCTCTGCGAGCAGCTGGAACTGCAGGGAACGCCGGCACTGGGACGGATTTGCAGGATTTGGAGCCACCTCCAAGGCCAGGGCTGGCAAAGCCCTTCTGCTGAGCAGCATTGCAGGTGGTTCTGCCAGCAGAGGGTTTTGACCCAAATCGTCGTTTGGCAAGCCACAAACATTGTCATGGACTGGGGAGAAGGTGGGGTGTTCCCAAAAGCCTGTCGGAGGAGGATCTTGCAGCAGCTGTTCTGCTGTGGGTTCCCAGACAGTTTTATTCAGTTGTCTCTTCCACCACACTGTTGGTATATTGTGGGGATAGCACTATTTCCCCACATCAGTGGGGTCTTTGCAGAAAAGAAGACTAAGAAATCACTGGTGTCATGTGAATAAACAACTGCAATAAAATAATGGTGGTAGATAACTATTTGTACTGGGTCTGGTTGGGATGGAGTTGACTTTCCCTGCAGCAGCCCATGCAGTGCTGTGCTCTGCACTTGTAGCTGGAGCAGCGTTGGTATCACACCGGTGTTGTGTCTATTGCTGAGCAGTGCTGGCACAGCACCAGGACTGCCTCCAAACCCCCAGAGCCGGCAGGCTGGGGGTGGGCGAGAGGTGGGGAGGGAACATCAGGGGGCACAGGGCAGCTGACCTAAAGGGACCAAAGGGATGTCCCATGCCATGTGGTGTCACACTCAGCAATAAAAGTTGGGAAAGGGGCAGGAGAGAGGGGGCTCTCGTCATGAAGATGTCTGTCCTCCCAGACAACCACTATGTGTATCGAGGCCCTGCTTCCCAGGATGTGGCTGAATGTCTCTCGTTGAGCCTTTTTCTTTCCTGTCATACCTTCTCCTCCCATACCACTCTCCCTTTGAGGTGGGTTTGAACTTGTCTAAAGCCAGGGGGATGTGGTAGTTTTCCAGGAGTAAGGTGTAACGGCCCCGTAGGCTGAGAAGGCCAGAAGTCCCGTTTCATGGCTCAGTGCTCTGACTGCGCTTGGCTGTGTAGGAGCGGGCAGCACCACCATCTTCTCCAGCAACCGCGTTTTATACGGGGGCGTTGGAGCAGGCCGCTCTGTGAAGGGATGTGTGCGGGCACCTACCTTTGGGAAGGGATTTGGGCTTTGTGACCCTAAGTGGACAGAGACCTGCCTGGTGCCTGGGCTCTCAGGGCTGAGATGGACATCACGCATGCTGAGCATTTCCCACCTGAGGGTTTTAGTGAACCACAGGATGCACACGGGAACATCCAGATAACCTGACTGTGGGTTTGGGCTGGTGGGGCCCAGCTGTAGGACATGGCCGCGTGGTGGGGTACTGGCAGGTACGTTATGGGGTGGGGTGAAAACCCAGCAGGTACTCCCCGTATCTGCTCGTGCACGTTCTCGTGCACTGTGGTAAACGGGAAATAACATCCCCTAAAAAAAGTGAGGTGGTCCAGTTCACATCTGCTAGGGTACACGAGTATGGGTATCAGCAGTTAGTGTGACGTAGCTGTTGCGCTGGAAATGTGTACCGTGCTTGGTTCGTCACCTTCATGTTAAAACCTCTGCAATTTTTAGTGAATCCAGTGGTAGCAGATGCACTATTTTACTACAAGATTTAGCTTAGAAAAAAAATATATTTTGAATACTTATTTTGAATATGAAGCAAAACTGTCCTGTTTTCCTTGATAGAAAGGTAGGGCTCTCTCAGATGACTTTTTAAGCAGCTCTCCCAAGTGAAGTGAATGGGGACTTCTTAAACACCAGTCATTCGGCCCCATGCTCTGAATTTTACCAGGTCTACGTTTTCTTGTTTGGTTATGGCTTTTCAAAACATGCAGTGTCCTTTAAATATATGTGTTCATGTGTTAAAGAATTAATGAGTAATTATTAGTAGGAAAAAAACACCACAATATATATGGATATTTTAAAGAAATATGGAATATAAAATTTTTATATTTTTTGTGTTAAAAATTACTACTTTTACCATAGACATTGCAATTTCAGTTCTGAAACTGCTTTACATGGTGATATGCGTATTTAAGCTAATATTACATGCAAAAGCAATAATCACATATATATATTATGTTTGTTTATTGCAGTATGTATCCCTGTTTTTAACCCTGTATAATAGGGTTTTGTTTGTTGCTTTTTTTCTTTACAGAACAAAAAATATAATAAACGTTAATCAGAAGACTGGTCTTATTTATTCATTGAAATTAGAGCGCTTTTCTTTTTTAATTCTGTTTGCCTTTATTCTCAAGGATCGATCAAACAGTAGCAAGAAGCAGTTGCGGTGTGATACACTGTGGCACACTTTTTGGTAGTCATTTACAAGATGCAGAACTGAGGTCCAGCATCTGGACCTACTACAAAGCAGCAGAGCCGAAGAGTTCAGTAAATGCAGACCAGACCCTCCTCAGCAGCTGCTCAACGCTGACTGAAATGGCAGAGGAAGCAGCTAACTCGGTCAAGAAGTTGGGTGTTTATTATCTTTTTGAGGTTTATGCTCAAAACAGGATGCATTTCGAAGACTCTTGTTTAGGACTGCTAGTCTGAACAAGTGCATCAAATGCTCCTGCTTGATATTTGAGCTACAGCAACCTGTTCCTGTGCAGTTGGACCAAACCTGTGCATTCCAGGTTTGCTTTGTGCTTTTGATCTTTTGTTCCTAGTATTTATTTTAGCTTACTTTCTTCCCAAGTATCAGTGATTATGCATTTTGTCCCCACTCTTGCTCTCATCTCATCATGTCTTTTTGTAAAGATAAATTTAACCTAAAAAAAACTATCTCATGCTCATTCTCAGTTCTTCTGAGCTAATCTATTTACTTTTTCTTCCCCCTCAGAGCATGGAATATTTTCACTCTCAAATCCTACATGCTTTCTCTGTCATTTGTTTAAATAAAGCAGTAGACTCATCTTCTGTCTCCCCTCACTTCCTCTTTTTCCTTCTTTCTTGAGTACTTGTTAACTTCTTTAATATTTCTCTTTCCTTTTCCTTTTTACTTTCCTGAGTTCTGTCTATCCTTCTGGACATGTTAAGCACTTCTCATCTAATTTTTTTGTCTTGAAATAAATTTGTAAATACTTACCAATAATGATGATTAAAAAGATCCTAGAAAACCAGTTTTTAATGATGCGTAGATATGAAGTCCTGGAAATTCAAGCCTAGCCTTCATTTCTCAAAACCAGCCACTGGCACAGCTAAAAAGGACTAATATTGCAACAAAACATTAATTGCAATTGTGCCAACACCAAAAAGCATGCGCACAGTTATGCCCCGCCAGCGTTTGCAATTCCTTTGGTTTATCCGGGCAGCCAGACAGGATAACACATTCCCACACACCTCCGCTGTGATCTGTGGCAAAGACGGATGTACCTGAGGATTTGCAGAGACACCTCTGCATTGTCACGTCCCTGAGGACTGGGTGCCCGGCTCAGGCACTGCTGCATTGCTTCATGGATGCCTCGTGGTAAATAGCAGCAGCAGCTTGCCTCCCGGACACGCGACGTGCTTGGACCCAGCACTCCCAGTATTCCCAGTATCCCTCTATTTCCAGAACCAGGCAGACCCCTTCGGGACGGACCCCCCGCCCTTCCCCGCTGCCTTAGCAGCGACAGGTGCACCGTGATACATGATAAGTTTTTATAGCAGGTCTCCTTTTATTTTTTTGGTCGTAGTGTGATTCAGGCAGCCAAAGCGTAGCATAGCAGGCTCTGCAATCATCAGGCTGAGAAAATGCGCTTCTGAGCAGACCGTGGGCTTGTCTATATTCACAGAAATTGTTCCCTGAGCAACTTAAATACAACTTAAACTGTCAGCATCACACATAATTGAGGAACAGAGATAACTGCTAAACATGACTGAATAAATTGTTTACAGTGCATAGTTTGGATAACGTCAAGAGCAAACAGTTTCACTCTACCCTTGTACCTCATGACCATGTACCCTTTGGATAAACATCGATGACAACCTGTGCATCTGCTAAAACTTGGATACTTTGGCAGATTGTTTTAGAAGACACTTGGCTCCCGGCTGATAAGTTTGCACAACCAATTACTGTACTGTCAGTCAGACACTTGAAAGCCCAAGGCTCACAGAAAGAAAGCCCTTGTTGTGGAAGGAGGAGACAGCCTCCCTGCAGACGTGCCATGGGAAACACGGCCAGACTACGTTGGGATGCATCAGAAAGTGACTGTCAGAGGGGATGGGATAAAGATGCGCCAGAATGCGTATGCTCCTCCTACATATTATATAAGAAGCCCTCCAGAATATTGAAGAGTTGAGAGAGTATTTATCATTCAAAACCCCTTCAATATAAACTTGCCTGTAATAAAATGTAATTCTCAAGGATGCTTTCAGAGAAAACCCAAATCAATAATTTTTCTGTGAAAACGTGTGCAATATTTCAGTCACATGGCACATAATTTCAGCATGTGTAATGGGATTTGTCTCACTGAAATGCGGTAGTTCTGAACTACACATCTAGGCTTCCTCCAGCCACCACACACGGCCAGTGTATTTCACCCCCCTTCAGACGGTTGTCAAACATACACATACAAGATTAATTATTTCCTGAGTGAGCCCCCCTGCATGGTCTGTAGAGGGAATTTTTTCCATGTAAACACCAGGCAGCCCTTCTGTGCTGTGCGGTGATGGAGCACAGGCACAGGTTGCCCACAGAGGCTGTGGGGTTTCCCCCTTGGAGATTCGCAACAGCCACCACATGGTCCTGGGCAAGCAGCTCTGGGTGTCCCTGCTTGAGCGGGGGGGCTGGACCAGATGGCCTCCAGAGGTCCCTGCCCACCTCAGCCCTTCTGTGACTCTGTGATTTAAAAGATTAGTTTAGAGCAGACATCTTCGAGTTTGCAGATGCTGGGGATGCTTCCTGAAACTATAAATGGAAACGTTTCATAGATCTTGCCATTGTCTCAAAATAGCTGTGTCAGCTTGGCACATCTGGGATCCAGAACTACAGCAGCTAGGTATACAAAGCATTTGTTCTCTTTAGTGAAAAAACTTTGCCTAAAAAAGGCTGTGGAATCGGAGGCGCTCATTCAGAAGAGGCAGAGCACTTGCGATCTCAGAAGCTGCTACTCAACGGTCTGCGTAGTAAAAAACCTCGCTGCACTGAGCCGAGGCACAGGAGTGGGAATTTCGTCTCCCACCTCTGCTCCTGGCCTCACGCAGGACCTCTGCCGAGCTGCGCTGCCCTGTGTATAAGCACATTTTGGTCTCCTTACAATGCATAAGAAACAGCCAAGCCCCGAGGTTCACTTACACTGTCGCAGATCACAAAGCAGAGCAATGGAGATAAGGCACAAAAGAGGGTAACTTGCAACCCCCCGTGTGACATTGTCTGCTGTGGGCCATTACTGTGGAAGATAACTAAACCGGAGAAAGTACATAAGCTATCAAGACTTTAACAGCAAAAGAGAGAAACACAACAGAAGGAAAGTCTGCATCACTGAACAGCTGTAATGCCAAAGCTTAGACCTGTCTCTACTAACACAATGCATCAATCCAACACACATCTAAAAATCGATCTGGCTGTGGGAAGTCAACCCCTCATACATGTGGAGCACATAGTTTTTATGTCTGGCCTCTGTCAGGTTAATTTATATTTGCAGACTTTGATGAAGCTGTGATTTATTGACATAGACGGGAGGTTAAAACAACTCTTTATGCCTTCACAGTGGTTTAACAGTTGAACGCTGAAGAGATTTAAAGCACATTCGCCTATGGCACGTGAGACCTTGGCTTGAGAATAAACTTGGAAGAACTCATTCTACTCAAAGAATGTTATCTACATTATCTCTGTAACCGTACAGACACTCATATAGAGATCTGTATGTAACTATACACATACCCATATAGAGTTCCACTACATAGATATCCCTGAACAGACACTGTTCATCACTGTTACCCCCCCAAAACCCTGTCGGGAAGTGAGAGAAGCCTGAAGTCTCTATAAAAGGCACAACCAGCGCAGCAAGCTGTGCTTCTCCAACGCGTATCACCCAGTAACGTGACAGAAAATGCTTACACGTCGGTCTAGCTTTGTAGGGCAGCTCTCTGACAGGCTGCTCGGCCACGTTCCAGCCAGCGTAGCTGAGTAGCATCGGTCTCCAACACGCGCTCGATGCTATCTCTTGTGACCGTTCCTGTGGCCACGCTCTCCCGAGCTGCTCTTCCTGTCCTTTTTCCAGCTCACTTTCTCTGCATATCTCAGGAAACAGCGAATACGTATCGCTAAGAATGGCCAGTCACAAGGAAGCGTGGTCCCAAAGACAGTCCTTTGTAACAAACTCGTATTTTGGAAAACCAGGTCTTACACCGGGCAGCAGGCTTCATAAAAACCCTGTTAACGTGGCACACCTCAGTGGAAAGATCCAGGTGCGTTGTCCCAGATGAAATAGTTACAAGCACGGCACAGGCAGAGTGTACCGGGCCTCGTGTTGGTGTGTGTGTGTGTAGACAGTAACTTTGCCGCTTGCTCATCGGAAGACAGTGAAGACCCTCATCTTGGTCACTTCGTCAGATCCCCGTGGGGACGGGCTGGGATGCCCATGGCCAGCACCCTGAAAACGAAGACCTCGCCCCGCCACAGCGGCGGTGCAGGAGGACGGACACGCCGTCTGTCTGTCTGTCTGTCCGTCGACAGAGCGCGCCGTGCCCTGCCCTGGTGCCTGCGGCACGCCTCGGTGCCTGGGACACCCGCCGGCGACACGGCGGCCGCGGCAGGTGCCAAGCTCGCCCCGGGCTCGCCATGTAGGGGAATCGCCGCCGGCCGCGCGTGTCGGGGGGAACCGGGCGCTGCTAATTTTAACCGCCCCACAGCCAGGCGCGCCGCCGGAGCCGCGGGCCGGCCCCACAGCCAGCGGCGGCACCTCGCCGCCTTCCTCCCTGCCGCTGCGGGCGGCGGAGCCGGGCGCCGCTCGCTGCCGCCGCGTCCCTCAGCGCCCCCCGCGGCGGGACCCCGGGGCCGGAGCCGGGAGCCCCTCAGCGGGGGGACCCCGCAGCCCCCCGGGGCCGCCGGGAGGCGCCTGCGCGCTGCGGCCGCTCGGTGCCGGCCCCGCGCCTGGCGCCGCCCGCAGCCCGCCGGCGGCCGCTGCCTATTTTAGTCACAGCGCCGGGACGGGGCCGCCGCGGGGCCGGGGGACGGGACGGGACCGGCCGGGACGGCGCCTGCCGCCGGGGGCTGCGGGGAGCGACCCCGCTCCGTCCGTCCCGTCTGGCCCGTCCCGAACCGTCCCGAAGCGGCGGGGAGACTTTGCCGAGGGCGCCCGGCAGGGGGCCCGGGGACAGGTAAGGGGCCGGGCACCGGGCACCGGGCACCGGGATCGGGTCCGGGGTCGGGTTCGGGAGAGGCTCCTCGCCCGCCTGCCCTGGGCACAGCGTGTCCCCCCGCGGGTCGGGTCGCTCGGTGGCTTGTTAGTACTGAAATTGACTTAACCCGCCCCTCCCGTAGTGCTTATAAATGAAAAACAAAACAAATATATTTTATATATATATATTTTTAATATATATTATTATTCTTCCATCACAGTCCGGTCAGTCCGTGCAGCCCCATTTGGGGCTCACTGAGCGCTGCCGAGCTTTGCTGGTGTGGTGGCATGTGCGCTGGGGCCACCGTCCTGGAGATGTCCCTTTTTGGGGCGAAAGGGACGGGTTGCTTGATTTATTATTATTATTATTATTATTATTATTATTATTAATGCTGGTTTGGATGCTGTGGGTTGAAGCAAAGCTTCGTAGGCACGGGTATAGAAAGCAGGGCTGCAGGGCGACAGCTGCGGTTGCACCCCTCGGCGGGGTCTTTGTGCGCGTCCCTGTGCGGTGCAGTCAGAACAGGGTGAGAGCAAACGCAGCCAACGCGTTTCCAGCTCCATCGTACGTCCCCGATGTTACTGCCCGGAGCCCACGTAAGAGTGGTTGTCACCGGACGGATATTTTTGTTGACTAAGCGGGACGAAAAGACCGCTAAATTTTGTGTAGAGTGAGGCTAACACATTTTTGTCATCGCTGACACATTTAATAGAAATGAACTCGCCCCAAAGAGCGTATTGAAATACATCTTTTCCTATACTACTTTCCCGTTCACTCCTACTTCATTATAAAAAGGAAAGTGGTAACTTAAACTGTAATTAACTTAATTGTGCTAGCAGTAATAGTTGTCTTCAGCTCACGAAGGCAAAGAAATCGTTATTGATTGTTGAGACTCTATGCAGTTTTGTGCTATGAGACCATAGAAAAGTAGTTAAAGAGCTGCAGGTATAAAAAAATTGTTGAGCTTGGCTATTTCTTTAGACTCACAAAGTCCATCTACGTAAATGAGCTTGCAATGACTGCAAACGTGTCCAAACATACTTGCAGAAAGCTCTAAGAAGCTGACTTGAATAATGCTGAGCAGTAAAGCTGTGGGATACAAATATTCTCAAGAAAGTGAGTGACGATGAGAGCTGGATGCTCTATGCTGTCCCATGTCAGCTTGGCAAGCCTGCTCTCGTAGTGCAACACAATGCTTAAAACTTTTCTGTTAGGTTTACAATTTGTGAATGTTGTGCACGTATCCATAAAGCCCCCCTTTTTCAAAGGCATCTGTGTCTGATGGTCTGGGGACTAAATACTTTTGAGAATGGCTTTCAAAAGTTTGGTCTCGTATAAAGATGTCCTGAGTACAGGAAAATCCTAGAGTAAACTCAATTCAGGTGTTCATTTATGTTCTGAGAATTTGGATTTTTAGACCTAAAAGCACAATGTCTTACACACCTTACCTGTCTATTAAGTACATACACACAAGAAGTTAATCGGCTTTCTTGCTAACTGTACTAGCTTCTGTGGATTTAATACTACGCTGTCACTGCATGTTTTCAATATTCCTCTTTTTTTTTTTTTTTGGACAACCAGATTGCTTGAGTCTTCAGTCAGCTGAATTTTCAAACTCTTACTTTAGTAAATCAAAATCCATGTGAAGGAAAATTTACAAGGTATTTAAAATATTCTTTTAATTATTTGTTGTATGGTACATCAAGCTTACGTTTCACTTGATGCTATTTCCACTATTCTTCCAAATGATTTGACTGTGTTTGTATTCTTAACTTCAATATTAATACATACGCCACTTTAAAATCTTACGCTGTATTCTTAGCAGAAATAATGCTACATGAAAGTTTTAAAGGTGTGATTCTGTATTTCCAATGTGAAGTTTTGGTACTCTGAGGTTCATCTGTTGAACAGCAGATTTTTTGCTAATAATTCAATATTACCTGACAACAGTAGAAGTTAAGGCTAAAGAATTGGATCTAAAAGCTACTTCTTCTGGATATTTGACTTCCTGGTGTTATCTGTGGATAGCATTTTAGGGTGTAGCTGTGCGTGCCTGATTTTTGTTGATTCTCAAACAAGCTCACTAATTGAAATTCCTCCGTAAGAGCCAGTGTCACAGTCTGTCCTCGTGTCGTCCTGCAGATAGAATAAGTCTATTTCTGCCAGCTTTAAAATACCATCTCGAAGTTCTGCAGCTTTCCGACATTCTCCAGTGTGGCAGGGGTGCTGCGATGTTGCTGAGTAGTAAGTTAACATCAAATGTAATCATATGAAGACTTCAAGGTGTTAAAGCTTATAAAAATGGATTTGTGCAGATTTAGTGTCCAAGGTTATAATTTATGCATCTAAGCAGGTGGCACAGATTTTGGAAAGTACCAACCATCCTGTTGTTGCAACTACGGATGCTACATTGTCAAAGCTGTTAAATGATAGGTCAATATGTGTTGGAGAAACGCCTTCCCTTATGCCAATTCTTGGCCAGCAGGATCAGCACCCGTGGCTTATGGGGAGTATGGGGTTGGCTGGGCTGGGAGAAGAGTGATTGCCACGTGCCGTACAGTTGGCAGGCCTGGCTGGGTTTCCAGTCTTCGAATGTGTGACGCTTTACAGCCAAGTCTTAGAAGAGTAAGGTATCCTCTGTTCTCGTGCACGCACTAGAAAATTTGGCTGGGAAAAAAGCAAGCATCTGGAAAGCTTTGTGGATTCGTAATCAGATGCAGCTGAAATTCCTCGCTGCAGCCCATTTTGATCTTGAGTCAAGTCGATGGAGTTGTGGCTAGTTCTGCGTATATGTATGTGAATTTGGTTGTCTTTACCCATTCTGTTACCAAATGAGGGCGTATTAGGGGGCACGTTCACTGACAGATTACTGGGCAGCTGGAAGACTGAGTATACGTGGAAGCTCAACTGCTAGCTTTCTGCAGAAGAAGTGGCGATCCTGCTGTAGGGAGGTTATGTTGTTTTGAAAATGGGGGCGACGGGAGCACAGCCATGAGACGTGTATAGGATGAGCACAAACGTCGTAGCCCAGAGGCAGCAGCTACCTTCTGCTTATCAGCACGTGAAAATTGCAGTCGTGCGCGCTCGCACTGGTTGCGTGAACGGTTTGGGTACGACAGCGGAGCAGCTCTCGTTGCTAAACTTCATGTGCAGGAGCTGAAGAGGAGTAGGAGCACGTGTGGATGGTGCGTGTTTAATAACCGGACTGCGAATTTGCTCGGGCATCCAGGGTATGGGTAGCAATTTGGTGTAAAATTTGTTTATGCCTTTGCGAATGACTAATGTAGGAATCAAAGGAGGAAAATGAGCTCTTAAGAAAGGAAATAAGAGAAATAAGGTTTTTTGGTTAAAAATTAGATTATTTTTCTTTGAAAACCATTTTGTTCCAGGGACCGTGTACACTATGTCCTTGCTAGTGTTTGATCCTGCAAAATGTCTCTGCGTACTCTGAAGCGTGCCTTATCTGTGACAGGCTCTGGGCTTCTGAGAGGAGTTGCAAGAAGGTTGAGTTTTCCTCCCTGATTTCTTTCTTCCCACTGCTTTCAAAAGGGATTTAAAGGACTGTTTAATTTCAGAAATTGTCCAGCTTGCATCAGCCCTGTACACAAGTCGGCTGGGGGGAAATAATAAAAGGAGTGGATGGAGCTAAGGCAGCACAACCACTCTCAAGTGTCAGAAAGATGCCGAGTGTGTTCCAGTCGGCAGGAAGCGTGGGCTGCATTAACCGTGTCCTGGAAGCCTGCTCAACAGCTGAGTTACGTGGCAGTTCGCAAGCACACGAGGTGGGGACAGGCACCGTCTCTCAGAATTTATTTGAATGCAAATCCCACCATGTTAGATATTACGGAGTCTGTTTGCTCAGTGATACAGGCATGTGTTTCGTTAGTGAGAATCAAACACAGCTCCGTATCATCTCTCCCGCTGCAGCAGCAGGGGATCACACGTACTTTGCTGGAAGCAGGGTTTCCTCTTGCTTCCAGCAGCCTGTCTAGAGGTGGTGGTATTATTCCAGCTGGAAACTGGTCTGTGTTCAGAAGACCGCCTGGACTACTTGTAACACCGAGTTCCTTACGGGGACTGGCTTCTAAGATATTAAAGGTAGTGTCTTGAATCCTTCCGCTTTCTCTTTGCAGTTTAATAGGGCGTTTTTTGCTTTGTTTGGGGAAGATGTTTGCCCGCAGAAATCTTATTTTAATTGGTGCAAAAAGAAAATACGCTGTATTTATCCTTGCTATTAAAACAAAGCCTGTGTATTTTCAGATTGGGAATCAGAGTTTTTTAACTGTCTCATTTTCTCCAGGATTTCCACAAACAATCAGAGGTCTTGCAAGCTTGCTTACGCTAGGTAGACCAAGTGCTTTCCCTGAAAGACTCGCAACTTTGTCGAAACTTAGCACTCTGGCTGTCTCCGCTTCTGACTTGGTAGCATCTGATCAACTGGGAGGAGAAACAATAATATTTATTTACCGTTCTCAAAAGAGATTTGCTGGGTGGTGGTGGTTTTTTGCTTGTTTCCTTTTTGCTTTTGTGGCTGTTTTTTTTTAATCAACCAGACAGCATTGTTCCTCCTTGAGGACCTTCCACTCCTTATTTAGAAGAACAGCTTTGTGTGTCCTAAAGGAGGCTTACGCTACAAAAGCCTTTTTTTTTTTTTTACTTTCAGTTCTTACGTAGATTGTTAAATTCTCTTAATTATTTACTTTGCCTAAGACCAAGGGCTCATTCAATAAGTGGGTAACCAAAATATGGTTGCTATTTGTGTAGAACTAGGAGGAATACTCTGGATGTTTTACTGAGCAATCAAAGTTATAGTAGCTAGCGTTCAAACATTGTTGTTTGCTGTTTGCATACAGTCCAAATTTTGAAATACAGAATTCTTCAAGCCTAACATGTAGGCGAAAAAGAGATAGTAAAGTATTACTGAACGAGGTCTAGCTTGTCCTCTTAAAACATTTGAAATTTTTTGCCTGAATGATAATGAAAAATATGTCCTAGAAAGAAAGAAAAAAAACCTTAAAATCCATGCCTGTGTCTAATGCATTTTGGTTTAACTCGTGGTCTTTTTTTTCTTCTCTCTGTCTCTTTGCAGGGGTCTTCAAGATGAACACTACAGCAATTAGCCCACTCACTGTTACTCCACTAGGTTTTATTCCAGACCTAAAAAACGCCACCCTTGTGCCTTTCAATGAGACTGCATGTGAAAACTGGAAAGAGATTCATCATCTTGTTTTCCATGTGGCAAATATTTGTTTTGCGGTTGGACTAGTTATTCCAACTACTCTGAATTTTCATATGATTTTTCTGCGAGGCCTGCTCACCATAGGTAGGTGACTTGTTCGGGAGATTTGCAACCTGCCTGTGGCAGAAACAGTGAACATGACAGGGGGATCTCTGGGTCTCTTCAGATCACAGGGAAATTCCAGCACGTATTCACGGTCACTGTGCTTTGCTGAAGGCATTTTTGGTGTAAGTGGGGGTCCATTCTGACCCAGGCAGACGTTTTCTAATAAGGTTATGTGTTAGGCTCTTAAAATCTCCGAGAGATGCAATTTAAAACTTCAAAACTATGTAGATGTTGATTTAAAAACAAGTGGACCCCATTCACATTAAACCTCACTGGCTGCTTAAAATTCATTGAATTCCAAATCATAGTTAAGTCCTTGGATCCTTAAAAACTTAATTTTAGGTTTAGGGTAAATACTGGGACCATGCATTGGCTGGTACACTGGCTTAGTACCTCTGTAATAGGTACGGTTTTCCTTGAAAAGCCTAATTTAGGCACACGTGTTCTTTAAATGGGGGTTCAAATACGTGGCATTTGCTGTTGTTGCACTACTGTTATTTTCATTACCAATTTAGAAATGCGAGCTGTCAATATAGGATGAAGTCAGTTCTCTTGAAGTCAGTCTTCTTTCCTCCACCACTGTAGGCATCTTACAGTACCAAAATTTGGCTTCGAAGGAAAAACTGAGTTTGGCATGCTTGAGACTAAACAATTACACTGTAAGAAAGATAAACCCAGGTGTTTCACAACACAGGGCATGCTTAAGTATTTTCTAAATGAGAATGTTTCTTTGTATAATAGCAGGGATCAATTTTATGATAAAACTTCGATGGTCGAGTTTACCCTTTCATTTTGCCTTTTTTATAGCTATTATAGGATAATTTATCAAAACAGACTGCAGTAATGACCAAGGGTCTCAGTATTGTAAAACCTTTTGTCTGTGTAGCTCTCACTTTAAAAACAATGGGACTACTGCACAATCTGAGCATGCCACTTTGGACTGTAGGTCTTCTTGCGTTTTGAGCAAATAGGGAATCAGAATTCGTCAAACTGAAGTGGAATCTGGAAGCAAATTTACTCTGTGGGCAGCAGAAGGTCTGGTTCTTAACAAATCTCTGTCTTTTGCTTTGATGACCACACAGTGTTTACTCCTCTTCAGTACCTCCACGTCTAGTGTCCTCCTATTCATCTTAGTCTAATTTAGCAGCAGATCAAGAGTGATCATATGTTGATTTTTCTGATCCATATGTAAGTGCTGCCTCGCCTGTCAGACACAGACAGAATATTGAGTTCATATTCAGCATTGTCTTCAGGGAGAAAAGAGGAAAGGGAAAACCTATCTGTGACATCTACAGCCACTTTTATCAGACGTGGCTGAATTTGGCCAGTTGGCTCACATTTATCTGAGAGGGACTCACTGATGCATAACCTATCATCTGATAAGTACTGTCTTTGTAGGCTAAAAATAGTATCCCTAATCATACAGCATAATTTATCTTGTAAAGCAGTTGTCACTATTCAAAGTAAAGTAACTAAAAAGAGGAAGCATTTGAAATTTTCTCTTTGAAGAGAATTCTGGTTCCTGCTGTGAAGTTGTCAAAATGCAGTCGTGACACGCTGCCTTTAAATTTTCCAAAATATCCATGTGTAACTTCAGGAGGTTTTTGTGCAACTACTGCTCACTAGTTAGATATGATTGTCACTGATATGGACAATGAGTATTTGTTTCTATGCTGCTGTTTGTCTAATTGACGCGATACAAGTAATCAAGTTTTGTGAGCTACCATTTCTACAGCATTTTAGTAACAGACCATCATGGGCTGCACCTTCCTGCTTTCCACAGTCCTGACCTGAATTCTTGTTGCTCCAGTATAGTAGTCCTGTGCAACAGGACTGCAGTCGGCTGTCAGCCTGTTCCCAGTGCCTGTTGGTAGCATTGCAGTGATTAGCTTCTGCTACCTTTGCATGCATTGATCCACAGAGTCTAAGTGTAATAAAGCTTGAAGAATATATTTCTTCTGAGTGTAGTTGCACACAGTGGACAAAATCTTGATGGCTTTGTAAGAATGTGTTTATTGGTCAGTGAAAGTTAACTTTCTTTTTTAATTTTTGCAGGATGTGCATTGTTCATCATTTGGGCTACACTCTACCGTTGTGCCTTGGACATAATGATCTGGAATTCTGTGTTTTTGGTTGTCAACCTTTTACATTTCATATACCTAGTGTATAAGAGAAGACCGGTATGTATAACAGCTAAATTGCATGAGCACTCTAGTAAGATGCAAGAAAAAGGACGTTCCAACCATGCTTGCTGGACAAACCTATCAATACATTCCACAGGGGTTATTTTGAACTAAGCCAGCTACTTCAGTAAGGATGCAGACCATGAGTATGCTCTTAGTTCAGTTAGATTCAGTACATAAATATTTTCCTGAAATCCATATTCTTGAAAAGTGATTTGACTTTAGAAGTTACTGATTTTGTCTCTTGTTTTGGTAGTAAGGAAGGGGTTATGTAATTTCTTTGAAGAGAGACTGGATTGGGTTCTGTATGTGTTTCTGCCTTTTTCTCATTTTCCCCACCCTCCCACTCATAAATGCATGTGCATAGTCATTTAATTTTTTCTATCTCAGAGAATAATCTTCACAGTTAGAGAGTCATTTCCTCTTTTGTTTGTATTTAGAAAACTTTTCATTCCATTAATATGTCATCATCAAGATAGACGATGAAACTGCACTATATTTGTGCTACTTAGCCATCACCATGCTGTCCAATGCACCACACAAAGTAACACTAACTGAGAGAGAAAGGACTGTAAATCGTGCCTGTAACTTTGCTTTCCGTTTCTGTACACCTTTCCCACTGGCTGTGGAAATAAAACAGAATCAAGGTGCTCAAGACTCAAATAGACTGTACACCATACAAATGTGGTGCAAGACCACATCTGTTCTTACACAGAATAAACCAGAATTCTTGGCAGAGAACATTGGAGGAAACATAGATAGACTTTTGTGTACATCTTCAAAAAATGCTGTGCAAGTTAAGGATTTCAATAAATACAGCAAGTTGGCAGTGGAAGAGGAATTAAAGAAAATGACAAAAAATGAGAGACGGTAGAAAGGCTGAAATCTTTATCAGTGCAGCTAAAAACAACTGCAGAACAAACTCTGACAGTCCACAGGTACTTGCAGACTAAGGCAACCACAGCATTTAAAAAGAAGCTAAAGGTTAAATTATGTTTTGGACAGTGAGAGTTCTTACAGTTGTGTTAACAAGTGGCAGATAATAAGTAGTTGAAATCAGCTGTATTTAAAATGGTTTCCTGCATGTATATGCTAACTACACATCGCACCATGATCCAAATGTGGTTTTCCACCAATTCCATGACCAAGAAAAGTGACATGGTGGAATTTTAAGTTTGCTCTTTCCTGTTTGGACATGTAAAACCTCTCTGGCGTGTATATGTATGTATATCATAGGAAATCATCTAACCCTGACCTCTGTAGATGTGCACACTTGTCTTTCAAAATACTTCTTGTAGTGGTGAAGCTTGCAGCACTTAGTTGAGATAGATGCCTGTACAGTTGCATACTTCAGATCTCAACCAGATCTAGGGAACAGAACTGGGGAGCTTGCAGGAAGTCTTCCCTCTGAAGACTTTCTAGCTGCTCCTTCTGCTGGGACTGGAATTGCTACGGGAAGAGCATTCTTAAAACAAATGTCAGTTCTGTTGACTTTAAGAATGAACGATCACATCTTGACATTCTCTATAATCTTGGACAGAGAACAAATTAAAATCTTGAAGCCACCACCACTGATGCCTTTACTAAATCTTTCTTTCCCTCAATCTTATTCAATATTAAACTGCTTTCTAAAGACAGAAATGTTCAGGCAACAAAAATGTTAAAATTTAGTAGGAATATCAAATACTTTTAACTGGGAAGTGCGCTACACAGGCATCAGCTGTGTTCTTACGTAGTCTGTCACATGCTGATACTGAAATAATACATAGTTCAGGACATAAGCACTTCCAGAAATGAAAGGCCTCTGAGAGGAAGCTTATTACACATGAGTCTAACAATTAAGAGCACTTTCAAAGAGTACAAATAATTTGTTGTGGTTTCTACTTCTGAGACAATAGGTTTACCTTATGAAAGAGGAATGAAGAACTGGAGTCATCTTGTCTCACTTTGATAGAGTCATAGAATGGCTCAGGCTGGAAGGGGCCTTAAAGATCATCTAATTCCAACCCCCCTGCCATAGGCAGGGATGCCACCCACTAGATCAGGTTGCTCAGGGCCTCATCCAACCTGGCCTTGAACACCTCCAGGAACAGGGCATCCACAAGCTCTCTGGGCAACTCGTTCCAGTGCCTCACCACCCTGTGAGTGAAGAATTTCCTCCTAACCTCTAATCTAAATCTCCCCTCTTTTAGTTTAAAACTATTCCCCTTTGTCCTGTCATTGACTGAACAAAAAATTGCTCCCCATCTTTTTTATAAGCCCCCTTCAAGTATTGAAAAGCTGCAATAAGGTCACCCCAGAGTCTTCTCCAGGCTGAACATCCCCAGCTCTCTCAGCCTTTCTTCATAGGAGGGGTGCTCCAGCCCTCTGATCATCTTTGTTGCCCTCCTCTGGACCCGCTCTAACAGCCCCACATCCTTCTTGTGCTGGGGGCCCCAGACCTGGATGCAGGACTCCAAGTGGGGCCTCAGAAGGGCTGAGCAGAGGGGGACAATCCCCTCCCTCCGCTTGCTGGCCACTCCTCTGTTGATGCAGCCCAGGATGCAGTTGGCCTTCTGGGCTGCAAGCACGCACTGCTGGCTCATGTCAAGCTTTTTGTCCGCCACAACCCCCAAGTCTTTCTCTGCAAGACTGCTCTCAATGAGTTCTTCTCCCATTCTATGCTCATGTCTGGGATTGCCCCAACCCAGGTGCAGCACCTTGCACTTGGACTTGTTGAGCCTCATTAGGTTCACATGGGCCCACTTCTCCAGCTTGTCCAGGTCCCTCTGGATGGCATCCCTTCCTTCTATCGCATCAACCACACCACTCAGCTTGGTGTCATCTGCAAACTTGCTGAGGGTGCACTCGATCCCACTGTCTATGTTGTTGAAAAAGATATCAAACAGTCCCAGTCCCAGGGTTATACATCTAGTTTAAGCTAGTTTGTCCAGTGTAATTCAATCCACCTGCCTAATACCTGTTGAAGATGTGATATTGCCATCCCTCTCCAGTGACTAGAGAACAAGCATGCACAACCATTACTAACTACTAACCTACCTTTATATACTCACAGTTAGGTGAGACGCATTTCATTGCTGCTTTCTAGCAGTATGAGGAAAAAAATCACTTCATGCTAATCTAAATTGTACCACAATGGAGAACTGGAGTCTGTAGTCTGGTTTTCAGAAGATTTGTATTCCTGCCGCTGCAGGTGTGGTCTGGGTCCTCAGCACCTCTGAAAACTGGGCTCTAAATTCTCAGTAAATTGTGTGAATTTAAACAATATTGGAATATATATGGAAGCATGGTAGAATCCCAAGCAATATATAAATTGCCTTTTTACAGGCTATGAACAGCAAGATTACTTGAAGAAATGATGCCTGGTAGTCACATATGTCTTTTTAGCTCTCGTACAGATTCTGTTTACTATGAACTTTCAGGCTGTTTTTTTAGTGTTTTTCTGTAAAAAGCTAGAGAATGAAAAAAAAAAAGTTAGAAACTGATTTTGAATTAGATTTTCTGTCTGCATCTATTATATTGCCCATCTCAAAATCAATTTTATTTAGTCATCCTCACAAATTACATTTTTAAGGAAATAAAAGAATGGAAGATAATTACAAGTTAGCCATATTACAAAATGAATAATTGATATTTTCAGTTGTTAAATATTTATTTTATTAAACATGGCATGCAAAATAACAGTGATTTTTTTTTTTTTCTGACTGAAAGATTATTTCTTTAGTTTTGACTCCTTAGAGCTTTACAGATTTGGCTTTTCCAGTCTGAGTGGAAGCTGAAAGAGTCTAATCAGTGTCTCTACAGAGCTCTGACTTGGAGCTTTGGCAGGATCCCAAAATATTTCAACCATTGCTGAACAAAACATTACACCTACCCATATGGCTCATTTGGAATATGACCCACAAGCATGACTGGAGAAAGAGTCAACTGTGCTTGCAGAGGGTGAATAATCTGTTACAAGGAAGGCTATCCGAAGTGTATCTACAGTGTCCAACCTGATAGGTCTCTAGGAAAGTAGTTACAGCTGTTTTCTTTCCTAAGTATTAAACATACAAGGGAGATCATGAAATCTGAATTGTGTGCTAGTTAAGGGAGTGCATTAGCACTGTAGGGCCAAATTAGCTCCTCATGTCTTTATTGTTTTGAATTCAGGAGTCTTGGGAGCTACCTGTATGTTTATCTGAGAAAGGAATTTCTCTCTCTTTGACTTGCAGTGCTCATGGATAGAAAGAGATACAAATTAAATTGGTGTGGGTCCTAAAAATGAGTGAGTTCCTGGAGAAGCTGTGGGCCAAACAAATTGCCCAACTTCACATGTATATGGAAAATATTTTGAAATCAAACAGTTCAGGGCAATCCCCAACACAAGAGACATAGACACACTGGAGGGAGCCCAACAAAGGGCCACGATGATGAAGGTCCTAGAGCATCTCTCCTAGGAGGAGAGGCTGAGAGAGCTGGGACTGTTCAGCCTGGAGAAGAGGAAGTTCAAGTGGGATCGTGTCAATGTGTATGAATACCTGAAGGGAGGTTGCAAACATGCAAAGAAGAGCCAAGGGAGGTTGCAAACATGCAAAAAAGATCCAGGCTCTTTTCAGTGGTGCCCAGTGATGGAACAACAAGCAACAGGCACATACTGAAACAGAGGGAGCACTATCTGAACATCAGGAAACGCTTTTTGCTGTGCAGATGATGGAGCACTGGCACAGGTTGCCCAGAGAGGTGGTGGAATCTCCGTCCTTGGCAATACTCAGAAGCTGTCTGCACAAGGTACTGGGCAACTTTACTCTACGTGGCCCTGCTTGAGCAGAGGCTTGGACAAGATGACCTCCAAAGGTCCCTTCCAAGCTCAACTATTCTGTGATTCCGTGACTTTATTGATCATCTTGTCTGAACATTTGTATTCCAGCCCTCGTCTTCTCAGTCCTGTGGCAGAGATGATATTGTAGGAGAAGGGAGACATGTAACAAAATCCTGCCAAAGTAATGTAATAGAAAGATCCATTTAAATGTTTTGAGGAGACAGTTAGTCACATTTGATTGAAGTATATGTACGGACAGATCAAAAAAGTAAAGAAACAAAACCTAAAAATTTTAATATACTTGTGGGTGGCAAATGTACACAAAGTTAACGATAAGTTCAGCTATGTATAAGCAAAAGATAGTTCTCGGGAGCTCTCAGAAGAATTTTTCATATTAAGCCCTTGGAAATAGGTATTGGTGTCTGTTTTGCAAGGCTACGTAGAAGTCTCAGTAGTTTATAAGCTTGCTTTTGCTTTCCATGTTTTGAGGCTGTTTGGGTGAAAAGTGAAGACTGCAGGTTTGGGATGTTCTTTTGTTGAGCTTTTATGGAAAAATAAAGGCTGCAAAGACCATCCTGAGAAGTCATGAAATGATAATGTCAAGGTCACATAAGCAGCCTTATCTTTTGCTGTGCAGAAATTTAATAAGTAGCTGTATCCTGTTTCTGTGTGATGAACCCACCATCTCTACTTGTCAGTTCCAAAGTGATTCCCGTGGACTTCAGTAGCCCGTATGTGGGATGGATGGCATCCAGTGATAGAGCTTGTGGGTGATATAATTCAAATATGGTTCCATAAATCTGGAAAGTTTCTGCTTCAGCTAGATTTAAATAAAAAACATATAGACCTTAATGAATTTTCCAAAAACTTCTGTTATGCTTGATTCACTATTCAGCACTCATATGTAATTCTATGAAGAACAGCTCAGGGAGGATTATTGGTATGGAATACATATATTTTGTAGGGGTAAAAGACTATTATTTTTGCCCTAAAATAGTTTTCTGGGGAGGAAATAGTATATACTTGACAGTTGGAAGCCCTCATGGGCCTCAGTCAGCCCAGGGCCTCCCATGATCATTTTGGACCCCTTCCACCTCCAACCGCAGGGTGCTCAGAAGCTTCTCAATTGGCACTGTTGGCTACCATCGGCTGAAAAGTGACTCGTGGACTCCTGTGCTGCTTTATTCTATCTTTCCCTTTTTCTAATATTAAAAAAAAAAAAATCTAGAAAAATACATAAACTTGGAATATTCTCATTTGTTGAAGTGGTGACTCATTTTCTTCTTTATCTACCTTTTTTCTTTTCCTTTTTTTCTTTTCTATGCATATGTTATCTTTTCGTGATCTGATGCTCATTCTTCTAATTTGTTTGTTCAAGCTGCCTCTGCTTTAGGGGAGGCCAGGACACTGTCTCATTCCCTGCTGCCTTCATTCAGGAAAGATCTCCTGGCTTGGGATTTCAGACAGCTTCCTTTCCCTCATTGCTGCTGCCTGAGTTTGGGTGGGCTCCTAGATGTGGGATGTTCAGCTGGCATTGCTTTTTTCCTCCCTCATCACACGTGGTTTCAATATGATGGGTTTGTTTTTCAGGACTCATAGTCCTGCTTTTCTACTGCAAGTCAGCCAAGAAGCTAAGGGATGAGAGGTTCCCAGGAGAGTCTGAGAGATGGCCAGAATGTGTTGTGGATATGGTGTGAAAAATGCAGGGCAACCTCATGTTTTTCTGTGTAATTCTCATCCAAGTTCTATTCCCTGTTAGGTGAAAAGAAGTCTCAAAAGACTCCTTGTGTCTGATTTACCATGCCACTTGTATAGAATATCATACTAAATCACCACGCTGCCAGCCTGGCTGGTTTTAGCTAAGGTTTTGGTCACCTTGCCATAGGCAGCATTGTGGATAGATGTCACACATTTACTACTTCTTTTTTTGACTAAACACATGAAAGACAAAGATATTACTCAGATTTAATAGCTAAAGCATGCATGCAGTCTTTTTTTAACTAGTCTGTCCCTGTATGGATGTTTTTTGTGTTTGCATTCTAGATCAAGATAGAGAAGGAGCTCAGTAGCCTCTACAAGAGAATGTTTGAACCACTCCATGTGCCTCCAGAGCTGTTCCAGAGATTAACTGGGCAATTTTGCAACATTCAAACTTTAAAGACAGGTCAAGCTTATGCTGCAGAGGATAAAACATCAGTTGATGATAGGCTGAGCATCCTGCTGAAGGGGAAGTAGGTGCTATAAAGCTTGGGAACGGTCATATGTATTGTGTGGTGGTTGAATTCATTAAAAAGTTGTTTGGTTGCTTGCTAGTTTTGTAAATGTTACTGTTTCTTGCATGCTATGGTCTATAGCCACATAGCCTCTAGCCATAGGCTATTTTCTGACACTATTTTCAAATGACGGCGATGTGTCCTACTGCAAATATATTGTGCCTCCATGTGTGTGTACAGCCATATTGATTTTAATGGAAATTATATTCATAAAATACCAGAGAAAGTGTCTTCCAGAACAAGCAAGAAGTTTGTTCCGGTTTTGGATATCTAAGTCTTACCCTCGGTGCATTCTCTGGGTTAATGTTAAAAAATATTGTGCAGGAGGGAGGGGAAGAGTAACCCTCCAGCTGACTGTAAACCAAGAGGCCTATTGAAATTGGGTCATTGCACATGTACAGAAAGGGGCAAGTGCAGTGCCCAGACCTGGCTGACAGACCCAGATGAGAAAGGGTAAAATAAATCCCCATGGCAAGGCTGTAATCTTGAAGTTCTTGCTAAGTTCTGGCCAATATTTTAACCAGTCTTTGTAGATGGCAACAGTGACATCAGGTTTCATGGTTTTCTTTGACGTCATTAGCTGCTCATCACTGTGAAGCTTGTTATCTAAAGGAAGCCTGATTCTGCTGTGACTGTAGGGTCATTACCCTTCAGACCTTTTTCCTTTTGAATAGCAGTGTTTTGAGGCTACACACCACATCAGGCAACCAGAATTGGAATCAGTGGAGGTTCAGGCAGAAAACAGGTTGGTTCTTTGGCTGAAACTCCAGAAGAAATAGATATTTTAGCCTGTTACTTTATGCATTACCATTGTCAATAATCATATTCAAATTATATCAAATAAATCGACCTCCATGATTTTAAAGTGATGTTTCATACATTTTTATTTCCAGAATGAAGGTCTCTTATCGAGGGCATTTTCTGCATAATATTTACCCCTGTGCCTTTATAGATTCACCTGAATTTCGATCAACTCAGATGAACCGGGGTGAGAAATTCCAGGTACACTTTGGTTTAAGTCATACACTGCCTTTCTAGTACTGGTGTTTAGTGATGGCCCATATCAAGAGAAACTTTTTAAAATGAAATGCTGCAAAACAGTATTATGATGGTGTTTACTGAATAGTCTGTCCTTTGATTTTCTGTTCTCTCTTTTTACTGTTCACAAGTTTATTTTGTATTAAAACATTATTCAGGAGAAATTATTTAAGAGAGAGCTTTAGTGGAGAAAAAGATGATGCAAGCAGTCTCTTCACTAGTTCAAAACAACAGAAAAGGAAAATTAATTACGGTAAAGTTTTGGTGTTACTAAAATGAAAGATTTTTAAAATGCAGGAACTAATAGTTTGAAATTGGTATTTATCTAAAGGTGTTAAATGCTTCTATCATCTTGAAAGTTGTTAAAGCAGCATTAACTGAAGGTGATCACGCTGCTTAGAATTAAAATATTCATATGGGAGCAATAAGGATATATATCTTTAGTGGTTTAATTCTGCTAGTACGTTAATGAATATATTATAGCTTGTAGTAAAAAATACTATCACTAGAGAAGGGGTTTTTTTCACATAGTATTGAAATCACTGTTATGCTGCCTCTTACTTGCTATTCTTTAACAGTGTCAATGTAGTAATTACTGGACTATGGCTGGACTGAACACATCCCCGCTGATACCATGGCAGAAAGGGAGGGAGGAAGAGTAATGCGGAATGTAAAGTCAGTGATTGATGTAACATGTTCCAATCAAATACTAGGCTTAATGCCAAAGAGAGATACTTGTCAAGATGTATTCATTTCACAGCAGCAAGGCATCCTGCAGGGCTGCGGACCTCTTGGTACAATCTATTTCTCTCAAATGGCTAGATATGAATCAGTTCCACCAAAGCGAAAAAGCTCACGCCTCAAGTTGTGCCTGCCTGAAAAATTATTGCAGTCTAGTGCAGTACACATCCTTCACTCGTGAGATTTGCTTGCTGTTTGCCATTTCGGCGTGCTGCAATATAAATGTTCTCGGGAGTGCCATCGAAGCAGGATGTGAATTTCGTCTTAGGGACTCCATCTGCTGGCAACGCTGACGAGTTCTTTACAAGCTTGTATTTCTCTGCCTGTTTACTTTGCTGTTAACAGACAGTAAAGTTAAAACCTGAGTATATCTGACAGTTTTCCTTAGACTTCATATTTTCTCTTAGGCTTTATATATTTTTATTTGTTTTTAGGAGGCAAAGTTAGTCTGTGATAGTACAGGGCACCTCTTTTCTTCCTAGATGACTGACTTCATCTTATAAAACATGCTGCAGCATCACAGGGCTGATTTCTGTGTGCCACTGCCCTCCACTGGCACAGCTGGACAAATCTGTTGTGTTGTTTATAAATGCTATTGCCTGCCTAGAGAGGGTGTAAACTAGGCTGCAGCTGTCAACAGCAGAATTGTCAATAACTAAGCAAAGAGGTCCCTGGTTCACATCCTAGAAGGTAGTGCTTGTGAGATCAAGAGGTCTGACAAGGAAGAGAGAGAGATTAAACTTTTTTCTTTTTTTTTTTTAAATCTCCTTTTAAAAACTCTTTCATGGAAACTTTTGGATTACACCAATTCTTCCTGCTTGATCACAGTGACATCAACTAAAACCAAGCAATATGTAGGTCTGTTGGGATGTGAGTAGTGTCACCAGCACAGGACTGAGTTTGTATGTAAATATCCTGTAGCATAAATACTTAAAGTTTTGGAACTTAGCAGAGATTTCCCCTTCATATTATTTCCCACCAGACTTTCAGCAAATCAAACTGGCCATGCTTGTATGTTAAAAATATGATGATAATAAACATGTGAGCTGTTTTAAATTTGTAAATATCATGGGATATTCTAAGGGACCACAAAAAGTTTTATGGATTTAAGAGTCATTTTAAATGGAGGCACAAATAAAATGGTAGCACTTACTTGCAGGCAAAAGAGAAGGGCTAATTCTGAGTATGCGTTTTCTCAGGTCACCATTGTCGCAGATGATAATTGCAAGTTCCTGTGCTGGTCCAGAGAAAGGCTGACTTATTTTCTGGAATCTGAACCATTTCTTTATGAGATCTTTAAGTATCTTATTGGCAAAGATATTACAAATAAACTGTATTCATTGAATGACCCAACCTTAAATGACAAGGTAAGCAAATGAAGTTTCATTTGGGAATTTTCCTGCCTCACACAAATGTATTGTTACTTCAACTTTAAATCATCTTAAAGCACCTTTTTCTATCTGCTGCTATCAGCTGCTGAATTCATACTCATATTGCCTTTTAGTGCCAAAGTATGAGTCAGTGCAACATTTTTGTCAGCATCAATACTAGTTGATGTTAGCACAGTAATGTGCAAGAAAGATGAATAACTGAGATTCCAAACTGACTGGCTACTGCCAACTAGCAGACATGGTGAGCAGTAGCTAAAAAGTGCTTCTTCTTGGATATCGTTTCTAACTAATAAATGTGTACCTTTGTACAAAGAAGCTTCAGGGTATTTTAGAAGAATTCACTTGTGATCAGATTGCTGGATAACACTGATTGCCAAAAAGAGTAATTTCAACATGTGTTTGAGTGTTGCAAATATGAGAAAAAAAGGCAGTGTTGAATTGATACAATAGTATTAGTGGAAGAAGGCATGAAATCCATATAAATACCTTTGCTAAGAGGTCTGAAAATCATTCTACTTGACATTTTCAGCTGTAATTACATTCTTTGCGTGTAGAGGGAGCATGTTTTAGGTGTCATGGTAAGTGGTCTGGATGTAGTCATGGATATATTGATTATCTTGTTTTACTTTCATTTTGTCTCCTTCCTTAGTTACAGGGCTTTTCAAGATTTGGAAGGTATGCCACTCAGCTGCTAGTAGCGATTTTTTTATTATTTATGTAGTGGCTCTAGGGTTCTCAGGTAATTTATTTGAAGAACTTTCACCATAATTTGTGAAAAGCTTAGGATATTTATAATACAGTATTTTCATATTCTGTCTTTGTTGACTTAACTCACACTAACTCAGAGCAAAAATCGTTTTTGTCAGATTGCCCATAAATACATTCAGGTTAAATAGTTAATTCTTCAAAGTCGTGAATTTACTGCCACTGCTACCATGCAAATTACATAGCATGCTTCACCTGTAAGGTATTTATGGTTAATTAGACATAGTAAGTTTTCTCAATTTTCTACTGGTTATAAGGAGAGGAAAAAAAAAGAATTGTCGTAGAAACAATTTTATAGCAGTAAAACACTGCTTATTCTGCCCTCTGGTCAATGACATAGGGGATTACAGTGGTCAGTGACACTGAGGATTACCCTGTCTTGAAATCAGATCCTCAAAACTATTTCAGATCACTGTTTTCATTGATCGTCTGAGGTTGTGAGTCTTACTAGTGCAATAAACTAAAAGTGATCCAGCAGGAATGTACCATCTATGAAGTATATCTTACAAAATATGTGGTTAAAGCTTTTCTTTCTTTTTTTTTTTTTTAAAAAAAAAGAGGGCAAGAATTACAGAGGACAGAGATGTACTGTATTAAAAAACAAACAAACAAACAAAAAACACCTGTATAGACAGTAAGTCATTTCTTGAGTATGGCATCAGGAAGGAACATGTAGCAGCATGCCTTCTTTGTGTGCTAAGAATTGCATTCAGCAGGCATCTCAGGGGGACAGTTGTTTTCTACATTCCTTTTAATTTTTTTTATTTTTTTTCCTTCTTTTTTTCCTCTTCTTTTAGTTTTTTCTTGACTTTTTCCTCTTTTCTGCTTTCTTCCTATTTTATTTTCTTATTTTCTCTCTTCTTATCTTCCTTCTTTCTTTCATTCCCTTCTTCTCTTTTTTTACATGTGGGTGACTCTAGGCACATTAGGGTATTTTTATTGTGCATAGTGTACAAACTCATCTGCAACACACTTGTGCTGCTGACTTCTGGCACGGTAGAACTTCAGCACTAGTATCAGTATTTCCTGATAACACCACATGGAATACTCATTGTAAGGTCTTAATTGGTTATTTTTAAGTAAAAAGTCCTTATCATACCTTCAAAATGTTAAAAACAACAACAGGAAGGTGGTTAGACTTTAAGAGAGTCCAGCTACCAAAATCTGGCAGAAGAGAATTGCTGAATTAAATATGTTAAAAAATTGATTTGCTGGGACATTGCAACTTCACCTCACAAGGAGTTCATGCTATCCTCCAAGAAGTCTGAAACAGATGCAGTCTGAATATCTGAATATATTCATTGCCAGAAGAAATCCCTTCTCTTTCTCTGTCTCTTATTTTACTTTTTCCTCTTTATCCTTTTTTTTTCTTCATACTGTCTTAGCTTAGGTCATTTTTATCCCATTCTCTGTGTCCTTCCTATCCATTTGATTTCCTTCACCCTTTGACTAATACAACATTTGCACATTTTATGAAAACAGTAGTGCAAGGATTTGTCATCAGCATATTCCTTTCAGGTTTCCTTGTGGGAACAGCTCCTGCCTCCTCCCTTTTAATCCTTCTGCTGCGTTGCAGCCGTGGGTATTGCTGTCATCAAATGGCAGTCCTTGCTGTTTGAAATGTTTATTTTGGTATGCAGAGCTTGGAAAATCCAATGGATACACAACCTGTTGAGCCTGTTGAGCTAGATGAGATCAAGGCTGAAAGGACTTTCTAGCTCTGTATTTACCCTGTCTGTATTTACTACTGTATGCTAAATAGAGCTATTTGGTAAATATAGTAGAGCTACTAGTAAACTATAAAGGTATAGCTTTATAATATACAGACGTGTCAGTATGAACAGAAAAGGTCAATTTAACTTTGTTACAGCTAATAACACTTTTGAGTTATATATACACCGAGTATATATTTCACTCAAAAGTCATTTAAAATGTTAACGTCATATACAGATATTTGGCTTCACAATTTTATGTATATTTCTTAATTAAATATTTTCATTTTCACTGGTGTTTGTACCAAGTCCTTATTTTTAGTGAAGGTAGTCATTTGAATTCAAAATCATTGTAACTTTTGCATCTCAACGGCTTTGGAAAATATATGTTATAAACAGCAAGAGTGAGCATTTGGAAAATTTGTAGTACCTTTTTATTCTTCCTCAAATGAATTTCCTGTTGCACAAGCCCTTCCTACGTAATGCGGGACAGGATCGCTCTGTCAAGTAAAACAACCTTCATTTCCTCATTGCCAGAACCCTATGCATATGTCACTTCTCACAGGCTTAATTGCCAAATGTACATATTCCTGGTGTCCTTAGTATTTTTCAGCTGGTAACAATCTCAACAGAAAATTTTGTAGTAGACTTCTGTGTACAGGGGACATACAGGAGAGCAGCCAAAACAAATCCAGTGTAGATTATTCATTATCAAGATGATAGTAGCTAAGAAGAGTGTCTATTTGTTGTATGTTTGAAAACAGGAAAAATACCTTTTTAATTGTAAGGAACTTTATGACTTCTGCATAAGGAGATTTTCACTACTGTTGGGAAAATAGTTGTTCCTCTCTACATGAAATAGAGTGGTAATTCCTGACTGTTAAAGTTCAGTAAAATGGAGTTATTCATTATGCATATGTCATTGATTACCACCTTTCACGTACACCTGCAATATGTTTCTGATTTTCAGTAATATTTAATAAGATAAAATGTATTGTTTCAAGTAAATATGATAGTACAAAGACATCTCAGAAAAAGTCCTCCTAGCAAATAGAAGACCCTAAAATCATTGGACAGAGAATATTGTACATATGATGCATTTGATTTGTCTTCAGTATAATCAAGAACCAGTTCTTAGCAAGGAGGACCACGCTGTCATGAAGCTTGTATGTGATTACAAAGCATCATACCTGAGTAATGGATTACCATATAATAAAAATAAATCTGTCTGTAGGAAAATACCTGCAAATTCCAGTACAACACAGAAGTAAAATTTAATAATTCATGCTTGTTGATGTTCTAATTCCAATATATTACTGGCATCTTATATTTGCATTTAAATCAATTTACACTGCATAGAATCTTCTGCTCTTTCTTGATTCATAAATAGTCACAGCTGAGACCAGAGTGTCAACTACAGAGCAAATCGTCTCCATTTTTATTTTGAATTTACTTGATTACTCTTTTTAAATAATACATTTTTTTTTTTAGGCCTCAAAAAAGATTGATCGTCAGCCTAGTCTTTGCTCACAGCTATCTGTGATGCAGATGAGAAACAGTATGGCCAGTACCAGCGACAGTGAGGATGGCTTGCAGATGTTTCTTCGTGGGACTTCCTCTGCATCCTCTCTACGTGAGTGCTCAGAATAGTTCATGCCAGTTTTGGACACAATTTGGTTGATCACTAAAGATGATTGTTAAACTCCTATTGTTATCAATAGGAGCAATGTGTAGCTTTTGGGTTGCTGCTGTAAATTAACCAAGTGTAAGGACCTAACAGTAGAATCTTAAAGATTCACTTTAAGGATTTCTATGCTAAGTGAAGCTACTTTAAGTAGGCACTAGAAAAAGCTGCATATGTTGTAATATTTTGTGATATAATGTGAATATGTAGACATAATATGGAATGTTTATAGCAAAGGGGCAAAACGGCGTGAATGCACAGTGCCTGCCACAGTAGTATCTCCTTTGGTCTGTGACTGGTGCTTGTAAAAATTAAAAAAACAAAGCAAAACATTTCCCCTCATCAGCTAGGTGCTCTGCATTTCCTCCTAAGGTAGTTTGCATTGGGAGGGTGTAGAGAGATATGGTGCATAACTAATCTTTTGATGCCACCTGAAAAATCTCCAAATATCCTGTCAGAATTTCCTTCCATGTGCTTTGTATGACAGGAGTAGTACAGAACAGATTAAGCGAGTGAAGCCATGTCTGACCTTTTGCTTCCACTCTTGGAATTTACTCCTTTATAGAAGCCTTTTAAACCATACTGTATAGGCTTTCTGTTGTTTACTTTCAATTTCCCTGAGTCTATACTTCAACAGTAGTCTGAACTCTGAAACCCACTTTTGAACAACAGCAACAGAAAATAGAAGATGCTCAATTGTCTCCTTTGGCATAAGCTGTTAGTTTAACAATTTAAAAGGGTCACATAGAATTATTTATTTTGATTTGGGAAATACTATTCTTTGGTAGTTAGAATTTAAATCTATGAGGAAAAAAAACACGGCCAGTTATTTATTGTGGTTAAACATACTGCTAAGGTGAAGAAGTGATTTAAAGTATTTGCACTCTATTTAATTATCTGTGTTCCATTGTGTTCCTCACAGTTCTCATCCACGGACTCCTTCAGGCTGGGAGGGCCTGTCTGTTTTCACTCCTTAATGTTCCATCTCCTGAGAGATGGAAGCAAAAGCCCTGATAATATTTCACCCTGCTAGAATTCTAGGGTGACAGCTGGGACATAGTTGTTAAAGGCTGGTGACATTTTCAGTGCTATTTTCTTAATTTCTCCTCTGTTTCCTGAAAGGCCATTTATAATCACAGTACAGTTAAGGTTGCAAGGGACCTCTGGAGATCATCTAGTCCAACCCCATGCTCAAAGCGAGATCAGCTACAGCAGGTTGCTCAGGGCCATGTCCAGTCAAGCTTTGAATATTTCCAAGGTTGAAGATTCCACACCTTCTCTGTGCAAACCCCTCCAGTGCCTTACCACTCTCACAGTGAAAAAATTCTCCCTTACTGCAACTCATGAGTGTTGTCCCTTGTTCTTTAATGCATGCCTCTGAGCAGAGTCCGGCTCTGTCTTCTTTATAACCTTCTATTAGGTAGCTGAAAACAACAGTAAGATCTTCTGTGAGTCTTCTGTTCATAAGGCTGAACACACCCAGTTCTCACAGCTTCTCCATGTACACCATGTGCTCCAGCTCCTGACCACCTTGGTTGTTCTCCACTGCACTCACTCCGATATGTCCATGTCTTTCTTGTACTGGGGAGCCCAAACCAGATCCTGCCTCACAATTACCAGATAGAGGAGAATAGCCACTGTCTTTGATCTGCTGGCTATGCTTTTGCTACTATGGTCCAATATATGGATGGCCTTCTTCATTGCAGGGGCACGCTGCTGACTCGTACTCAATTTGGTGTCCACCAGGGCTCCCAGGTCTGTTTCTGAAAAGTTGTTTTCCAACCAGTCATTGCCTAGCCTGTACTGCTGTATAGCCTTATTGTGTCCCAGGTGCAGGAATTTGACTCTGTGGAACTTCATGTCATTTCTGTCAGGTTTTTTTCCCCAGCCTCTGAAGGCCCATTCTGACTGGCAGCTCTACCCTGTGGCCTATCAGCAGTTTCCTTCATTACTTGACCGTTGTCTATGAATTTGGCAAGAGTGCACTTTGTCCTATCTTCCAGGTCATTAATAAAGATGTACTGAACATTATAGGCCTCAAGGGACCCTGCTAGTAACCAGCTGCCAGCTGTATTTTGTACTGCTGTTCACCACCCTGTGAACTCAGCAATCCAGCCAGTTTACACCTACACTGTAGTCCACTTGTCCAGTCCATTTCCCACCAGTTTGGCTGGAGGAATTTAATGGCAGGCTGTTCAGGGCCTTGCTACAGTCCAGGTAAACAATATTTACTCCACTCCCTTTGTTCACAGGGCCAGTCATCTCTCCACATAACATGGTCGGGCTGTTTAGGCACAGTCTGACCATGGTAAATCCATGCTGGCTATTCCCAGTAATCCTCCTGTCCTTCATGTGCTCGCACACAGCTTCCAGGAAGATAGGCTCCGTAATCTTTCTGGGGATTGAGGTGAGGCTGATGGAACAGTAGTTTCCCCAGATCCTCCTCCTTGCCCTTCTTGAAAACAAGCATGGCATTTGCCTCTCCCCTGACTGCCATCACCTTGCAAAGACAACAGAGAAGGGTCTTGCAACTGCTTCAGCCAACCCTCAGCACCCTTGGATGCAGCCCAGGTGGTTCCACAGTATGCCCTGTTGGCTTTGGTAGTCCCTAACTCAGTCCACCTTTCCTGTAAGTAAAGGATCACTCTCCCAGTCTCTGCCGCTAGAGTTACTGATCTGGGAGGCCTGGGGACAAACTTTACCCATAAAAACTGAGGCAAAAAAGGTATGGAGTATCTCAGCCTTTTCCATCTGCTTTCTGCCTAGGTCCTGTGCCTCACTGAGCCACAGCCTCACAGTTTCCCTGGTCTTCCTTTTGTTGCCTGTGTATTTGTAGTAGCCCTTCTTGTTGCCCTTTACCAGATCCAAGTCCAGCTGAGCTTTGGCTTTCCCAATTCCATCCCTGCATGCATGGGCCATGTTTCTGTATTCCTCCCAAGCAGCTCATCCCTGCTTTCACTATGTGTATGTGTTTGAGTTCTGTCAGGACTTCTCTGTTCATCTATGCCAGCCTTCTGCCACGCTTGCTCAACTTTCTGCACATTGGATTGGACTGTTCTTGCGCTTAGAGGAAGGTGTCCTTGAAGACCAACAACCAGCTGTCCTAGGGTCCCTCTGCCCTTGTGGGCCATGACCCTGGGGTTCCTGCCAAGTAGATCCCTGAGCAAGCCGCAGTCCACGGTCCTCAAGCCCAGAGTTGTAACTCTTCTATTTGTCTTGCACGCTTCTCTCAGTACTTAAATTCCATCAGTCCCTGGACACTACAAACAAGGTTACCATCAGCCTTCGCCTCCCTGATGAATTCTTCCTTGTTCGTCAGTGACAGGTCCAGCAGAGCACCTCCCCTAGCCGGCTCGTCGACTGCTCGTGTGAAGAAATTGTCCTCTACAGTCTCCAGAAACTTCCTGGACTGCTTGAACCTGTTACCACCAGCTACGGGGGTGGTTAGAGCTCCCCATGAGCACCCAGGCCTGCCATCATGAGGCTTCATCCATCTGTCTAAAGAAGGCTTCCAACTACTTGCTCTTCTTGATCAGGCAGCCTGTAGCAGATACCTGCTGTGAAGTCTCCCATGTTGGTCTGTTCTCTGATCTTTACCCATAAGCTCTCAACTGGCTTTTCACCTGTTCCAAGGCAAAGCTCCATGCATTGAAGCCACTCCTCTGCAGAGAGGGCACTTGTACAAATTGGCACACTCAGAAGCCTGAAAGAAATTGTAAAACTGTATTTGTGCAATTAGCTAAAATTAAAATTCTCTCCCAGGCCTAGCATCAGAACACTAACACCAGTATTTCAGCTTTGGGAGAAAGTAATCTAAATGCTTGACATTTCCAGCTGTAATTACATTAATCCCTAAGATGCGTCCATTTTTAGCATATACTTGTTAAAAACACTCTTCTCTGCTGTACGTTTCCTGGTTTATGTACCGTGTTTTCTGGTGTATGGTGTGTACTTTCCCCAGGAGAGAGGAGAGGGATGTTTAAATGTCTTTTATGTTCCGACAACAACGGTTGGTGTAGTTGGTAGTGCCACCATGCCATTGGCAGCAGTAGGTGTGGTGGCAGCCTCTGGAGTCCAGTATTCCTCTTTCGCAGAGGTGGGGAGGTTGCCCATAGAGCAGTGTGTAAGACACTTCAAGAAATGCTATCATTTATTTCTTCTTTGCATTTTGATTAATATGAAATTTCTGACTTCTGTAGTTGATAAAAGGTGATCTGTCTAACTAAACTATAACACTTCAGTCTGTCTTTTTGCCAAAATAACTTGCCAACTTGTTTTTCCTGTGTAATGCCATTGCCAATGATGTTTTTTCTACCAAGGTGAGCTCTGTCTAAAGATTTGTATTGAATTTGGATTGTGGCCATGTATACACTTTTTCTCGGATCACAGGGGAAAAAAAAAAAAGCTGCCATTTACCTTCCCACTGTTTCGTTTTCAAGAACCTTCTGGGTGCTGTCATTGCAGCATGGCTAGTCTTTTGTGCGTGTTTTTAAGTTTCAGTATGAGGTATGAGGCATACTGTCCAGAGCTGTGTTCCCCTGGATCCTCTTAGTCATGCATTAGTTTATTACGAACAAACAAAATCAAACAGAAGATGTAGTGAAGAGTATATGGAAATGACGCCTATATTTTTTTTTAGAAGAAGAAATGAGAAACTTACCTGTGCAGGAATTCTAGAGGACTTCTGACTTGTCATTGTTAGGTGATCAGTTGTGTGGACAAAAGCTTCCCAATACAGATATGATATTTGTCTGCCACAATAAAAACAAATCTTATTCTCCTAATTTCCATGTTCTTGAAATAATGAGCATTTATTATTTTTTAATGCAAACTTTTGCATTATGCATTTAGCTGTTCTACACCTTATCAGCTTTAACTCATTTTCTAAAGAAACTGATAAAAGGCTATTTTCAAAGTGTTTTGCTGTGAAAGTGTGAAAAGTTTGAATTAGTAGGCCCCAAACTACAATTGCTAACAAAACTGTGTTTTGAATTGAATTAACTAAGAAACACAACTAACTGTTTGCTTTTATATTAAGGAAATAACCAACAAGAGTTCTGTAATGCTTACGGAGTGGGTCGTTTGCAGCATGATGCTTTGTGTTGATAACATCACATTAACTCAGCAAGCATCCTCAAAAAGGTATAAAGTGGAATTTGTATGTTGTGGTACGTGTGCTTGATGTACATTATCCATTCATATGTAGTTTATTAGTAGATGAATTTTTTGTATCTCTTTTTCCAAAATATGAGATAAGCAGAAATAGTTCAACGCAATCAGAACTTTAAGTCCTTTAAAAAACATTTCAATATTAATTTCTGTTCAATAATTCTATTGCTTGATAGTCATACTTACTAATGATACAGGTCTTTTCCATGGTACTTGGTTTAGATCACTCAGATTTGCTATGAATCTGAATTTGTGAACTTCTGAGCTAAGCAGGAATGTAGAAAGGCTTTGTTTTGGTAATGCTTTTAGCAGCATTATCTCACTGTGTGTGCTGGCTATGTTACACCCAGCCTGTGGGTAATAGCAAGATTGGGTTTCATAGGAAATACCATTTTAATAGGCATTTTAGTTTAGGACCTAAAGAAAGTACAAGAGCAGTGTATGGAAGGCCTGCGTTCAAGATCTGGTTCAGTCTCAAGCATCTGTTCAATGCTGGGTGGAGGCATGAATAGAAAAGTTTTTTGTATTTGGAGGAAACAAGGGCATGGCTTTGAACCGAACAACTTAACAGTATTAAACCTAATATTGGATCCTGTTCAGCAGAGTTATGGATTCTTATTTCAGATTTCTGCAGAGAAGAGTAAGCACTTTTAAGCAAAAGAAAACCATTCTGAAAACAAAGTATTCTAACGTAGAAATGAAAAAAAAATGTAAAAAAGCTGAAACTGTAATCCAACATTTTCAGATGTCCTTTCACCTTTCAGTGTAATTTGTTGATGTCTCCCAACAAAGTCAGTTTTATATCTAAACCTTGGATTTTGATGATTAAAAGTAGTCATCGCTCATAGAGGTTGTAAAAGCCCACGTGTGGAAAGAAGTGCTTAACATTTCCAGTGTTTAAAAATGCGTCTGAGTATCCCTTTATCACAACAGTTACATTTTTTTTGAATGCTAGAATAAAATACTAATACATCTTTAACACAAAAAGTTCTAAACAGCTAATTCCAAACCATGTTTGTGTGAATGTGACTTAAAAGTGCAGTAATGTAACACCTGCTGGTCTTGCCTGTAGCAAGTGTTTTGTTCTCTGTGTGTAAAATACGCAGCAGAATCACAGAATCATACAGTCATAGAATGGCCTGGCTTGGAAGGGACCTTAAAGATCATCTAGTTCCAATCCCCTGCCATAGGAAGGGACGCCACCCACTAGATCAGGTTTGCCAGGGCCCCATCCAGCCTGGTCTTGAACACCTCCAGGGATGGGGCATCCACAGCTTCTCTGGGCAACCTGTTCCAGTGCTTCACCACCCTCTGAGCAAAGAATTTCCTCCTAATATCCAGTCTCCTCAGAAAGGAGTCCTTCTTCATAAGAAGGCTTCCTTAGCAGAGCACTTACTGTGTGTCTGATAAACTTCATTTAACGAAGTAGTAAGAATAGTCCTGAAACAGTATGTGATGGCTACCAGTTTTTTTTCAAGAAAACTTGACTTTTTAGATTGTATACAGATGACCTGTCAGACAGAACCACTACCTCTTGCTCTTTTCTTCTGAAGGGGGGTGTTTCAGAGATTTCCCTACTCTTTTTGGTCATCATATGCTAGCTGTTTACAACCTTGTACCTTTGTGGTTAACTCTTCAGAGAGGAAGAACTGTGCAACTCCAGATATCATTTCTGAGTGAACGATGGGAAATAAACCCGTTAGACTAATGTTAAAGGAGTTCTATGGTGAAACGCTCAAGCTGAAAGGTTAACTAAAACAGATGTAGTTTGCAGTGGCGACTTGCACAAAAGCTCCATTTAATGTCTTGCCAACAATGGCTTTTGTGCATGCTCTGCTCTGGCAAGCTTTACGAGTTGCTGCTTTCCTAGCAGATTGTCTTAGAGAAATGAAATATCTGTCAGTCAAACGCCTTCATCTGCTAATCTATCTTGTTCTCTTTATGATTGTTTATAGGGATATTGTATTTTCTTTGTTTTACATTATAATATTTTTAAGACTGTTGGGACTATGATCATGCACACATCTCAGGTTTTCCCAGTAAATGTAAGAGTTGTTTCCCAGTGACGGCAAGTATGCAGATGTACATATCTTCTGTTCATAAGGTAACCAGTCATAGTGTCATTTTGGAGAATAACTCGTGGGTGAGTCTAACAAAACAGAAAACAGTTGTCAAGGCCACAGTAGTGTGCTTCTCATGCACTCTCTGGATTTGCACTGAAGTTGGGGAGAAATGTGTGTCTGAGGTGGCTGTAGAATTTGAACCCTGAAGGTATTACTGGTGCATGTCAGGATTTCCTGATGCCTGTAGCCAAATAATAAAGAAACTTTCAGAAATAAAATCCTCTTATGAGGGAATTAGTAAATGGATCATCAGATTCTGTACTCTGTCACAAATGGGTATAAATAGCAGGTATGTATTGTGAAATTAATCAAAAATTTCTTTGGAACTATGGCAGGCCCAGGCCGGACATCTCCCTACCTGAGAACTTCGGCAAAGATGAAGCCAATAGAAGAAAGCGTTGAAGATGATGTCTTTGAAGCACCATCGGCTGATAAGCTTGAAGTCCAGCGGCTGCCTTAAACAGATCTGACTTCGGATGTGCAAGAGCTTGTACAAAGCTCCAGAGCAAGAGGAAGAAGCTTAAATGGGAAGGAGTCTGGAAGCTAAAAACATCTTCCCACAATTGAATTTACCACAGCATATGTCAGTGGCTTCTAGACAGAAGTGCCACACTTTTATTTTACTTCTAAATAAAAATAAAAACAAACTCATATGGGTTTTATTTTTGTTTTCTGGACATGGGTATTTGCTTTGTTTTTACTTTGGCTCTTGCTGTTACTAATTTAGAGTACAGTGGCTGACTAGCCTGAAATTTCTAGAGACTAACTTGGTGCCAAATATCTGAAGATTTATTTCTGTAAGGTTCTTAGAAGCGTGTATTTTAGTGCTTTTCAGTGGGAGATTTTAAAGTTATGTTTCCAAAGCTGTGTTGTTTTTACCTAATATCATTGTTGTGAGTCTCCTGTGAAACAATACACATACTATTATGCTTATATTGGTAGGTATTTGCCTCTAATTCTGGCATTTCCTAACTTGACTGCTTGACTCCACAGTTGTAATAGTGACTTTTTTTTTTTTTGGCCAAATACTTAAATTTAATGTTAAATGTAATGTTTCCAACCTTAACTTTTTCTTCTTTAGGTAAATGTATTAATACTGAAGTCTCAGTTGGGCAACCACTTTTTTTTTTTCACAGAAGAAAGTCTAACAAAGTCTAAAGAAGTCACATCAGCCCATCTGTGCCAAACATGCCTCTCATTTACAAAGCTGTGTCGGTTCTAGTGCCTCTCCAGGAAGGGACTTGTTGATCTGCTTTTTCAAGATGGGCAAAAATATACGCTTTTCCTTAGTCTTATCTGCAGGATGATTGATTTGTTCTGGATTAATCTTTGCACACACAATACATGAGGTATAGATGATGGTTGGTGCAGGAAATTCAGCTCCAACTGTCCAAGTGAGCCTGCTGCAAGTGAAGGGAAATGCTGTGTTATAGTGGGAGGCGTTGGGAAGTCTTGTCATAGGCACTTGTAGCAGCCCTGCCTGTGATAAGTGGGGATACATAGATGGTAGCTGTCATTCTGTGCTTTGCAGTTTGTTGTTTAACAAGTAGTATATTTTAACTAAGCAGAATATAGATAGTATTTCATTTAGCATATTGCACAAAAATCCACTAGATACAATAATAGAAGTTCAGCATAAGTCCGCAAGCAGTCCGAGGTGTTAAGAGTCTGTTTCTGCTCTGTTTTCTGTCACTCCATTTTAATTCTAAAATTTATCCTGGCAAAGCATCCTTGAATCATCCTGCATCTGAGTTATGTAACCCATTTGTTGCCTTTCCAAAAGCTCATGCAGCATCAAAATGCACACTTACATGACTGGAAGTTTGACCTGCATTGTCAGTGTTCTTGTTTCTGTGAGTTTAAATCCAGTGTTTAACATTACATCAATGTGTATTGTCGCTTGCTCAGTTTTACGTCATTAAAAATGTCCCACTGAGGCGAGACATGGTTACTACTTTGTGTAAACAGATGTAAAATATCTTTACAGTATAGTAAGTCAAGTGTACCATGTTTTTAGTGGCTGACTGTTAAATACTGGCAATGAAATGAATTATACCATGACCAAAAATACAATAGACAAGAAAACTGAATATAGTAGAAAGAAATATGAAGTATTCTCTATACAATAAAGTGCATAGTAAAGGAGAAATGCTTATCCTCATAACTCCAGCAGATGCTGGAGGTCTGTTTGAGTTTTGTGATGTCCCATTTCTTTTAATACAAACAATAACAATTATATAACAATTCTGTGGGATTAATTATGGCGTGAGCGGGTTAGTTAGGCTGGGACCCCTGCATGTCGTCTGATCCAGCCTCCTGCCCAAAGGAGGCTCAGCTTCAACATGGGTGGAAACAGTGGAATGAGGGAGACAAAACTATTGACAGGTGCTGTTACAGGAACCTGGCTGCTTGTGAGTATCACATGTCTAAAACGCTTACGTTCCTTTGGATTACAACACAGCCAGACTTCGTAAATAAAACAATTCCGTATATATTTGCAGGTTTTACTTACAATTAAAAAAGCTGTGATTAAAAAGCTGCATCAGTAACAAAATGGTGAGAGCTTCACAGGTTGGTAGGGGTATGCTTCTTCACTCCGTGCACAAGCTTCAAGCTCTGCATAAGAAGGGATGCTTTACTCCCATTCCAGATAAAATGATCCCAATGGATAGCGCACACCAGTTGGAAGAAGGATGTTGCCACATGATTTTTAGTGGTTAGGAATAGAAAAAAGATCACATAACAAGGTCATTCGATCATGGTGAAAATATGCAAAGAACAAACAAACAAAAACCAACCGCATCTTTCTGGATTAAAACCAGTAGATCTACACACAAGAAGCAAGTGCAGCATCAGTTGAAGGTCAGAAAGAGTGTGGCTCTATCTCTGAGGTTGCCTCTTAGATACAGGGAGGGCAAGAGAGAAAACAGGAACTATTTTACTTCATAGGGAGAGATGCAGGGAGCCGTGTCCTTGTCCCAGTGTAATTTTCTCTAAATTCTACCAGTTTTCAAACTCCTTTAAGGAGGAAAATTAAGCTACTGGAATAGACCTCATATAGCTTAATAAGCGAATAACCAGGAAACCCAGAGTGGCTGATGTAAAAAATAATTACTTCTTCTCCTCTTCTTCCCTCTGCAGCACACTCATTTCTTATGTATTGTTACAAATTCAATGCCGGGAGAGATTGCATCTCCAGAGCAGAATTTGTTTTAAGGATCAGAGAGGCTCTGCAGGAGCAGGGCTCTGTACACGGGCTGTGCATCCCAGCCAGTTGTAGGCTGCTGGGGGTAGGAACCAGGCCATCTCTGTGCCTACAAAGCATCACACATGCTAATGACACTACAGCAATAACGCTGCAAAAAAATGGCAAATAACGGTGTTAGACTACAGGAAGCAATACATTATATACATAAAAATATATGGCTGGATATTTTAAAATTCCCGTTGAAGGGGTAAAATGAATAGCAAATGCTTACTTGATGTACACAACTTGCAAAGTCTATTTACCTTTCTTCCTGTTGTTTCAAATGGAGTTGTTTCCGAGGCAACAGAGAGGTTAAAGTAGGCTATAGCCTGCTTTTCTGTATTTAATGAGGCACCACTTTCCATTGCTGCTGCAGAAGGTAAGTAAACGCATCCTGTAATAATTCAGATTTAAAGGGGTGTTTGTGTGCATGGGCAGAGGACAGGCTGTAAACCCATTGCTGGCTCATTCCAAGGTGTGACTGGTAAATCAAACATAAAACAACGTGTACTTTTAAATCATAACATCATGTTGGGTTGGTCAGAACTTTCACTGTGCAGCAGATGTGAATTATATGGGCGAATAGTTCATTTTACTAACCAGAATGCCTGTGGGGAAAGGAAAAAAAAAAAAAAGTACTTCATCACAATGTATTTTTATATTTTTTCAAGAATTCTTTGATTTTGGTGCTTGTAGTAAAACATACATTAAATGTCGTGTTCCTCAGGGGCACAAAACTAAGAAGTGCTCATTGGCTGTATCAATAACTGTCTTAGGGAACCATTTCAGAGCACGTCCTGCTCTCACCAGCCAAGCGCTGTGTGTCTCGTGCCGAAATCGTGTGGCGTGAACTTCACGAGGAGTTGACCCAGCAGCTCCTCAGCTGTGACTCGTACACGTAAGAGCATGCATACTCCTACCCCAGGAGGTAAATCTGCATTGAAGGAGTTGTCTACAGATTGGAAAAGATAACTTGGGCATTTTCAGGGGATTCAGAAAGTAGATGGGCGGGTGAAAGCGTGCTCCAGCTGCAGAGCTGGGGGGCCTGAAGCGCCTGGTGAGCAGTAACGAAGGGTGCTACGTGCTGCCCACGTTGCATTGCTGCAGCTTGGGAAACAGCCCCCCGGGTCTAGTCCGTGACTGATGCTTGCAGTAAATAGTACGCTTAGAACTGATCAAAATGATTAGTGATCAAAAGTGTTTCAATAATATGTAAGTAGTTCAGATAACCCTGTTGGTTTTTTTTTTTGTTTTATGGTAGACTTTATAAATAAGTATATATTTATAAATATATTTAATCTTTAAAAAATAAAGTGATGAACTGGTATGCAAATACTAAATACCTTTTTTTTTCCTATAGTATTTCCATTTAAGAAATAAGCACAATTCAATTATAATCTCCTTGTGGAAAATGGGCTAGTTCATTTGATGTATGCATTAGAAAGCAAAAATATTACAACATAAGCACTTCAGTAAATACATTGAAGAGTGGGAATGCTTGAGGCATTGGCAAGGGCTCAGCTCTTCAGTAAATTTCTAGCATCTAGGTAGAGCCTACTGCAAAGGTAAAGTCTCGTATCTTCATATGTGGAAGGCAGCAATTTCATAAGCAGTGTTGGGCTTGATGTAGATTAGATTGGGCTTGGTACAGATAGATTGATGAATCATTTTGATGGAGTTTTGGGAAGTGAAATCATAGTGACACGTTTTAATGTTGTTACTGGAATAACAGCAACAGTTACTTTAATTATTGTTTCAGAAATGTGGTCATAGGAAGTACCTCTGAATAAAATGTTTTTCTGTCTCTTGTGCAATGCTGGTCACAGCTGCTTCTGATTAAAGGGGAATGGGTTCTCAGTACTTATGGGATTAATAAAAGAAGACAAACCATCTTAATTAATTAGTCCCGACATTTAAGCTTCCTGAGAGCATGATGATGATAATATGAGGGTCATTAGAGACTACAGAGAGGCAATACCAAAGCAAAAGTTGCAGGATTTTTCAGTATCGATTGGAAACCTATCTGTAGGCTTCTAAAAAGGAGAGCACTGCAGACTGACTGCCTCAACAAAGTGGCAAAAGTTGATGGGCTCTTGTTTAACAGAACAGATTACTTCAGATGATAAAGTCATTTAGAATAAGGCATTTTCAGCAAGCTTAAGCGTTAGCTGAATTTTAAGTTCACAAGAACATTTATTTAGCACTTAATGAATATAAAATATGTGTGTTACAAATCTAAGTCACAGCCGTGGCATGAGTATGTGTTTGGTAAATAACTCTGGAAGCCTGAGAACACCTGTTTTCTTTTTCAGAAACCTCTTTAAGGCCCACAAGCCATAACTTGAGTAGAAATTAGGGCTTTGCATAGGGATGGACGTAAGCTGGGTTACAGTCTCCAGCCACCTACTTCAGCTATCAGATGCCTCAAATGAACACTGTTCAGCCCTTGCAATTTACTGTACTTGCGTTCCTCCTTAACTTTCTCCTTGGGGATTAATATCTGTTACGGCCACATCCTGGTTTCCTGTGCAAAGTGCTTTTGGGATAACAATTCCCCATCATCCTTTGTAGCAAAAGCAGATCAAAAGCAATGCCTCTTGAAATGCATCCACTTGTATGCTATTGCATCAATACTGTTTTGTTCACCGGTACTCAGTGCTTTATTCTGCTCCAGAAAACTGAGGAGTTTAATAATAGTATAGACATAGCCTGCCAAAAATGCTGTGAAGTATTATGAATCTTTTACACTCTTAAATGTGGAAGAAAGCATACTCTCCTTCATTTAAAAAAGAAAATCCTAATCACACCACCCTCTGCAATTTGTGCTTTTTCTTATTGTTCAGCATACGTGGACTTCCCTCTGTATGAGGTGAAACTCACAAGCAGCAGGCAAAATGATTTACAATGAAGGGAAGAAGCAAAAATGATAGTATATTAAATGCTCTAACAGAATGAAAACACATTTCTGTTCTTATTCCATTCATGTGGAGGTGACTTATGGTGACAGATCTGTCTAGATAGAAATAAAATAAAACCCAGGCAGCTATCTGATTGCATTTGTCCAGACTGGGAAGGCTCATAAACTGCAGGATCTCAGGTAAATGGGAAAAGGCTGAGAAACATTTATAATATGTGTTGCTAAACACAAAACAAATTATTTTTTTTTTTTTTTAAACCTGATGACCTCCAATTGTTCCATGCAGGGGTACTCAGGAAAGCTGCAGGTGATGCTGTTCTTCATCTAGGCTGCTGGTTTGGGCCTAGAAAGGACATGCATCATACCTGCTCCTCACTAGATGGGACACCACGGTGGCATTGTCCTCATTTCTAAAGGCTTTGCAATGGGCGTGGGGGCGTAATAAATGCAGTCACTTCCAAGGGACTGAGATGGGAACTTGTTCCTTCCTTCTGCTCAGAGATAGGGCTCTGAAGAGCTCTTGTTAGGCATTAGTGAAATGTCTTAAAAACACAGCATTATCACTCTGTTCATATTTCCCCATCATGCCTCCACCACCGTTTCCCTTTCCTGGAGCACACAACCATTGGCCTGTGCCAAAGCACAGCTGGGAGCAAGCTGGGAGCTGGGTGGGGAGAATGGGTCTTTGTTCTTTTTTTTCCCCTCAGCACAGGGATTGAGCTAGGACCAGCAGCAAAGGGCAAGCCCAGGTGGAGATGGGCCACTCATTTGGCTGGGTGTGGGGAGAGAAGAGTGAATGGAGGCAGCAAAAGCAAGTCAATAGGTGGGTGTGTCTTCTCAGAGTTGAGCTGGGTCATCTCCTGTGGCTTCCCTGTATGCTTGGGGAAACCCTCTGAAGTTGTGTGGATGCACTTAAACTGTGGCCACTGCTGTGGTGCATGTCTGTGTGCTCTTATCTGCAGGCTGTGGAGATGCAGGTGAGCCCAAGTGCAGCATAAAGGGTCTGTGTAGCCCCTGAGGCTTTTATATTCATGTAGTCCTGTCCTTAGAAATAAGGCTGGAAATGTTCAGGTTGGAAATGAGGAGACATTTCTTCTCAGAAGAGCAGTCAGGCATTGGAATGCGTTGCTCAGGGAGGTGGTGGAGTCACCGTCCCTGGGGGTGTTCAAGGAAAGGTTGGACGTGGTGCTTAGGGACATGGTTTAGTGGGTGACATTGGTGGTAGGGGGACGGTTGGACCAGATGATCTCGGAAGTCTTTCCAACCTTAATGATTCTATGATTCTGTAAGGCCAGACTTACTCCTATGTTCCAGCTGGTGTTTCATTTTTGCAAGTGTGAGGATGAATTGCAATGATTCAATTTTGTCTATAATGAAAAGCTCTGTTGTGAGGACTGTAAAATTGAGTTCCTCTTCTGGAAACCCTCTGAAGAACCTAAGCTCATACACGTGTTGTTGGGGTGCCTGGCTGGCTGTCTCTTTCCTGCTCCCTTCCATCTGTCCTTCTTTGGACCAAATCTGGCAGTAGGGAGAGTTATCAAAGGAAACTTTATTATGCTTATTTGTAGATTTTGATATATTCATTTGTAGACTATATAATTAGCAACAACAGCTCTGATCAGAGTCTCTGAAAATCTCACATGGACATCAGCTAGCATTATATTTGAAAGAGAGCCATCTAATAAATTTCTGCTTCTGTTGACTTAGAGTGCATTGAACATAAAACCTTTTTCTTTTCACGCACAGGGTGTGTTGTAAAATGCCCTACAGAATGTGGAAGAAATACATAACATTACCTAAATGTCAAAGGGAAAAATCATATCACTCAAGTAGGAAAAAAAAAAAAGGTGGAGTTCTTTAACAAGTTATACCCCCCCTAATTTGTCTTAGGTTTTCTTTAATTGCAATAAATCTAGTACTATGAGCTCTTCTTGAGGAGTCGGGGAAGTAAAAGACCAAGAAATGGTATTTTTAATGTGTGTTTCATGATGCACTTAGGATTTTCTCAAGCCTCTTTAGCCAATATCTGCTCCCTCAGCTGCCTTCTCCTACAAATAGGAGGTCTGAGTCTTTGCGGGTGAGAAGCAAACAGCCAAATAGAGTAACTTTTTAAAGCAGCATTGTCTGTAAGCAAATTTCGTTATAACAAGATGAGTTGACTTTCTTTTTATTTTTGTCTTAGCAACTGAGAACCCTGTTTTCTCATTTTGTTTCGTACATCTTTTTCCTCACAGAACAGACATACTTAGTTAATCTCCTAGAGGATTCATGAATATGTGGTTGGTTTTTTGGTCGTATTTTTTCTATCTGTATTTCTATCCATCTAAATAGGTCAGTCGGAGCTAATTACAGTTTGTCTGTAAATCGCTTACGGTATATTAATTTCAGATCAGTTTATTTTTTTGCATTGACTGTCTTAATGTGTGGACACTGCTAAATTTTAGTTTTTATCTCTACTCACCATGAACATCTCTAAAGATACATTGCTTTGCGAATGTTGCCTTGAAGATGGAAGCAGCGAGGGGACCGAATTAGTGACTCTGCCACATGTACCTTGTCAGGCTCGGGAAGGTGGAGCTGGGAGGCAGCATCTCACCTTAGAGATTGTGTTCAGGTCTGTTCCTAAACTGCTTCCAGACTGCACTCCTCCAGCACAAAGGCATTTCTTCCAGTGCGGTCTGATGGCACGACTAAAGCTGAGCTCTGTTTGACAGAAACTAGCTGTGTATGCAGGCTCCTTGAAATTTGTGCTGCTTTGCTCAGCAGAGGAGGAATCTAAAAACTTCTCACGTCAGAAGATGGAAATGCAGATAAACAGCAGCCTCTGCTGGGGACAAAATTCACATGCTTTTTGCAGATGCTGTCAATACGACTGGGGACACCACAAACACCAGCTAATTAGAAAGGCATTGATTTGGGAAAGGCTGTGGAAGCGCATGCAGCCTTCAGGCTTGGTGATGAGCCAGATGAACTCACGAGTGTGCCTCATGGAGCCCAAAGTAAGTGATGGAGGGAACATTTCTTTAGGTTTGTGTAAGTATCAAGTGTAGTTACGACTACAGACTTTTGTGGGAAGAGGAGGAACTACAAAAACAAGCAGAATCACATTGACATTGGTATATCGGTAGCTATCCCGGCAACTACTTCACCACATGGCTGTTCCCATTAAAGATGCACGTAGCTACAAGTGCACCACGGGTGACAACACTGCTCACATCTCACATCTCTCTTCCTGATTCCTGTCTTCCTCTTAGAGACGCCTTCTCCATCTCTGAGTTAAATGCAATACAGCGCGCTGAAGAAAGACACAGGAAAATCAATTGTGCAGTCAGCAACTTAATCACGTCCTGGAGGGAGCGATCACTGAGCTATTTGTGTCCTGGAGCAGTTGGTCTGAGCACTGCTCTCCTCCAACATCGCATCCATCACAGCACATGGTGCATTTAGAAGCAGTGAAAAGTGCTGACTGCTGAAAGTAATGGAAATCCCCAGCAGAGTTGAGCTGAAAAAGAATATGATGCATGTAAACAGTACAGGAAATATTTTAACAGCTTTTGAAGTGTAGGGAGAAATGATTTCTCTTTTCCAAAGAGGGAAATGTTTCTGGAGAATTTCCACTGTCATCTGGCACTCTCCAGCTCTAAGCTAAATGTCAGTTTTGAAAATCAAGCCCTCTACCTGCTTTCTTACACTCTTTGTTTTCCTTACCAGCTCTGTAGACCAAATATTGTGTATGTTAACTCTAACACACCGATTTATCAAGCCCAGCTCTGGGTTGTGCTGTGGAGAGAAAAAGACGGCATCTACTGAGCTGTTACTAAAGGCACTTTGGTGTCTGCAGCATGGCTTTTGGGGAATGCCCTGTTCATATGAGGACTGATGGGTGGGAGTCCTGGGCTTGCGTACAGCTAACCTGTGTAAAACTGCTGCAGAAGGAAGCAGCTTCTAGTGGTCTTTTTTCTTTTTCTTCGGCTTTGGACTTGGTGCTAGTCTTTGGACTGTTTGCTAGTCCCTTTGAGTCAGCCTTCTTTGTAACAGGAGGCTGCTGAAAGAGAGGCAAACACACTTGCTTCTTTCAGGCCATCCTTATAGCTGGCATCCTTTTTGCATTTATCACTTGCACCAGAAGCTGTCACCTTCTGGTGTGATACCTTCAGCTAGAAAACTGCTCCAGCTGGCTCCTCGGCAGTGATGCCAGAACAGCAAATTTCCTCAAATGTTTGCTTATACGACGTTTTGAGGCACACACTCTCAAACAAACTTCTTTCAGCAAGTTGCCTGTTGTCGATATGTATTCAGCAGCTGCTCCAGCACAGTTTTCGTATTTTTTTCATATTTTTCTTCCAGTGCTGCCAAGGAATCCTTAGGCGCATTGGGGCCTCTGTAAACACACTGTGCTCTGCTTGGCACCGCTGAAATCCACCCCACGAATTGTGTGCGCTCTCCTAACCCTGCAGTGCCTCCACTTATCCCTTTTAGCTTCGTGCCGCCTGCATTTTCTGCATTTCCACCAGAGATAAAGCTGGCTGTGTTGGTGTACAGGTAAACTGGGGGAGCGAAAGCCAAGGGCTCACCCTACCGGGACACGAGCCGTGGGTCGGCCGTGCCCCAGGGAGCGCAGGTCAGAGAGCAGCGGCTGTGCCCTTCTGGCACAATGAAGCTGTGTCATCAGGGTAGCTGGGAAAGCTCCTCGAACCCTCTCCTCGCACAGATCTGTGCCTTGGGGCATACGGGCTTTTCTCGTTTCAGCCGTCAAGGAGAACCGCAGCAGAGGTTTTGGCATGTCAGGCGCCAGCTCCTTCTGTCTGGCAGGAGGAGCCGAGTGCATTAAGGAGATGGATAACTTGCCAGTGCCCGGCGGACAAAATCTGACTTTGGCCCCTGGGAATCAATCGTAAGACCAGCTCGCAGGCTGGGGAGGGGTGGTTAAAAATAGTTGCAAAACAACAGCCTACTTGTGTATAACCCGTATGATCCCACTTCTACTTGAGCTAAAAATCATGAGATTTCCACATACTGTGGTTCCGCTTCTTTTTAGGGAGCATTCCTTGTGTGAGCAACGCATGCCCCCTCAGGCTGTTCTCCTGCACTATGTGATGCTTGTAGCAGTGACCCTGCGGTGGCGTGTCTTCAGGTTGCTTCTGAATGTGCTGCGTGGTGCACGTGGGCATCCCTTGCTCAGGGGATCCTGCTGTTGGGAGGCACACCTCCGAAATGGGCATCCCCGCACAGGGTGGTAAACACCATGTAAAATGAATTCAGCAGAGCTTCACAAAATCCTGGCCGAGGTATGTGCGTGCCGGGGTTGGACTGTGTGGCACCCTGGGTCTCCAAAAGGGCATCGGCAGCTGCCAGAGCTGATGCTTGGGGGCAGAGGTGAGCATCGCCTGGAAATGGCGACGAGCAGCCGGGACATTGGTGTTAATTATGCATTAAATTAAAAACAGTTGAAGATATAGAGGAGGCAGATGAGCGGATCTGAAAATTCACACAGCAGATGCCTTGCTATGCAATCTGGAGGAATGAGGCAATGCAAATAATTCAGGGGTACATTAGATGTCCTCCAGCGACCCTGAACAACACAGGCGGTGTCCGCAGGATGAAATGCAGGAGCACGTCTCCTGGCCTGGGCTTCTGGCTCCGGTACTGGCAGTGCAGCTCCACGAGCCTGTTTTTTTCGGAAGGTTGGGTGCTTTCTGGAGGCTGCTGAAGTTGCCCCGAAGTTGCAGTGAAGAGCTTTTAAGCCTTTTTAGGGATGCAGCCTCTTATCGTCCGCGCTGACCTGTGACCCGGCTGCCAGGGCCGTGCTGCGAGCTGGTGAATGGAGACAGGGCTGGGACGGGGTCGTTACAGCGGGAGAACAAAGACAGACCTCTTTCTTCCTTTCATCTCAAACAGAGGAGCTAATTCGGGGAACCCTTCTGACAAAAGCTCACAGTGACCCAAATCCTTTCCACATTGACTCAACGGGGGCAAAACCAAGCTCAGAGCAACCGAGCGCACCCAACCCGTATCGGGCAGCTTGGTGGAGGCTTCGGAGGCGCTGGGTGAGGAGGGTGGGCAGGTGGGTGCTGGTGGCAGGGCTCAGGACCCTGCGAGGGCCCCCATGTCCTGCCGGCACCTCTCTGCAGGCAGAGGAAACCAGCCGGAGGAGGCTCCCGGCCTTCTTCTGTCCTCCCACCGGGCCTTCTTCTCGTATCCCGTCACTTCACTTTCTAGCCCGCTCGTGGTGGTGGTGGTGTGCCAGCAGATGGGTGATCTTGTTTTTGTTTTGAACGAGCCCGGTGTGTCCCTGTGTGGCTCACAGGGTTGCTTCTGGTAACCGCTGGTGGCTGTCAGCTGAATAACGTGTGCCCCGTGTTACACAGGGGCTCAGGGCCTGTGCTGATCAGCGTATTTCCACCCATCACCTTCCCTGTAGGTGTTGTGCCCCCCGTCTGCCTGGACATCTGCTCTCTGTGTAAAAAGGGGCAGGTAGGCTTTTTTCTGTGCATTAGATTTAGGACTTCAATGAAGTGCTGGAGATGACAGCGAGCCACTCTCTTTAAACAAGTCTATACTGACCAACTGTAAGGCTCGCAGTATCCAAACTCCAATATTTTGCTTTTGAGGGTGTCTCAAGAGCACAGCAAAGAGGGATAAGGAGGCAGGTTAGCTGGCATTAGTGAACTGCTAGCATCAAGAGTGGGTGCAGCTTCCAAAATCCCAGTTCTGGAGATAGCTGGAAATCAGTCCTAATGCCTGCTCCGTGGAAAGCACTGTCAGTACGTCTGATCTGAGGAATTTTTGGTGCTTGTAGAGAAAAATGTCTGTTTAAGCCTCAGAGACAGGTCGGTCTGCTGCCCTTCCCAGCCCCAGAAGTTTACCAGCTGCCTGAGCGCCCACCTTTATCTACGTACATCCACCTTTAAACATACATCAAAGGTGCAGAGTAACACCCAGCCACACAAAGTGTCCTGGGGAACAGCTGCAGTGTGTGCTCGAAGGTAGGCACGATGTGAAAAGCCTTCAAGCACCCAAGGAAGTGGTTGGAAGTGGTACAGGGAAGTAGAGAAGGAAATTGCACGTGGGGGAGAGAATAGAAATAGACGCTTGTTCCTGTAGTTCTTTTGCTTTGATTTCTCTCTGCTGTGACACAAACAGATCCCAGGGCTCGGGACCTGCTGGGGTGGCTCTACTTACAGACAGAGGATCTCTGTAGCAGGAGCCTGCGCTCCTCTCCGCACAGCATTTTGTGAGGCAACATTTTGGAAACTATCAATCAGGCTGGAAACTCCCCAGAAGTTATGGCTCAGCAGGCTCAACTGTGACTTATTGTCACGGCTGTCAGCATAGGTTAAGGAGACACGAAAGAAATGTGGGCTGGATTGAAGGGAACTTGCTGCACTTGAAGCCTCCGCCCTTGCTGTGCTGCCTTGGGGAAGAAAGAGCATATCCGCTTTGTTTCACAGGCGGTTTCCAAAACTACTCCCAAATTCAACTTATTTTCCTACTCCAGTAATTTTTGGCCAGTATTTCTCAGTGTCGAGTTAGTTTGATTGCCTCAAATATTTTGGATGCTCAAACTAAAGTTTCTTTCATTTTGCTTCTTAAGCTAGACAACCTAGGACGAGACAATCTAGCACATTTCTAAAAAAGAAATGAACTCATTTTCTAGAATATCAAAGATTGCTAGTGTGTCAGTGCAACCATCTGCCATATAAATTTGTGTAGTAAGTCCAGAATGACTGAAAAATGTGAATTCAGCATAATACTGCCAGTACAGATTTACTTTGTAGTGGCCAAGATGAGTCGATCAATTCTTTTCCAGCAACCAGCCATCTTTAGGCAGTCTTGAAGTCAAAGGAAAGAAATTGCTGTCCATGTTGATCAGCCCTGTGCCTTGGTGGGGATTGTTCTGCTGGTTCACAGCTTCACTACTGAAAATGTCCATGTTTACGGACCAGGCTTTTTGCTTTTGTCCTCCATGGCTAGTAGGACTGTATTCAGCTTGGCCAGGTACTGCTTTGGGTAACCCAGCCTTTGAATCATATTTTGGTTGTTTTTAAAGCCAGGGCTCAGGAGGACAGTAGAAAGTTTCTGAAAATTATGATAAGGGTGAAGGAAACACCATTTTTTATTTCTTATTTAAATAAGATATTGGGTCTTTTTATCATTTATGGAAAAAAAAAAACACACACAAAAAACAAACAGTATTTGCATTTTCTTAGTGGTGCGGGCTTTCTACCCTGGTGGGAAAAGACAGCTAGCTGGAAGTTGAGGCCAGAGGAAATGGAAATTAGACACTACTTGCTAACAGTGAGGTGATTAAAACAGGCTGTCAGAGCGGAGCATTTCTTTTTTCTCAAGAGTGTTCAGGCCTGATCTGAAGCCCAGCCGGAAAATATGCTTAAAACCGCCAAGCAAGCAAGGCTGCAGTTGAAGCTGAGTGCTAAAATTCAATACAACAGTAACTGCCCTGAACTTCACGTCTGACATGCGGCAGGTCAAACTGCACAGACTACTGATACTTCCTGGCCTTGAATTTTTGATTACTTAGCTGAAAAGAGAAAAGGGGTTGTAAGCACCTAAAGCTGGATACCTAAGCTCAGTACTTGTTACTCTCTTCACCTTGTCCACCTTCTTTTGGCTGCTACAATGGCAGTAACAACACCAGTTCATCTTCACTGGTTTATGAACCTTTTGGCTGCTTCAGCCCCAAATATCTAAGCTAAGAGCTGTACAGCACAAATAATACCCGGGGCTAAATATTGTACAGTCAGAAAGCAAAAATTGACCAGCTGCACGTTAACGGAGCATCAGCAGCCGTGCACAGGCTCAGTGGCAGCTGCTCTGCAGTCATGCAATGGGCAGCACTTACAAAAATGAGTGCAGAGGAACCTGCTGGCGTCCTGGAGGTCAGCAGCATCGTGGCAACAGATTGTAGCTTCAGAGTCACCTCTTGCCCTTTCCAAAAAAGTGATGTGACTATTAGGCTACAAGTCGAGGGGGATGAGAGGGAACATGTCCATAGCTCGCTCTTTATGAGGCCACACATTAGAGAGAAAAAAATGCAAATAAGGTTTTATGCAACTGAGTAGAGGATGCTAGAATGAGTAGATGATAACCGTTCATATAGATGTTTATACAAATAGAAAAAAAAATCTGCCTTGTATTTAGCAGAGATTGATCAATTTTGCTGTTAATCGCCTACACAGAGAGACTTGTATTGAAACACAACAGCCATGTAGGTAGCATATTCAAGCCTTCAAATCTTTTAACAGAATGATGAGCTAATGCCATCGAATCCACTAATACACTTCAAGTAATTTTGAGATGAAATTTCCAGGCAATGGTAGACAACAGCGCTTTCATTTCTAAAAAATGAAACAACTCCTCAAATCATTTCAAATTAGCATGCGACAGATATATGCAAGCTTACAGGTTATGGAAGAAGTAATAAAGATAGGATGAAACTTAAATATCAAATGCTTTTCGTCCCAGAGAATAGCCCAAATGCCTGCTAACTTTAATGACCAGTGTATTCTCACATAGATTAAGTACCAAAAGCTGTAATCTTGCAGTTTAATATCAATAGCTGAATGTGGTTTGGGGTGCAATTTCTGCAGCATTGCTAGTATGATCCAGGTATGCACTAACCTTTTATTTTCCCCTCCCTCCAACAACAATTTATATAACAATTTATCTTTCCAGAAGATAATATCTTAAAACTAAGTGAACATTGACTGCACAGTGCTTTTTTTATAATGCAAATAAAGAAACTCTCAAAGGCCTCTTGTAAATGCCAATGTTATGTTTTATTTTTAATCAAGTAATTCTTTTAAACCTCACAATATCCATGACTGACAGGAAAAAAAAGACATTAGGCATGAAATGAGAATATAAAATACACGATATGTAGAAAGGCAATCAGTGCTTTAGTCCCTCGAGACAGTAAACAGGTGAAATGACCTTCAAAACTTCAACTCACTGTCTTTTTTAAAAACATAAACTTCAAGTGATTTTTTGTTTAATTTCACCTTGTAAACAACATACAAGTCAAAATGGACAATGAGGTAATCTATACTACAGAAGATAATTTAAAAACACTAGATAAGACACAGTATTAAAGACATATAGAAATCAGTGTTCACTTTGGTCTCTAGTATGGTTATTGTTATTATTACCACAAGCAACACATACTAGTTTAAGCCAGTCTGGTGATGTTTGTCAGCCAGTTGTTGCTTAACTTAGTAATCCAAGAGGTAGTCAAAACCATTATCCTTTGTAAAGCTGGTTGCTCTTACATTTGGTTCAATGACAATGGTAGCAAATACCTTGGTATTTTTCAACATTCTTATAAAAACACTACCAAAGCTGCTAATTTACAGCTGTTTTAGCATAAAAAAAGACGTGTGTGTTCATAGATCAACCTCTTGTTATTACTCAAGGGTTGTAACAGGGGTAACACACAACCAACGTATCTTAAAGAAGAGGCTGTTGATATACTCAGCAAAATTAGATTGATGCATTTAACAAGGCTCTGCTTGTTTCTAAAACAATACTCAAATCTCATTAAGACTTCTAGAAAATTAAAATCAGTGCATCTGCACATGTACACATCTTCCCAATTACTTTTATATCTAGCACAGGGGAATACATATATATTTTTTATGATAAACATTTCTTACAGATAAATTAATTAAATTAAATTTAAGACTCAATGAGATTTCCCATGTTCTTTTATAATTCTTCTTACAAAGAATGTTACAAGATCTATAAACACTTTTTTTATGGGGCTCTATTCACAAAACTATGTATGACTAAGCAGGAACTTCAGGATAACACTGGCGCAGAATAAATCTGGGCTGAAAAAGGTGGCCTACAAAGGGAAAAGGTAGGAGTCAAGTATGTTGTTTGGCACTTCCTGAAAGCTAGCTAAAAGCAAAATACTGCAGATGGTATTATAATGCCAGACTTACAATTAGCTACAGCAAAAAAGTTATTTGGCTCTTCCTCCAAATATAAATCTTCCTCCAAATACAAATCTTCCTCATGGCTCAGTTTTTGTAGCGTGGAAATAAATACCATTAACTCTCCTTGGGGGAGAATATAAAATATCTCACAATGTCCCTTATGATTAAATCAAATTGAGTTTTTTGGAGTGAGGGGTTGGGAGGGAGAGCTCTCTTGTTACAGGTTTAAGCCTATCTCCAGTACTGCTTGGAGAAAAACACATCCCTCTGAGCCGATATTTGAATTACCTCTGCTCAAGCGAGTTTTATTGGGAGGCGTTCTGGCAAGGACAGGTTGGTGAATAAGGGAAATCAAGGCTGAGCCAATGCTGTAGCACGCGAAGGAAGAATCCCGAACTCAAGTCTGCATCTCCTTCTTTAAAGTGTTCTTTGCTTATTTGGAGCAGCCTATTGAAGGAGTATAATTCGATTTTTATTTTTTTTCTACTGCAGCTCAGTGCTAAGTAGTTACCTGCCACAGCTTGCGCTGCTGTGTTTAACTTAGGCATGTATATTTTTTGTCTGTTTTGGAGATGTATTTATTTTTGTGAACAGTGCCCATAATCCTTTAGACAGAAACATAAAAACTTCTAAAGAAATGTTTGGAAACTTCTCATAATTTCAGATGGATGCTTCATCTTTAACAAGTATTTGCCATAACCTATGCAGTGGTGAATTATCAGTTACATATTCAGTACAGATAAATAGCATGTACCATAGATCAACAGCCACCTTTAAGGCCAGAGCAGCACAAAGGTGTGTTTATGCAGTAAATATGAGGTAGCCTTTTGCTGTAAACAGAATAAAAATTTTATTGTCACCTATGTAAACAAAGTGGGCTTGATGCTTTTGTGTTTTTTTTTTGTTGTTTTGTTCTTTTTTTCTCTTTCCCCTCCACCCCCCATCCCTCCCCTTCTAGAAAAGCTAAGCACCAGTAACTCCAACTGGAAGTCAATGGGAGCTGCGGTTGCCCAGCATCTCTGAAAACTCAGACCCTGTGAATGTAAAGACACGTATGCTCACATAAGCAACCAGTACAGAATACCACTTTTTCATTTCACAGGAACTTATAATACAAAACGCTGAAATCTGATTATCACAAATGTAGGTCTATGTCAACTCAGAGGTAGTTACTAATATCAGTACATAATACTTATATAGAGATAAAAAGGGCTAAGTCTATTTGGTTTGTTCTGAGTAAGCAGGTCGGTAGACTATTCTGTAAAGTAAAAACAACATTACATGGTATATTCCCTGAGCAAAGTTCTTTGTCCTGAGTATGTTATGTAATAGTGATAACATTCTAATATATAAAAATAAAACCTTAAGCTTTCAACAATAAGATAGGGTTTGGTATGTGCTCTTTGCAGTTCAGTCTGACTCTGGTGCATACAGTGATTTTAAACAGCACCAATAAAAATCTGCACGTTGAAAATATTTTCTCATCTCAGCTCTGAACTTCTTACATATAAACAGGGAATGACCAGTTTTCAAATCCGCAATTGCCTATTTCTATAAGGAACTTTGGTTTAAATTTTTCAAAGTGACCTAAGTTTTGCATCTTTGCTGTTTAACCTGGTTTTTACACCGGCTAGAAGGTTAAGCAATGCCACTTTGATTTGTCTACATAATTTAAATAAGTTTACTATCCTTACGTAAGGCAAGGAAGTTCTTCTCTATAGATATATCACATTCAATATCGTCAAAGGTAAGCTTTGCATTAGCATACTGAGAACTTCAGTATAAACCATCGAGATTCTCGCAAACACTGGCAAGGAATTCACACAAAATAATGCTCTGGAAATTGTGCCCTTCGCTGAGGCTTTCGATTACTACCTGTTTACTGAAGCAGCAGCAGCAGCAACAGTAAAAGTCTCAACCGGGAGGACGAGTGGGAAGGGGAGGGCCACGCAACGAGCCTGCTGCCTACCTGTTGTGACTGCCGGCTGCGAGAGTTACCGCAGACAGGGCTTGGGCTCACCATAGCCTTTCATGCAGGCTTGGTTCTCCAGTTTGATTATCTGAGCTTAAACCTACCTGACTCTTTCAAGCTTTAACAGCCTGTGTTTATTGCCAATGCTAAGGATTATACAAGTTTCTCTAATTAACTTACATCTGCAATGGGATTTGTCAAAGTATGTTATCGTACGTATGACTTGGTAATGTAGACGTTTCAAATGGAAAGCGACTTGAAGTTTTGCTAGGCTCCAACTCTATTAACCCCAAGCAAAGGCTGCAGCCCAGGGAGTCTCACTCTGAGGCCACCAATCTTTCTCCTCTTTAATGCACAAGTGTGTGGTCCCAGCACACACCAGACCATGGCTGGTCAGCAGCAGACTCCTGTTCACAAGAAGCTGATGATGCCCAGGGCAAGCTTGCAGGTGCCTTCACTAAGGCTCGTCTGCAGCAGGCACCTGTCCTTTAATGAACACGTGCTGCATCATCAGGGAGAGAGGCTGGCTGAGCAACCACGAGTACCCATCTACCTTTATTCTCAAGAAACTTTTTATCCCAGGATCTTAATAGCTTTGCATTTTGTTTTCTTTAAAAACAAAACAGACAACCACAACAAAAAAAATCCCTAAGGAATTCTCTCCATGTCATTTCAACAGTAAACGAGGGGGAAGCCCCTTCAAACTGAGGGGCACTACTCGGGACCAAGAGAAGTTGCTGCTGCTGCTGCTACTACTGCCACCAAGGTCCCCTAAATGTTCACAGAATACAAAGGGTGAAGCAGGATGGTATCCTGATACCACTCAAAAGGGTTTGCTCTTTAACAACTTACACAGTCTCCCCTACACAACGGTCATCTAAATTACAGTTACACCCATATTAATTTAACAAAACGTTTTGAGAAACCAGCACAGAAACTACACATTCATTGTCTTTTCTGGAGCTATTAACTCCTTACCAACAAAGGATGGTGGCGATGAGAGCCATGCTTAGTTGTGACACTGCCCTTCACAGGCGTGGGGGGTGGAGGGGAGGGAAGTGGGGAAGTGATGCTTTGTAGAGAGGGGAAAGAAGATAACTCAAATTGATGGTGTGGGGGATGTCTTAGTATCTTTAGTACCATATGGCAGCTTTAAAATATGAACGTATCCTTTGGTTCACAAGAGAAGTAACAGTCTTGATCTCAGCTCTGTGTGTGGTTTTTCAGGTGTTTTTGTTTGGTGCGATTTCTTGGGTTTTCTTGTTTGTTTTTGTTTTTTTTTGGAACATGTTTGAAAACCGATTCTAGGAATGAGTTCAGGAACATTTATGGGTACTGTGTCTATTGCTTCACAGTAATATATTGTGGGATCTGGAGAGTGTTCTGATGGAAAAAATATATATTCATAGATATGCAGACACACGCGCGCGTGCACACTCATACACACACATACAGAAGGTAAAACGTAATGCACCCTGCTCAAATGTATTTTGCTTGGAGTGATTTGTCTATTAAAGAAAAAAAAAATTCACAGTTCCTCAACAGTAGTTAAAATTCCAGGTCAGCTACTGATAATGAAATTATTTCCCCTGTACTTGCATGAGGTAGACATCCCAAGAGGATAAAGAAAATGGAAAGTTATGAAAAATGCTTTAAGTTTTTTTCCTTTTCTGAACAGAAGGCCCCTTTCTGCTTGGTTCTTCGGGTGATGCAGATAACTTACTTGAAGAAGCTTCTTGTGGTGACCTGCCTGAACGCTCTGAGATCTCTGACCTTCCCTCCTGAGAATATGATGGAGACGAATAGCCGTACGTTCCTCCCCCTTCTCTCAGGAAAGCAGAAGTGGAAGGCTGTGGTTCAGCTTCATGTCTTCCCTGAGAACTAGTGGGCTGTTGCGAAACAGTTTTATGGGGGCAGTTAGCCACCATGTGCATGATGCTCTGACAGTAATGGCACTTCTTTGGCTGTGGAGGTAGGCTGCATTCTTTAGCGTGGTGATCAAGGCCACCACAGTTGTAGCATCTAAAAATGAAAAGAGACAGCTGGTTACAAAATGCAGCATCAGACTGTAAGATTTTGTATGTATCAAAAACTGACTGTGCACTTGGTCTGCTGGTAAGACAGCAGGAGCTTCTGCAACGATATCCCATTGCCACAGACAAAGATATATCTGAGTTTTGCTTTTTAAGTAATGCATGTGGAATGTGCCCCTACGTCACACCGGTGCCAAAAAATACCCCTTACTTAGGAATAGATTCTGTTATTATCATCCTTATCAGTCAATATCTTGCTACAAAAAAAAAACCTTGGTACTTTCTGAAAGTAAAGACCACTCTTAAATAGATCCTCACTTGTTTTCATTGGGACCTTCCTGCTGACTGACAAGGGCTAAATCAGAAGCATTTGTAGACGTAGGCCGGTGCCTAATCGTGCTTTTGTTAAAGCCTTGGGATGCCTCACTGCCCTCAGCAGTAAGAGGAGCCCGTGCAGCGCCGGGACAATGCTGCGAGGGTCCCGCTGCTGAAAGAGCCGCCAGTCACCAGCACCGTGCAACTACATCAGAAAACCCTGCTGCGCTGGGAATTCCACGAACCCCACAACGCCAAGAGGCTAAAATCCTCAATACAAAATCTCTCAAACAAACAGAAACCCCCAAACCAACCCTACCTGCTGGCTCTCCCCGAAGGAGGGATGACGCTGGGGTTCAGCCAGCCTCGGCCCCGCTAGAGGGCACCAAATATTCACACATCCCAACGCCGCTGCCTTGGCAAGCATCTCTTCTTGCTCAAGTATTTGTAGCATTAAGCCCCTGTGAGCGCTAGTATTTCAAATGCCTGGCAGGACTAACATTTCAAAGCCGGGTGGGGAGGAGGCAGCCGCCAGGGCCGACCTCTTCACCCAGGGGTGGGCTTCACCTTGTGAGTCACTGGGTTGAGGCCATAAAGAAATGCGTAGGGAGAAGAGATTCGGCTTTCCCTAAGGAGTTGCCTCGGACTTTACCACGTCTTCAAGTGCCCAGAAAGCTCTTTGGGCATGTAAAAGATCTTGCCCGGAAACCTTGCCTCTTCTGGCTCGGTTAAGGCACGCCAAGGGAAGGGTGGGGGGGCTGAGCTTTTACAATGCTTATGTTTCAGAGGGTCAGGAATGGCTTTTATGGTTTCAATTCAAAACAAAATGAGTAAAGCCCTAGCAAGAGTCATAAAACAGGGTTTGTTTGTTTTCTCTTGAAATTCTCAAACCACATGCAAGTGGTGGTGACCCTGGGTGTCATCTTCAAAAGCAGGGCTGCCCAGAAGCAGACAAACGGCAGAGCACCTCTTCCAAGCGCCACGGGCAAGACCTTTTCGCCAAGTCTTTAAAATGGCCAAAATGTAAACACTCTCGTGTTAATCTTATTATCAAGGGGAATCATGGAGAAATCCAACAATTCCTTACTGAATACTTTCACTTTGTAACACACACACCAGGAATTTGAATCCTTGACTTACATCAGTCTAACACTTTGTCCTGGTTCCAGTTAGGACAGAGTTAAGTAGCTCATAGTAGCTGGTAGGGTGCTATGTTTTGGATTAGGATGAGAAGAGCGCTGATAACATGCTGATGTTTTAATTGTTGCAGAGCAGTGTTTACACCAGGCCAAGGACTTTTCGGCTTCTTGCTCTGTCCTGCCAGCGAGCAGGCTGGGGGTGCAGCAGGAGCTGGGAGGGGACAGACCCAGGACAGCTGACCCAAACTGGCCAAAGGGGTATTCCATACCATCTGACGTCATGCTAAACAATATATAGGGGTGGCTGGCCGGGGTGGGGGGGCCGGCTGCTCGGGGATAGGCTGGGCATCGGTCAGCGGGTGGTGAGCAATTGCATTGTGCATCACTTGTTTTCTTACACATTATTATTGTTAATACTATTACCATTATCACTATTATTATTATTATTGTTATTATTATTTTCCTGTCTTAATAAACCGTCTTTATCTCAACTCACAGGCTTCACTTTCCCGTTTCTCTCCCCCCATCCCAGAGAGGGAGGGGGGAGGGTGAGCGAACGGCTGTGTGGTGTTTAGCTGCCAGCCGGGTTAAACCACAACACACTTGATACAGAACAATAATTACCTGATGATCCTATGCTGATCATATCCATCACTTTTTATTTTGGCTATTTTTCTATGGTTTCTGTTTCTCTGTATTACAAATACTTGCACCGAATGTGTATGGATTAAATCTATTACAATCTAGCATTCTACTGAAGAGACCTAACCCCATAATTGACAATTTGTTTTTGCTTCCCCTTAACTATATGAACTAATTTAAAAAAACAGTTGCAAACACCCATGCCTAGTAGAGTCGATTGAAGGACTCAAGACAACTACATGTGCAAGCGACTGTATGTATAAAACAATGCAACATGCTTTGGCTCAAGCCCCCATCAAAATTTTCAGACTCCTGGAAAGCAACGAAGCCCTGTTTTGAGCTAGCAGTTAGTGATCTGTCCTGGCTCTGTCCCCTCCTGGCTTGTGGTGCTTAGCTGCCTGCCGGGTTAAACCACAACATGATCGCTGTTAGCCTACACACAACACAGATGTTTAGTCCATGCAAAGCCGTATGTATAGCTGGAGTCTCAATTACAGAATATACATTGTCTACATAAAAATGTTCTTGATAAAACTTGTGTAGTTTATAGAAAGGTTACAAAATGGCTGTGAACGTTTGCAAATTCCATCCAAGAAACAATCCCTAAGAAACTCCCTCTTGATATTTCTTTTTCTGCATTAGCAAGATACTAACCATATCTTTCTTTTAATAGACAAATGAAAAAACAGCATAAGTTGCCCATGGCATGTTTTCATATTCCCCAAGACTGATTTATAATTTAAAGAAGCTAAATGATACACAGAACTTCATTATCCCTTCAGAAAACATTGTAATTAAATTGTCATATCTTCCCTAAAAATTAATAACAAACAAGAAACCAAAGCCATTATACTGAACTCTGCACTTTTTATGACAACTGCAATAATATATTTTAGGTGAACTGGTTCCACTTTTATGTCACCAGTGCACATAATTTTTATTTGATTTTCAGTGGAATTTGAAGACTATGCCTATACTAGTCTTCCTGCATATAGCATGAAATAACCCATGAAGAGATAAAGTATATAAAGCTCTGCTTGAATGAAAAAAAAAAAAAGTACAAGCCCTATTGTCATTAGAATGATCTCCCTAGCAAGGCAATACTAAATATGTTGTAAAATATGAACATCCTGATTTAAGACCAAAACATTATATTTTAGGGAAAAAAAGCTTGATAAGTTTTCAGTTAATGAACGCTGTCAATCTGATTACTTTTTTTCCATATCATTACAGGTATTTTCAAATTAGTGACCTCCCATTCTACAGCAGCATTTAGCTATGTCTCCCTGACAAGTTTACTAAACATCTTTTGGATAAAATAATAAGAAAGTAAAACTTTCAATTGGAGAAAAAAAGAAAAAAAGGAAAAACAAATAAAAAGAACAGCAGCGACAAAAACCCTCAAGTATTTTACTTTCTCTCCCTCCAATAAATACACCTAGGACTTCATAAATGTGGTATTCATTATAATGCAGGTTATATTAAAGAATGGTGTTTATTAGTATCTTCCACATCTGTTTCTAGCAGTGTACTCATTCCTAGGCTTTTTATCTAAGAACAGTGTAATATAGTATCACATGGGAGTGAACAGACATTTTGGGAATTGTGCATTTTAACTTAATCCAGAACCAGAATATGGAATTTTATAGCTGTGAATGCATTTGTGTTGGCTTCCTTCCCTAACAGCACATTTACTTAGAATCGTTAAAGAAAAAAAAAAAGTTTGAAAATAGGTTAAAGGGCTTCAGTAGCAGAGGAGGCGGTAGCCATAGACAAATCAATTTAATCAGTCACTATGGTATGCACCGTGTTATCCAATTCAGTGAACCATTTCACCTCACCAATTGACCAAGAACCTGCCGTCAGAGCCCCTGCTTCCACTCAAGAGGCCTCCGTCACCTTTTGCATATATATTCATCAATACATTCTACTTGCAAAATATTGTAATTCCCTGTATTTATTCAAATCACTTGTAAAACGTCACTGTAAAAATACAATTCTACCAGGAGCAGTTGTAATTAAACTATGATTTGGCTTTTCAGGAATGTTTCTTGTGACTAACCAACCCAAGCATCTGGCTATAGTATCTCATTAGAATATATATGTGCCAGCCTGGGTGTGCCTGGACTTAAACAGGAGGGTGGTATTCACTTGCTTCTTTTAACTATTTATTCACTCCTTGTCAATCACTCTTACCAGGAGAAGAGATCACACCCCGCTCTGAAATGCCTTCCCTCTCAAGGGATTTACACCAAAATGGAAATGGTCAGCCACCTCAGGAGCTCACAAATGACACCACATGGCAGCATCCACGCACATTAAGGTATGGTGTTAAACCCTTTTGTCCAAAGGCTTCATCTCTTTGCTTGCCTCTGCTCTATAAACCTACATTACAACATAATGAAAACTGATAACGCATGATATGCACACACAGGTTTATATAGCCACATCTATATACACATAAATATGTAGAACTATATACAAATTGGATCCTGGTAAGAAAATTAGCAAATTCTCATTTGATAACGTTTTCAGAAACTCTAGATGAGTACAACTATACTAAATACAAGTGTTTACAACATAAACACTTACAACATAAAGCTTCATATATAATTTACATCATGAGATGGGTAAAACATAAAAAGCCCTTAAAAGTTCAGTTATAGTAGAAGTAACCCTTAGAGAAACAAAACAGCAAGAAAGATTTACTAAAAAAGGAGTATCTTCTCACAGAAGGCTCATTATTTACTGGGTAGCTTCAGGCTCAGAAAACAATGCAACAAAGTAAATAAAGAGATGGCAACTATCCTGAAGGGGAATCCTTTCTTCACTAGGGCACTGGAGGGAAGGTGGATCAGGACTGTTTTTTGGTATAAAAAGGATGAACATTTAAATGAAGGAATACCTTGAGCAATTTGTCTAATACTGTATTTCAGTATTCTCCAGAAAACAGTAGCATTAATATCTACTAACAAAGAAAGAAGAGAGCATACTGCAAGGTTAAAAATACTTCTAAATCCTCCTTCGCTATGGATTCGTGATTACACAGAACTAGACGTATTAGAGGAAATAGATGAGCAAGCAAAAAGCGTATAGATTCCAACACAAAACATGTTGCAATAATTACAATAAGCTGATGGCTGAAATTCATTACAAGTACCCAAATTCCCAACCAAATGCAAACACAAAATAAAATACCCTCTAGTCTTCAGCTGTTTTTTATTGTCCCAGCAGCCACCTCACTTCATAGTTAGGAAGCATTCCCCAGCCCCAGCACACTTAAAATGACGACACAACTGTCTCGCAAACACATTCCCCACAACAGCTCAGCTGAGCTAAGCAGTAAGGAGGGTAGGGACAACTGCTTGCTTCTTCATGCTGCTTCATAATATGATTTGGATGATAATCCAATATATATGACAAGTAGAGAATCATTTGTATGGCTCCACGCTATTATCCGTTGGGAGAAAAAGCTTTAGAATTGCTCTAATGACTGACTTTTTCTTGGGGGTGGTGGTTTTAACATCTGACAGGGATAGCAAAGGGATGTAGTCAGAGAAATAATTCACCAAGATAGGCCCTGCACCAGCTCCCTTTTTGTTCTTCCTTTCTGAATGCTATCGCAGAACAAAACCCCGCATCTTGGTGAACAATGCTTCATCCAGCAGTTTAAATGCTTTGAAAAATGGCCTGGTTTGCTAACAGCATGTGCAAGCGTGATGTTTTTACAACATGCTGAATGCCAACGCAGCAGCTAAAGCAGAGAATAATTACAAGGAAATGTCTCAAGTTGTACCTAAATATGCTGTCTCTTTTAGTCACTGCTTTCACCACAACGCAAAGGGAGGCTGGTTCTTGCAAACAGCACACGCAGCAGACTGCTTGAACTAACCCCTTCTGCCATGAAGGGAGCTTCAGCTACGCCCAATCTAAGAGGTTTTAGACAAAACGAGGATGTTTTACTCTTCAAGGGCCTCAGAGGCTTCAGCTGTGAAAGGCAGGCCGCGGGTGCAGGGAAGCTCAGGCAGGTGTGTGCCTGCTAGGCCTGTGCGTGGCCCCACAGGGTTACAAACACCCTGGAGGGGCTGGCAGAGGTTTCTGACTGAAATTTTCCTCAAGAGAAGCACAAATATATTTTAACGGATTGATGGAATATTCCAGGGACCAAGCAAATCCTGGATAGCAAATCTCTCACATCAGCTCTCCCAAGGCTGACAGCATCACCAGTGGCTGCTGCTGACACGGCACCTCTCGTACCTTACTGCGTTGTAAAAGGACTAATTACATGTGCAGCAGCAGCAGCAGTGTGTTGCAGTGGGGCTGTTGGGGACCCCAGGCACCCCATGCAGCGGCCAGCACCCCTCTGGCATTTCCCTCCTTCCTCAGCCGAATTTCAAGGGGGATTCCCTTGCAGCCATTGTTTTGGGAGAAGGTTGTTCCCCTCCTCGAGCAGCATTAAATCCCAGGGGAAATAACGCTGGCTGGTATTTTTTAAAGCAGCACGGGGCAGGAGGGAGCCTTGTGTGTGTACCCCCACACCAGGCGTGCATTAATGCTTCTTGCTTCTTGCTTTCTGAAGGAGGGAACGGCTGCAGGGGCACAAGCTGCCCTGGGCATATGCGTGGTGCCCATGCAGGCCAAGAGGGGTATTTCTGGAGCGCTCCTCCTCACATCCACGTTCTTTTTAGTTTTTATGCCATTTTGTACGTTAACCCGTAATTCTTAAGCTGCTTTTGAATGCAGTGGGGATACAGATAACTCTGAAAATGGTCTAACAAAATATTAGCATTCAAAAGACTGTATTTTAAATCACTCAAGGTCACGTGAAATTATCTTGTTAAACAAACTAGAGAACGGAGCATCGAGTTTCTTCATCAGAGTATTTATGATGTGCCCAGCAAAATGCAGAAAACTTCCAACAATGGATTTTTTTTTTTAATCTATGAGAAGAAAAAAATAAAACTGTAATCATTTTCTGTCAACTACGCTTAAAAATGGTGTTATCAATTGAGAATTTGATACATCAGCACCAAATTTAGATTTGCCCTGATCCTGCGACTACATGCTACCCTGAGTCCCTCACTCAAGCAAAACGCTGTGCAGTGGCGACATGCTGGGAAAGTTAATTGCAGGCTGCTGTTATTCAGTAAAATTTGGTTTGAAAATTTACTATGCCTTACTGGCTTTTCAGATTAAAAAAATCACCTTCTAAAACCAAGGTAATCTTCTAAAAGACTAAAGATGAAATAAAGTAAAAATGTTTGTCTATTTCTCTGCCAAATCCTACAACCCGTGATAATGTATCAGATTGAACACATTCAATTTCATGAAAAAACCACAGTCCCTCCATGATTTTTTTAAGGTTGCCTTCTTTCATCTTGCAGCTAGCCCCAGCACGCTGACACAAAGCCAGTTTCTGCAAGGCTTCCAATAACACAGGGCAGAATATTGATGATGTTTACTCTCATTACAAATAAATAAATAAAAATGCTTAATCGTAAACTCATCAGATCGAATAGTTTTCTGTGGCTAGCTCTAAATCAATCTATTTTCCCCCGTGCATCCAGAAGTAATATCAATAGGTTATGGTCTTTTGTTGCATGGGCTTCCCCTCCCCCTCACCCCCCAACAAAGACGCTGACAAACAACGCGGGGCATTTGTCCGATAAATCAGGCCTTTCGGGATACTATTTAGCTGAAGTGCATGAGGAAATAAATTTGTTTAAAATCTGCTAATACGATTTTACTGGAAGATGGCTTTCTTGGTGTGCTTTTTTTTTTTTTTCCTTCTTGAGAACCGAGGCCAACAATGAAATGGGAAGGTGGCTCAAAATACACCAAATGCAGTCTTTTTTTCTCCACAAAAATGAAAGGGACGATGCAGACATCAGCTCTGAAAAATAACCTCCACTATATCATTTCCATTCTTTCTTCCTTTCCATGAAACCTTATCTGTGCTATCCACTCATCCCTCTTCAGAGGCATGAAGGAAAATTACATAAATTTTCACATCACGTAAAAAATCCATATGAAATGCATCCTCAAGGAGGAATGCTTTGGATATACTTTTCATTTTTTAAAACAAAAGGGTTTTCTTTATAGTGAGAGTTAGGAACTCCTGAAATAACAATTCACAAAACAAGGTCTTTTTTTTCTAAATAACACAAAAGATGGGTTTGCTCCAATAGTATCAATATGGTGTGGAAAGAATGAATGTATTTTAATGGCTCCAACCCATTCAGATGTAGCGGATACAAGATCAGTGACAGTTTAAGTTATGGTTTAAACAGTCGTATATCACGCATTTCAAACATGAAATGCTATACTGTGATTTCAAATACAATACTGCTGTTAATCTTTTTGCATTATGAAACCACACACAAATATTCTGAATATTTGTAAGCCTTAATTTTTGTGGGAATTTAAAAAAAAGATACGAAGATTTTAAATCGCAGCAGCAGTTCTATGCACAGCACTTTTTCAAACAATAAATGTTTTCCATAGTCCACGCTGGGGAAAAGGCTGTCATAAAGATTTAATGGGGGTGTCCCCGCAACATATGTGTTTGGGAAGCCTCTCGCAAGAGTTAAGTGGGGTGCTGAGCCGGGCAGACCCCGGCTGGCTGCGTTTTGAGCCCACTCCTTGGTGCCCCTGTCACAAGCATGGTTCAGAAACACCAGAAATCTTCTCAGAGGCGGCTGTGTGGGTAGGGATGTGCGCTGCGAAAAGCTAGCTCAGCTCTTTCTGGGTCAGTGAGGTGCTGCTCCTGAGCTAAGAAGCATGCCTGACCTCAGCTGCCTCGCACAGAGCCACTTCCAGTGCTTCCACATCCACAGGTCAGCTACTCCAGGCTTCAGGAAAAAGGGCAGTATGTAACTGTAACTGATTGATAAAACTGCCATTTCCCTTTTGTTCCTCACTTTGTAACTAACATTAACAGCAAATGTAAGTAACGCCAACTGAATCACAAGTCTTCTAATTCCTGGCGAAGTTCATAACCCATTCTCCTTCCCTAAATATCAGTTTTAAGGTCATATAATTTCAAGTATCCTTTATAAATCAGTATCATGCACACAGTTTCAGAAATACCTGACAACAGGAGTACGGACTGACTTAAATACCAGACTTGAAGTGGATTCTCAAAAATTTCTATTCATTCAGTGACTTAGATGACATGCATGAGTATAGTCTTCACAAGTGTTAAGGACTGCAGGGTGTGACCAGCACCTCACATCTTCATTTCACTCTTCAGAAATAAAGGGACTGTTCCTGTCACATTCACTGTTAGAGGCCAAGTCAGTTATCTCTATGGGGGTTCCTTCCATAGCTCATGGAATAGATAGAAAAACTCGTGCCGTGTGAAATACAGGCAGAGCTTCTTTCTCCAGCGCTGTAACAAAAGGCCAACAAACACGGTGGCTGGTTTTCCTTGACATTGTGCCTGTCGGTTCACGTGTTCAACACCTGCAGCGGGAATTAGGTCACTCAGGTGCTCCGAAGCCACATTTTAGTATGGGAAATCTGTATCGCTTCTGCCCTACTGACTGAGGAAGAAAGCAGTCAGTTCCTAATCCACTTTTCCAAACTTGCATCTTAAGACGCTTGAAACGGACAAGCTCCATACACTGACATTACTACAGGGTGGTTGCGGTCATTATTTTCTATAACGTTTTAAAAAGGATTTCAACATCTTAGAGAAAAATGTTAATTTTGAAGCTTTTCACATCAAAATGCAGAAGCAACATTAAAGTGTGAAAAGAGGATTTCAGCAGCAACAGGATTAAGCCTCAAATGTTAAAGCTTTTAATTCCCACCTGAGGCAGGTATTTCTGTTGGTCTGCCTGATGCCTGAGAATTAAAAGTGAAACAACTCACTTTTTTACTATTCTACCGCGTATTCTACTACCACCTTGGTTGTTAATTTGCTATAGTTATGTACTTAAAAATAAAAAGTAAACAAAAAACGCCAACAAAAACAACACACATTTGTGCACATAAATTTAAAGACCAACATTGTTAATTCAAAATTTGGTGTTTCATTTTTCTTAGCTTAGCCTCAGGACGGTAAATCTCATGCGAGGGCTTGAGTTTAATACTTCTTTCTCTGAAATCTGTTAATTCTGTGTAGGGGTACAAATAATCAACCATAACTGAAAGCATTTTACAATACCTAGTAAATTATATCACTTTATCCTTCTTCATCGTGATTAGGTACATTAAGTGATATTACTACAGTAAGATGACAACAACGAGGTAAACAAAGCTTTTTTTAAAAAAAAGATTGTATCATCCTGAAATAGATCATATTAATGGTCTTAATTCTGCTCTCAATCACACAGGGGTAAATCCAGAAAAATTTGGTAACTTCATTGAACTTCTCTTGGTTAATTTTAATAGTGTAACTGAAGAAAGAACTTCCCACTGTGTATGAGTACTTAAAGTCACACAGCAGTGCAGGGCTTTCCTTCTGCGTGTCTCATGAGGAAGCCTCCCAGTTCCACCTGTAAACCTGCATTTGCTGGTTAATGTAACCCTTGAAAGCATAATCTAGCACAAAGGTTTTTGTTTGTTTGTTTGTTTTTTAAAAAAGCCAAAGAACTATGGCCAAGGTTCAAGTTAAGAAAGAAAGACTGAATGATTTCAAAAGAAAGACATTTATAGGCAAAGCATCTGTTTTCCTACCATGACCAATGAACTCTGCATCAGAAGATTCAGATAAAATAGGAAGCCTAGACTCAGAAAAACAGTAAGAAAGATGAGTTGGATATGCTTGCTGAGCACAGCATAGCCAGCTCTCTGTAGTTCTGATCAGCAATTCATACCTGAGCTGCAACTTCAATTATGAAAACTCTGAATTTACAATTTTGAAAGCTGTCACAAAGCAGAAGAGCGATTAATGCCAGCATTGTGTCTGTGCCTTAACATTTCATCTACGCTCTAAAGCAAACAACTTTCCAGTTATCCAGCAGCATTCACTGTGCAAGGCAGGAAAACGGTACATTAAGACTGAAAGCACACCGAGGCAGAAAGAGCAACACATTTTGAATACAAGCCGTGAAGTTGCTGGTGATGAGTATGACTTCTGGCTGGGGACAGAAGAAGACGTGTATTCATATGTTTCTCCAGCTGCTTATGCAATGTGCACACAGGCCAGCAAAATACCAAATTTCTGTAGGGGGGATAGTTAGGAGTTCTTCCATTTTGGAGAGCAAATCCTGACTCCTAGCAAAATAGAGGATTACTCAGTTATGCTGGCAGCCTGTCCGCTCTCCTTCAATCCCAGGCTCTGGGAGCAGGCCAGAAGACATGGAAAGGCGACAGGGACATACTGCAGTGGTTACGAATGGAACATGTAACGTCAAATCCACTGGAATCCATGGGATTTCTTTAGCCCTCATTGGAAATGCTGACTGAAATCCAGTTTCTTCATGTTTTACTGATTAAAGGCCATACTGCTGTGAGGTTATGCAGTCAACTCTCACTATTCAGTGTATAGTTAATTATTGCAGTGATAGATCTTCCAGAGGAAAAATTGCCAGTATCCTCCCACAAAACCCTAAAATACTGCAGCTGAACCAGCTGGAACAGTGGATTTAAGTCGCAGCCAAGTAAAGAACTGGATCTATCTTTCTGCCACCCTGGGTGAACGTCCATCACTAGCTGTAGGGAGGAGGGAGATGAGCAGCAGGCTCCCAGCACCGGGTTGCGTCCCCAGCTGGTGTGAGCCTTCCTCAGTTACTCGTGAGAGGTGGCATATGAGTGCCACAACCCACCCCTGTGCAACAACAAATTACATCAGGTGCCAACATTAGGTATCTGTAGTATTGTGCCGTTGTAAAAACCCCGACGCCAGCCTTACGAGCTGCTGTATGCTTTGTAGCTGAACTTGTCACGCTGCACTGCCCAGACCCTGCAGGCCTGCCCGCCCCTCCTCAGTCCCAGTCTCCCCACACCTCATGTCCCTGCTCCCACCACGTGGTGCAGTCCTCCTGGAACTCCTCAACGATCCCTGCTCCCCTGAGACAGCAGAGAAGAGGAACCCCTGTCTCTTATCTCACATGAAGGATCTGTTAATCCTTCTTCAAAAGGCTCAACAGCCACCATCTAGAGAGTATAGCAGACTCCTGACAGAGGAAACCTTGCATTCAAACACACACAGTGTAAGCGCTTCTAGCTATGTGGTGACTCCTTGGGTGCCTTTTGTGTAGGTTAAAGTGTGCTCGCCGGTTTGGGCCATACAAGTCAAGGGGTTCGGGAGCCACCTTGGTAATTCTGTGGAGCTCCAGTTGGCTGGCTGTCCTATAGAAACCCTTGCTGATACAAGACGGTGTATAGGCAGCACATAAATTAGTTTTTTGAGGGCTTGACAGCACCCAAATGTTGCATCTGGGTACCAAACGCCTCCCGTGTGGTTAAGAATTGCAAAACCTACACAGCTTTGGCCTTAGAAGACCAAGACGCTGGCCTTTAAAAGTCTGACACTTATTCCTGGATACTTCCAGGAACAATCTTTTTTTAAACCAACATCCCCCCTGAAAACCTGAACGGCCAGAAAGCCTTGTTCCTAAGTCAAGATCCCTTTGACCCTCCTCCTCACAAAACCTCTAAATACCCAACATACCTGGAAATGCTCAATTACAAGTAACTGCAGAGTGGAGGGAAACTGTGGCCCCCACCCAGGACCGTGGACGTGAAACACAGTCCACAAATTTCCTGTAGGGGAACTCTTATCTTTCCCAGGCTTAGAAACTGGTGACAGAGACTTTAGTAATGGAAGTCAGAGAGAGAAAACACAGAAGAAACCTTTGGGGAACTAAACCTGAAAAACAGATGCTGATAATGGACTTCCAAAGGACTAAGTTTATGTTTTTTTAAAGTCAAAGTGGCTGGAAATCTGAGTAGGAGTTTCTCTTGAACTGCCAGTGCAGTCTGCAGAATACTAAGAAGATGGATCTGTCCCCTTCCTAGTGCCACCCAAGGAGCAGAAATGGCCCACTGGCTAAGGTACCTGTCTGAGACTTGAGAACGTGGTAGTGGCTTCTTTCTCTGTTAAGGTGACCTGTGTGACCTTGTCATGTATCATCAGATGTTTACAGGTATTTAAATGCCTAAATACCACCGACTTCAGAAGCAATCAGGTTCCTCGTAGCTTTGAGGATACCAGTTTGTGCCCCTCTGGATTATATCTGGTGAATAAAAAAATATTTGTGGTACAACAGTGTGCAACCTTATGGTGGACCAGGCCACAAATTTACTGGAATTCACTGAACTAGAGCAGGAATCAGGCACATTCTGGACGACGTAGAAAATACCCGACTTTGAATTTGTCCTCTTTATTATGGTGCTTTCACTGCTGTCCAACTATCGGGATGAAAAGTTATAAGCAAGTTGTGAAAAGTCAGTTCACTTACGCCTGCAACTCAAACATTAAATGGAAAAGGAAGGCTACCAAGAGCTAAATTGCGCTTTGCACAAATGCAGAAAAACCCTTCCCATGTCTTTTTCAATCTGTGTTGACAGGGAACACAAAACCAGGAATCAGTGGAGGAAAGTATACGCTTCCTTCACGATGTCAAAGCCTGAACCAGAACACCTTCAACAAACTACTTTGCATAGCTTTCATCCCAGCTTCCCACACAGCAAGAGTACCACCACTGCTGTCTCAGCAGCATCAGTGGTAGCTCCTGGGGGGCCCTTCTGCTTTCATGCTCCGCACTGTGAAACAAGCCAGCAACAGTATGCCAAGCCAGGCAGGGTGCAGGGAACTGCCAGGGATCCTGGCCGAGTACTGCACAAGCCATCTAGCTCTGTAAGCGTAACCAGGACTCCAGCTCAACTACTTTGCATTTCATTCATAGTTTTTGTTTGTTTGGTTTTGGGTTTAGTAATATGAAAATAAATGGAAGATAAGCACAGAGAAAACAGCCCTCTTTTCAAGAATAACTCCAAAGACATACGATTTGCTTTCAAAAAATCCTAGGAAGAATCCACTTCAATAACTAAAACTGCCATCCAATTCTCCATAGCAAAAGTTTTCAGACAATTCATCTTTTTTTTTTTTCCAGTTTGTAGTGTTTGTTTAGCTTGGTTCACATCACACCTCCAGTTTTGAGGCACAAAGCCACTGCATTGGCATAACTACGGGTGTGACAAATGCTGGCAGGAGGTGGGAGGGAGTAGACCAAGCAGTGAGATTCCTATCATCCTCAAGCACTGCTGCCAGAGAAACTGCAGTGTGAAACCGCATCCTCCACCTGGGACTTCCTAGTGGTCACAAAACATGTTCAGCAGAAACCGACTCAAAATCAGCTACAGTCGTATTCTCCTAGCCGTGTCCACGGTCACAGCTTTCCAAAACTACAAAGACAGGTTAGAGGAAGCACAGTCTTTTCCACTGCCAAATCAGAGGGGAGTAGACACTAAAAACTTGGCACCGTGCACATTATTTATAGAAATCTGTCTTTACACAAATTCACATCAAATTTTCACCTGGGTTCGTGAATACACCAATCATAATATTTCAGTTATCTAATCTGCTCTGTGAAGGATGGGCGAAAGAATCACACATTAGAAGCCCAGACACAAGATACAGATGCTGAACTTGGTTTTGTAAACGGTGGCTGTGGCAGAACTCCCTTTCAATTAGAGATAGATGTAAAAGAGCTCAACTGACAAAAAAGTAGCTGAGTTGACTGCAAAGCATGCTTTGAGTTAAGCACAAGCTAAATACAGCATGCAGAGATGCTCATTTACCCTACGCTAAGTAAATATGAACTTACACCATTCTTTTATGCATTCCGCATAAAGTCAACCAACCCTATTTCAGGTTAAAACTAACTCTTCTTTTTGTGAGCCCTCCCACTGCCCACACCCAGCATAGTTCAGGCATCTCCCAGCTTACACACGTGCAAGTGCTGTACCACTGGTGAGGGTTGAAGCCCAACCTCTAGGCAGTGCTCTCGAGAGGAAAAGTGCCCCATCGCAGCGACACTGCACAGGCCATGAAGAAGGAAGCTCGTCATGCTGGGATGCTCGCTCTGGGCCTTCCTAGGTGAGGCTACGAACATGGCAAGGGTAACTGGTAGTTAACTTCTGCTGGTTTCACTGAATGCAATTTTAATTGTTTAACTTCAGGAGTATGAAGTTCTGATCGATTGTTAAACTCATAGTTTGGAGTAAAAGGCAATCAAGACAGCGAGGTTTCTTGCAGTACTTGTCATTCAGTGCAAAACACACATTTCTCTGTGGTTTGCCTTGAGCACCTCTGTAGCGACAGTAGATGTATTCCCTCTGGAAATTACCCTAGATCTTTACCACAGAGATAACTGCTCAATGCCTGTCTTACAGATCATAAAGCAGCTTCATAATTGAATTATAAACTTCAATATTCATTCACTGAGATTAAACAAATTTTTATTCAAGAATGGGACAGCCTATGGAATTAAATTTATTAATGCTTGCAGTTACGATCAGCATTATTAAAACCTACTCAAGTGTGAAAATGTATTTTATCTAACATTTTTAAAAGGTCATTATTTGCCATGGTTAATTATGCTATCAGCTGAGTATTTTGGTAGCTCTGAAAACTCAATGCTTTACAACAGAATACATGTCTGTGTGCCAGTATCTCTTTTAGCTTAGAAGTGGGTTGTAGTTTTCAGGTTATCATACCAGAAATGCTGGTTGCAGCATTTCCTCTAATAACCTATGCTGATGGCTGAATCCAGCCACTAATAATATTATGTCCTTAAAATATCCTGGGCAAACAAGATTCAACTGTAATTCCAATCTTTGACAGGATATACATATTTATATATTTAATGACTTAGTCAAAAGAGCTGCACTTTGTAAATAGTACTTAAAAATTACCTAAATAATACTCCTGTATCTTTCAAAGAGCATCGATGCTAAATACTTTTGCCACACGTGACGAGGCCCTTGCCGTGTGCGCTCGGAACTGCACTCCCTCCTGTCCAGCTCCAAAGTTAAAGCATCTGAAGTGTAAATTGTGTGTGGCACAGCCACGGCAGCCCACTTTACTTCAACCTTGTTAATGGTGAGCCAGATGGAACCTCTGAGGCCACCCATTGTTCGGGTTTGCATTTTTGTGTAATGCCATGGTGTAGGTCCATAGGGCCTCATGAATTCCCCTCCTCTGAATATATACTGCGCTGTTAAAGGCACTGAAAGGATCAAGCTCTGCTCCGAGAGCAGCTGGCTTTGTATTTTTTAATGGTTGTTAGCAGCAGCAGCAGGTCCATTCTATTACCCCATTCTCCCCCTGCCCTTCTTAAAATCCTGATCTATCAGTCCTTGAGTGAAACCAAGCCCCGTGTCCTATGAAGCACATCATACATTACCTCGGGTTCACTTCCCTGTACACTCCTTGAAAATTCTCAGATTCTTCCCTCCTTGCAGCCTCAGACCCTGTCCCAGCAGATCTTAATCACACCAACAATCATCACTGACTTCAGCAACAGTCAAGCCACAGTTTCTTTCCCACCCAACCCAGACAAACTGTGCCCGCACAATTTTTGTTACTTGTCATCACCTTCTGAAAATTCGGTCAAATTTCCCTGACTGGATCTCTCTCTCTTTAAGACAAGAATGGAAATAAGAAGAGTTTTGAGTAACGACAGCTCACAAGAGACTCCTCAGTCTGAGAAATAAGGGGAGAACTTGCAAATTGTTACCTGCAAAGACCTATCTGTACAGTGTTTGTGATGTAAAAGTTATCATTTTACACTGCTTGAGCAATGATTCAGCAACATAAAGACAATTGCTGATGAAAAACAGCAGTACAGGTAGTGAAGAAACCCACAAGACTACACCTGGCCTTCTAACAGGTTCCAGCAGCACTGAAGGAACATGGTCGGTGGTGGGGAGAGGGGAGTACTTTCTCCCTGTTTTCTCCAGATGTGGTGCACACTGCTATGAACACGGTGAGAAAAGTACAAAGCCTTTCCTCTCCAATGGGCCAGCCATCAGGAAAGCGAGCTGCACCACACAAAGAGGAGACTGCAGCCAGAAATGTCTGAATTATACCACCGAGCACCAGATAATTTGTTTGCCTCTTTGGGAGTGGACTTTGACAGAGTAGCTCATGAAGACAACACAGCGTAACTTGCGAATGATTTTAGAAGGATGCTGCAAACCGCACAGAGGCTTTTGCAACATCAGGGCTGATTAGATTATTAAAAACATTGAGCAGCCATGGTCAATACTTCGGAGCAAATTCCCTGATGTGTTTGAAGTTACTTGCTTTTGCACTAGGCAGTGTAAGGAAGGACACCCCCCCGCCCCCAGATCCTCAGGTCAGTGCCTCATCTGTTGTAGGAGGCACACAACCAAAGGAAATCTATTATATTCCTGCTGTTCCCAGCTGGTCTGTGTGCCTTTGGCAATAGCAGCCAGGAGGCATCCGAAGCTCAGCAGTGCGAACTGAGCCTGCTGTAGCATGGACTGGGGTAGGCAATCTTTGACCTGATCACTTCTCTTTTTTTCTTTCCCCAAGCTGACCCAGATATTATCAGAAGGAGCAGCTTCTCCTTTCCTACATGCTCCCCAAAAGCAGGAGAAATGCCAGCCAAATGCCTGGGGTTCCTATAATCTGACATGAAAGTTTTGGGATGATCAAGGCTACCTGCTGATGGGGAATAATGAGGAATCGGGGAACTTGAGGAAAGATACATCAGCAGGAAAAGCAGAACATAGCAACCTCTCCTTTCTCCCCAAAGGAAGGCCAATTTACATCAATCCTGTCCCTCACCCCTTTATCTGTTACATAAATAGCAGAGTGCAACCTACTCAAATTATTTTTAACTTGCATATTCCTTTAGTAAGATTGTTCTTAAAGGCCACAACATTTTGCCTAGATGCTACCAAGTGGCTCAGGGGGATATACTGCACGAGGTACAGCAGTTTTATAATCACTATCTTGTTAAGAACATTTCTAATTCCACATTGTAACTCACAGGGGAGCAGAAGAGGTTCAAGGAGAAGTAAAGCTTGTGGGCTCAGCAAACTAATTTTTGCCTATTTCAGAATTCACGTGTTAAACCTTGTTTTACCTGGTAATTATCCCTTATGCACTACAACAGATCCTTTTGGAAGGCCAAACAAATCACCATTAGCACACTTCCGTTGTCTAAGAAAAAGAAAACCATCTAGTTGACAAATACGAATATTAGGTAAGCTACAATAATAAAGGGAAGGCACAAGTTGCAACTGGTAAACTACCCCTTCACTTTACCCACTTTTCCCAATTTTTCCAGGTCTGTTCTATTAGTAGGATGCAAGGCTGGAATACGTATTCTGAGATCAGGCTGGCTAGATTGCTGCTGCCTGCAGTTTTTACGCCCTTCTTTCACAAGCTCTCTTTAGCCATAAAATAATATCCATGTGCAACAGCTGCTATGAACCCTGTGTTGTTTGTCACTTCAGTACCATGGGACGGGGATGATAAACTCCCATTGATTTCAGCATGTTAAGCTTCCTTGATGCTTTGTTTCTTTCAGAGGCACCAGTTTGCATTTCCGTACCTTGCCCTGCCTCTTGCCCAGAGTTAGTATCACATGTGTATCAGAAAAAAAAGCTGCAAAGTTATTTTCCTGTGCAGTCTTGCAGCATGAATTAGTCCAGCTGGTAACTCTCCTCTGATAAGGATGACAACAAGAAAACCTTAAGGTGTCTTAAAGAAGGGGGGTCATCCAAACTTCAGGACTTGAGCTGTCAATACCCATTTCGTTTTTCTGGTAACTGGGGTAACTGAAAGATTTGTAGGAAAAGTCGTTTGCTATTTCAACTTAACAAATTAGCATTTCATAATATGCTTTCATAGTTGTTGTTATCAGTATTTTTTGAAAATTCACTGATTCCTCGTAAAAACTAAGAAAATGTGCATGTCTGGAAAAATCAGGGAATATTCACTTCCCTGTCCTGGAACGCTTGAAAACACAGCATTTAATGGATTACATACTGACTTTCACAAGTTATGTATTACTGATACTTAAGTGTACCTTTCAGCATTACAGTACTACTAGCTTTAAGTCCCGATTTTATACAATCCTTCTGTTTCACTCAGTGAAAAAAAAGTCCTTTGAAGAGCTGTCATTAAGAAACCTGAAACATGAGCTTCTCTCTACATTACATAGAAATCGACGTATATAGAAAAATTAGTGGAAAATAGTATAATTTCTGTTACAGCATGTGAAATTTATTTATTATCAGCTCTATCCTTGTCACAAAGGCTGGTTATGATTTTAGTACATTTAAATTCCAAAACAAAATGCTGAAACTGTACCACGCTTACGATATTCTGATTGATATGAAATACCAGAACATTACAACAGGAAATGCTACTTCTAATACGTATCTCCAACTGTCTTCACATCATTCACAGCACTTCAAACTAATGCAACAGAGGCAGAAAAAAACAAACAAACAAACAAAAAAAACCACAGATTGCTTAGAGGAAGCTGGTAGGAAAGGAAGAGTTGTGATAACAGGATACGCAGTACTCCTCAAAGCCTGCCACTCAGATTTTGCAAGTTTTGAGGAGCAGCTGCCGAAAGGAAGGAAAGGAACTGAGAAATAACCATTACACGTGCGCTGCTCATTCATACTAAACCTCCAACTAGAAGTTGGCAGTGAATTAAACCTGATCACTGCAGCGTTGAAAGGCTCCCCTTTGGACGGACAGGGATGTCCGAAGCAGGGCTGAGGAATGCCGCTCGCATTCCCAGCCAGGCACAGACTTCCTGGTTAATCTTAAATAAGCAATCTGTTTCTGAGAGCCTCAGTTCTCCTCACCTCCCCGCCTCACGCTGCAGTTTAATAGATGAGTTAATGGTCTGGTGGCACCAAAGCATCTAAAATGGGTAGATTTGTGATTCCCACCCTGTTTTCTTTCCCTGATCAGGAAAACCACAAGCTGCAGCCCTGCGAACAACACAGCACATCGTTCGTGCAGGGAACTGATGTGCAATGGGATCTTTTATACAGGTTTGCCGGTGGTCCAACACGGACAGCTCGAATAGCACAGGCCTTGTCTGGAACAGACCCCACGCCCTCCGTGAGGCGTTGCCAGTGCCCGTTTGCACCTCCGGCCTTTCGGAGGCCCAAACCACCTCCCCGTTGTGTTTTGTGCTCCTGCTGCTTTCCTTCACCAACCCCCTGCCTCCGGCAATGGCAGGACACCTATCACTGCCAGCGCGGGGCCGCAGAGCCACCGCCACGCTGTGGGGGAGATCTTGACCAGGGAGCACACCGTGCCTCATGCCGAGACACTCACAGGGTCTCCCACTGCAGATAAACCAACCAAGTGCCACGCTGCTATCGCGAGGCATCCCCTGTTTTCAGTGCTTCTCAATGCTTTTGTGACAGGATTTGTTTCTCCCTACGTTATGCTCCACGGGCTGGCTCTCTGTAGGATTCGGTCAGCACCAGCCACCCTGCAGGGAGAAGATAACGGCGCTTAGGGCTGCAGGGGACTGCTCTCTGTAATGTGAAGCTGTACCCGTGTGGAGAGTACGCTACCGAACTAGAGGCAGCATCCGTTTCTTTTAAAGACACAGTTCCCTTGCTGGAAAAAAATAATGAATGGCAACTAAATCTGTTAATGCTGTCCAGTACTTGGGAGATCACTAGATGCAGTGCTTAGGGAAATGGCTTAGTGGTAGAGTTGGCAGTGCTAGCTTAACGGCTGGACTTGGTGATCTCAGAGGTCTTTTCCAACCTAAATGATTCTATGATTCAGCATATTCAGCACAGTGGAGACAAACAAACAAACATACACGGTATGCTTTATACCAAAAACTGTTTCTGAAATTTAGAGTAAAAGGCATCACTTCAATAAAAAAAAAATAAAAAAATTGGATTGTGAAGCACAATTGAGTCTCTGGCTGAAGAGTTTTGAGAAAAATCACCAGGATAGCTGTGGCAAGCCTGGATTAGACATTGTTTAAGACTAGCTTTGTGTCCCCAGAGACACAGGAAATTTTTAAGTTAACCCCCAAATCTGAAGGAATCTGCCTTGAATTCCCCCTGAGACAGGACAGGCACAGCCTGGGGTCAGGGCCAGGGCCATCTCTGCAGCTTCCTCATCTGCCGAGGGGTACACAGCAAGCTAATTGCGCTTGGTAGGCAAATGCCGACTTGGCCAGGCTGCAGCACTGCATCTCTCTTCCACAGGGGCTCTTTTCCTCTGCAGAGAGAGCCTGCAGCATGGGCAGAATTAAGTTATTGGCAGACTCTGCCAAACAGGTCTCCAGGGCTGTATCTGTTACAGCATCCTCAGGAGAGCCCCTTGGCCGACCATGCTGGCAGTCCCAGCCCACATGTGCGTGTGGTAACGTCACCAGTGCAGCCCCTATCTGAAATGCCAGGAGGGGAATGCTACAGCACGGTGCCCTCTCCTCAGAGAGCCTCGCCGGGACCCCTGGGCTTGCCCATCCCGGCGCACACCGCAGCAGCAGAACCCACACCATGCGGCCCCCTTCCTTGAGCAGTCAGCGCGGGAAGGCCTCGCTCCCCTCCAGGGGCTCAAAGCCATTCCCCTCTCAGACACACACTTGTTTGCACTGGCTTTCACAGACGCTGTGCACCCTACAGACATGTATGCAGCATGCTTGTGGCTCCCGGGCAGCTACAGCCATGTAAACACCAAGCCTGGGGCACTGGAGCAAGCCAGGCTGCCCTAGCAGAGAGCTGCGTCCCACCTGGGGAGAGCCTTGGCCCATTGTGCACCCAGGACCATGAGTGCAAAGCTCACAGTGACAACCTGTGGTTACCACACAAGCAACTTGATTCACATCCAGTGATCCCATTTACCACATTTCCTCCTCATCCCTGGTGCTTAGTACCACCCCCCCGTCACTTCCATCCAGATTCTGCTCCTAATCATCACATTTGGTTTTCACAGACTGATATGCATGACCCATTGCAGAGGTCGCAGCTGGATACTTCAAGGAAATAAGCATTTTTAAACAGACAAACTTGAACTAACCTCCAGTGCCTTTTTTTTTTTTTTTTAAACAGATTTAAGTCTTTACATATAAACCAGTCCCTGGGGAATCTTTTTCTTAACTAAATGAGAACATGCCTTTAAAAACAAAACAAAACAAAACAAAAAAAACACACAAAAAAAATTCCAAGTTGGAAAATGGATTTATATGCCACACACAAACTGTAGTCCTCTACAGTGTAACAAAATATGCAAGCTTAAGCAAATTTACCACCTGCTACCACAGAAAGGGAACGTGGTGGTATCCTGTTCCCAACACAGCATCTCATTATAGCAGCTGGATGTTTCCACTACAGTGATTAGCGTGTATACAGTGTCATGAGTAATTTCCAGTACTAATACCACCTTATATTTCATATACTTTTTCACTTACAGTCTAAACCATAATAAGTAGTTCAAGTGGTTTTTTGCAGGTTTGTGAAAACTCTAAGCTGACCTTACACAGGCAGGAAGAAAAAAGTCCATGTCATTACAATGGTGTTGCCTGGCCTAATAGAGTAAGCTAATGCAGATATATTGGTATAGCTTCATTTTGCCTAAAAGCACATACTGCAACACAGGGTTAATGTACAATAATGCACTCTAGGTTACACCAGCAGAGAGAACTGGGAGAATGGAGCACACGCTATGGCCACACTGATTATACAGGCACAAACCAGGGACTGTTGGCTGGTTAGAAGATGTCCTACTAATGAAGCACATGCTGCACCTTTTAGAAGCTGCCAGTCAGGCATGATCTTAGCTATCACCAACTGCAATAAACTAAACCTGGTTACAAAACCAGGTTTCAACATGTTCCACAGAATCACTGCACCTCGACTACCTGTTCCAAGTTTACCTGGTGAAAGTTTGGTATAGAAAGGGAATATGACTGCCAGCATAAGAAAGAAGCATCAATCAGTTCCTGTCAGCTTTACTTCACAACTATCATGACTAGCTTTTTCTTTTTTTTTTTTTTAAATTATGAGGTCATCAGTGTGTTTATTTCATTCTGAACTGAACTGATCAAGTCATCTTCCTTTTCATACCCACTTCCTTTAATGCAGCTGAGGCAATCTTTCATAAATCTACTGTGTGTGCATGAATGTGTATACAATACGAGAAAGCATACAATATATGTGTATATAGGATAAATATAATAGATATAAATGTTAATAGATTTTTGCTTTTCCAAAAGTAAAGTCAACCTCCTATAAAATGCATCTTAACAATGAAGACTATTAATATTCTACAAAATTCAAAAGCTTTCAAATTTGATTAATTCATATTTTATGCAAGAATTAAGCAAGAAATTTGTGTCACTAAGAAAAGAGATATAACAGCTTATATATATATATATATATATATATAAACATGTACTTCTGAAGATTTTAAAGACAGCCATCACCTAAAGCATCTCACAGACATTCAAATTCACTTGCCAGTTGAGGAATAATTACAACCACCAATTACAAAGAAAAGCAACATGATTCTTTGCTGGCTTTTCATTCAAATTAGCAACTAGAAACAGAGGAGGAACACAAAAAACAATAGCCTAAACTAAACTAAAAAATCACCAATAATCCAGATTTCTGAATCCCTCTGAACACGACTGCATTACTACAAAAGGCATTTTCTGATGAGTTCTTATTTTGAAAAGAAGGGGGGCAGTAGAGTCTAAATCCCAGAAAGCAAAGCAGAAGAAATTGTCTCTTTATGGCAGTTCGTGGCAAGGAAGTGACTCAGCTGAGGCAAATTAAAGAGTCCATTTGGAAACACTGATTCCAAGAGCACGGTGGGACTGCAGGCAGAAATCTATTGGAGCAGCTGCACTGGCAGAAATTTCAACCTTCACAAGCACATAAGCCTGAAAATACTATTTGCAGTAATTCTGATGAGTTTTGTTTGGCTAAGCAGCAAATTTTTATTGTGGAAAAGACACGCAAGGGAAGTGAGGATATATTCTCTACCTATTTCTCACATAGATCAACCAAAAATGGAGCAGGTTTTCATCATAAAAAAATCAAACAATCTCTAAGTCATTCAAAAATTGTACTACAATTTCTTTGAATTTTGAATGCCCCTTCCCTAAAACTCAGCAGTCTACGCTGCCCTGCATACCGAACTTGGAAGCAGCTCCTAGTACATTTAGAACTAATGCAACAACAATTAAGGGACGCAAAACCTCCTGCACCCCACTCTCCATTAGGGAGGCCTTAGTTATCTGTAAACTACTTCTAAACGGTGTCCAAAAGATAACTAAGAAAAGCAGGCTTACGGACAGGATGTTTGAATTGCCACAAGAGGATACATACTTTCAACAAAAATCCTGGGGAAGCGAGTCTTCCAGATTCCAAAAAAAATGTATATTTTGCTGCTCTCTAATAATTCAAATGGCCACGAATGACAATTATTATTGCAATTAAAAGCAGCAGTGATTTTAAGCGTTTTTATGGACTAAGAAGGAAACCAATTCTACGCTGAAGAATTTACTGTCTAAACAGGCAGAACAGAGGGAAGGTACAGAAATGGCTTGGGCAAACGAGAAGGCTATCTTAAGTCATGTCGTGCACACTATCTTCACAGTTGCTTAACTTTTCTCCTTTATTCATTAACTAGTCTTCTTTCCTTCACAATGACTCCCGGTGTTTCTCATTACACATTCTCACAGGCAGGTAACCAAAGTCATTCTGTAAGACAGAATTAGCTCCGCATCCGTCCATCATGCGTATTTATTTAGCCACAGAGAGGGCTGGCAAGCCAGAGTCACAAAATGGCTGATCAGCAACTACCTCATTACCCTAAGAACTGAACCAGGGAGCCAATCCCTGGGATATTGCAGCCTTCGGGATTGGTCCTGCCTGTTTGAACATTCCCTGTTTCCCCCGAGCCCCAGGGATGTGGCAGCCCTTGCAGCTGGCACAGCTTCTCCAGCCACCCCAGTGAAATGGCAGGAAGGAAACCAAAGGGTGGCTGCGGCCGTGGGAACAGTCCCAGGGCTGCTGCAGCCCACAACAGCTCCTCCTGCCTTCCTTTCTTTTCCTTCCGCCAAGAAGGGAGAAATGATGGTGAGCATTTTTTCTCAGTTTCCCTCAGGTGCAAGTCAGAGGCAAAAAAATGCAAAAGGAAGGCTTAAGCCTTTAGAGGAACGGTTTGGGAAGTTATAAGCTTGAGAATGGAAACCCAAATCTCGTATGTCGTATTATTTACAATCAAAAGAACAATAATAATGTATAAAGATGAGAGACTGAGACTTTCAGACTGAGGCTTGAGTTTAGCTGTATTTTATAGTACTTTGATTTAATTATTAGACATAACTATTGGAGAAATACCAGAATCCATATACTGTTAGTCAAAGCCTGAGCTGTAACATCCATGACTTTTTTTTTCCCTGCTAGGTAGGACCGCACACCGAACCACTCATCTTTCTTTTTGCATGTGACACTGAAACCACTTTTATTTGCATTTCAAACAAGCAAGACAAAAAATATGATTGCTTACACATATCCTTGAACTCGCATAATTTTCAGATGTGGAAAGTTGTCTTTCTCTAGATAATATCATCTTTGAAAGCAATTGTACAAATGAAAGATTAAGTCCTCATTCTTTTAAAACAAACTAATGAATTTTCAACTATGACAGACAAGAACAAACAGACCATTTTCTTTTAAATCCATTTATAATCTATGAAAGAACATTCCTTGGTGACAAGTTTGCATTGAAAAGGAATTCACATTTGAAAAGCTAGAACAAAAAGAGATGCTTGCAAATGTTTTTTAAGCATCAGAGTCAGGAAATATATAAATGGGAATAACTCTTTCTCATGTACGGAGAGCACCTGTATTCTGTAATGAATGTGAGGGGTCTTCAGCAGATCACAAGCAAGATTCAGATTTTGCAACACTTACTATTGCTGCTTATAAGAAATAGAGCTAATTAAGTGCACTGACTGTAGGATCAGATCTTGAATTATTATGCTAAAAATGTTGGACAAAAGCATTTACAATCCAAAATACATAGCACATTTACACTGAGCATACATTATGTTTCTCTGATAAAAAAAAATTCTTCGGTGTTAATCTCCTCAAATAATATAAATTGCTTGCATCAACAAACACAGTACAATTAGCTTGTTACCCTTAAACTGAGTTTAAAATAAGCAAATTGTTTGATGACTTTGATGTTTTCCACCCAAAATGTGCTGGCTAATTTTTCCATTCCAGTTCCCATTCCAATCTTTTAACTGCCTTAATCTCCTGCCCTCAGATGTTGACCTCGTAAGAACAGAGGTCATAGGTTAGCACAGACAGACCTCAAAAGATCTGGACTATCAATTCATGCCTGAAAGATTTCTCTTCCACAAAAGAACCACTAAAAAAGCAAATTCCAAAATCCAGCTCCACAAGCCGTATAAAATATAAACTTGTTGATATGTTACACTCATAACTATTCCAAAAAAGACTGGATCTTTCATTTCTGAGAGATACAAAAATAAACAGAACCAATGGCACCAACACAGAATAATGATTTAACTTCAAAGATAAAAAAGGAAATCTCTAGACAGGAGAAAATTGGGAGTCAGCATCTTTAACCATGGATATGTGTTTTAAGTGGTTGTAATCTTTACATTCCGAAGTAACATTTTTCCACGGCAGGCATTTTTAAACAAAATTTGTGTTCTTGTAAGGGTGAAAGTATAGCATAGCTAACTGAGAAAATCAAACAGCACCAGTTTATATGAATGTACTGATTATTAGTGAGACTCCCTCCCTCATTTTCTTGCCATACAACAGATTCTTTGCTGCTTGTTTGGACAATGAGCATACAGCTCTCATTAAAAAAAGGAGAAAAAAAACAACATGCCAGACGTTTCTTTTCTATGCGTAAATGAAATGTGTAGATTGTAAGGGAAAAACAATAACTTCAGGAGGCTCCAGTGAGTTAGAAACACAAGGGTAGCAAGAATGATCCACTTGATAAAAATATTTCCGAGCTCCAAGTTAAATTTGTAAGTTACACAATGTACATAAGGACAAAAATTCTAAAACTGAAGTGATTAATCATATTTGCACATTTAATAAAATTAAATCCCACTGAAATCCTTAATAAAAAGCAAATTAAAATTCTGTGGATTTTTTTTGACTTAGAAAAACTGAAGTGCTTAGCATATTTTAATAGAAGATGTAGGCACATATTCCTAGCACTGACTATGCAAGCAGCTAACCATGATTCCCCCCAAAATATATCAAAATACAAAAACTTGGAAAATTTAACCTGATCAACAAGAAATTAAAGATTTTTCATATACTTCTAGAAAAAAGTGATTTGCGATAACTAAGGAAAAAGAATGTAAATAAAATTAACCCTTTCAAAAGGTAAATAGTATTTTTCTCTACATATGAACTACGTACAATTTCTAGTCCTTTTGACAACCACTGATGATTCCCTCCCGTTGACAGAAGAAACAAAACTGCCTAATTTTAGGGAACAATTAATCTCACTATGCAGACACACTGACATACACACTATTCTCTTTGTTTTGTGTTATTAGTTTAGCACAACAAAAAGGCAGAGGCACTAATTTTCAACATCAAAAAATCTGAAGTTGAATTTAAAACTTGAAATATTTCAACTCTCTATATTGGTCAGAAGATATCAATTTATCATTGAGGAAATCAAAGCGTTCTGGTTAAACTTTGATGCAAAGGCTGTTGCAACATTAATTGCAGACAATGAAATAAGAGCAGTCTGTGGTTTGCTATTGTTTTCAGAGCCGCCTGAAGTAAATTAAATGCTTAGCATTTAAGCTGTCCAACAGCTAAAAGAGTAAAACTCCAAGTAACTTCTGGGCTAAAAAAAGCCATTCAGCACAAGACCACTGCAATTTAAATCAATTTTTTTACTTTCAACTATTCATTGTAAAAGATATAGTCCCAGGAGACTCAATACCAGTAAGATTATAAATGAATGGAGATCAAAGAAGAGAAATTGTTTAGCTCGCTCCCATATTTCACAGTGACCCTTCACAACTCTTTCCTCCTTAACCATTCCACGGGTCTGTTACTGAGCAAACCCAGCTCCATCTACTTCATCAATACTGCCAGCCTCGGCTGGCTCTTTCTCTAGCTCTTCCACAGACACCTTTGTTCTTTCGTGCATATGTGCAATTTCTTCAGGGAAACCACTCCCTTCGTCCTTTTCCTACAGTGCCACAGTATGGTTTCAAAAAAAAGCCAGCCCAAATCCCCAAACCTAGCTGCTAGACAGGAACAGCATTTATGCTAATTGCTACCTGTTACGTACAGATTCAGCATTAAAAGAGCAAGAAATAATTTATATTGTAGAAACTATGAACTATATGATGATGTGCTAGGTCTCCTGCATGGTCTCTTCTCATTTACTGCATGAAATGGAAGATGGTCATTGACTACTTCTTTAGCCTACTTAATTCAGTGCCTGGACTCATACCTAAATCCACCTAAATAACACAATACAGAAGTATTGACTTTATTCAGTCCAATTGCATGACATTCAACAAGGCTAAGCGCTGGGTCCCGTACTTGGGTCATAACCCTGTGAATCAATATAGGCTTGGGGAAAAGTGGAAAGTCTGCTGAAAAGCTGCCTGGCAGAAAGGGACCTGGGGGTGCTGGTCGGCAGCCAGCTGAACATGAGCCAGCTGTCTGCCCTGCTGGCCAAGAAGGCCAACAGCATCCTGTCTGTGTCAGAAACGGTGTGGCCAGCAGGGCTAGGGAAGTGATCATCCCCTTGTACACGGTACTGGTGAGACTGCACATTGAATATTGTGTTCAGTTTTTCTTGGGTTTCACTACAAGAAAGATATTGAGTTGCTTGAGCATCTGCAGAGATGCTGGTCCCTTTCCTCAGGTGACAAGTTATAAGACACGAGAAAACTGTCTCAAGTTGTGCCAGGCAAGGTTTAGACTGGATATTAGGCTGAATTTCCTCATGAAGAGGGCGGTCAGGCATTGGAAGGGGCTGCCCAGGGAAGTGGTGGAGTCCCCATCCCTTGAGGGATTTCAGAGACGTGCAGACAGGATACTAAGGGACATGGTTTAGTTATGTGACTCCGAAGGTCAGGTTGATGGTTGGACTTTACGATTTTGAATGTCTTTTCCAACCTAGATGATTCTATTATTATATTTTCATGTATTGCAAATATTAATCACTTTGCAACGTATCTGTGAAATTGTGTGGTTTAATTGGTCTCAAAGAGACACAAAGGATTCTGGAGCACAAGAAAAGAGCCAAAACCATTTTCCAGTGGAGCCTTATTCTAGGTGCCCAATTTGAAATATTAGGGCCTGTAGAACACTATTTTATAGCACCCACTATATACAGAGCAATGCTGAAATCAAGCAACTTTTACAGCTGGGAGTATTTGATGGTGCTGCAAAATAAAATCCAGATGCATCACATTTGTTACCCAGTAAATGAGGAACACTCAATAAGCAGACTACTGCAAGAAGTCCCATTTCAGGTCAACACTCACAGATATGCTGAAACCTCCTCAGTCATCACAGAGCTACAAAACAGGTGCTTAGTTCCCACCTCAGCTTCAGCTCCTTACACATTAGCTGTTGACTTACAGCAATCTTTCAAAAAGGGAGGAAACTTTGATTCAATTCAGACCTGTTTGCACTCCCTGAAGATTTCCCTATCAGCTTTTAGATGACAATTTGGAAGCTCAGAAAACCTGTATTTCTCATACTGACAATATTTTCAGTGGTCTGGCCCCTCGCCCAAGAGTCCCAGATTGTCCTTTCCTCCTGGAGCTCCTCTCTTCCTTCTCATTACTGATCTCCCCCAAGTCTAACTTTGATTTCATGTCCCTGTTCCTTCCTAATCTCCTCACTATTCATTGTCCTTGCAACATCATCTTGTCTCAGTCACACTGTTTGAGGGATCAGACATCACAGGAGAGTCTCTTTTTGAGCTCCACTTTCTTCTCTGAAGAGCTTCCCATAACTAGAAGAAACAAGTGCAAATTCCTGCTTAGTCCTGCTGCTTCTGGATGGGTGATGCCACATAACTTGTGCAGGGGTCGTTTAACCTGGTACTTTTTTTTTTTTTTTTTGCCAAAATAGGCTTACCTTTCCTGGTGTAAATATGCCCTGAAAAACATGTGTTGTTTTTTTTTTTTCATGACATATGCCTTATTACCTGTTTGAGAAGCACTCCAGCACACTGTAGGCGCACTCATAAAGGTGGGGGGCACAGAGGGAATAACAGCAATGTGACTGCACCACCGCTACGGAGATGACTACCTCTGTGACACATTCATCTTACATAATGAGCTGCTGAGCTTCTTGACAAAATAAGATACTGAAGTAAATGCACATTTTTACATGATTCATATTTAAGTAGGTTTGATCTTTAAGTGTCAAGGACAGAAACATGAAGCCACAGCTAATAAAAGAAACAGCTGTAGCAATTTGGAATTATATTACTGCACAGACTTTATTAATTTGAAATTAAAGGGCTCCAGGACTTGTATTCCTTCTGAAGAGCTTCAGATTCATCGACAGAGGTAAATCAAAGACAACGTTTTGGGAATACCTCATTTAGCAAGTAGGGTATAATTTAGTTTTGTCCAACTTTCAAGTTCCTGACTAAACAAGCTAAGATACATGGCATTTTTTCTCCCATCGTCTGGAACCACCATTATAATCTTCCTTTTGTTATATACCGTGTGCTTTGAGTACGTTTACCAGGTGATGCTGGAGTGCAACCCATCCAGAAGAGCAAGGAAATGCAACTGTTTTCCTAAAATAAAAGGGTTTGGGGACTTCAGTATTTACACTGAACATTTTTTCTAGTGAAATATAGCAGATTGCATGAATCTTTTTAAAAGACAGTTTGTCCTGCTGCAAGCAGTTCTGTTCTCAGCTCATTGACAGCTATAGAGGATCACATGAGCAAAAATCAGTACAGTCTGTAGGTCAGGGTCAACATCAACTTAAAGAGAAATTTCTACAACTAGGAAAATCTTTTCAAATAATACCCTCTTCCCCACTCCTTTGAAAGCACAAGCTCAAGTATTTACTGAACTGGCCCCTGAAAATGTATACACTTTTTTTCTTTGTTCTGTTCTGCTTTAAAGTTGTACATTACTGTAGTAGTAAGAAACCAAACAGGGAGAAATTTGAATTAAGGAAGAAAATGACAGTTCATTAGGAAACTGAAATGACTTTTTGTAAACTATTTGCTAAAAAATAATATATACTCCACTGAAGTTATGCCTAATCTCTGTTAAATTATGCAAAATTCTCAAATGTACAACTCTTCCATTCTGTCTTGCTTTCAAATTTCTTGAGATATGTGTGGAGAATCACTACTATAGGACTAGAAAAGCAGTTGTTATCTGTTTTGTAAAATCTTCATTCCTTTCTTCTTGAATTAACAGTATTAAGCCATGTGCTCCATGCAAAATGAGCTCTCATGAGATGACAGGGAAGTATGTAAGAGTATGTTTTCCAGTAGAGAGATCTTAAGTGTCTTCTTATTGAAAGAAACATTAATTCTTTGATTTTTTTCAATGAAGTTGTTTGAAACACATACAAAATCTAAAACCAAAACATTTTTCAATCTTCTGTTTCCATAAGGGTGTTCAACCCATTAGTTACATGAGTTAGCTTCTCCCCTCTGCCTCAAAATTCCCTCAAAACAAAGAAATCCATCACCAGTAATGCATGTATTTGTCCCACTAACATAAGAACAAGCAAGTGCTACCTGAAGAGTTACGCTCTAAAAAGGTGAGCAGAGTATCAAATATCATCATAAGCTCCTTCAATTGCAACAGGATCTTAGCAGCTGACCATAACAACAGAAAAATTAAATTGGGATGGGTGAAAAGGTTACCCACTTTCTTCTCCTACATGTTGCAGCTTCATCATTCATGAAGCAGATTCAGGCCTACCGCAGTTTCCACCCTGGCACATTAAAACAGTTTAACTTTCCATAATACTCTTTGTAGCAATTTGCTTGTCCAGACTTGCAAGTTAAGACTCCAGTGCGAACATCAGGTGTACCAGTACACCACAGCAAACGCCTGGATATATGCTGATATTCTACTGTAAATGAGAGACAGCTCATCCTTTGATGAAAGTGGGTAAAACACTCACAAAAACACAAGGCCCGAGAAGACATCCAATTACAGAAAATATTCTGCATTCTGAAAACAGTGTACGTACTTAACAAACCCATCTGCTGTGCAGGGACAGCTTACTCTACGTGAGGCTGTGTAAAAATGACACCATCCTACTCACTGCATCTGTTCCTTGTACATTTTTGGAATTGTATCTACTTACTTTAGCATCAAATTTGGATTTCTTATTACAAACACTATGGAAAATTTGGGGCCTGTTTCTTCTTAACTGTACACTCATACAAACAGATACCACGGACAACTTTATTCAGGCTCTATTCTGTTCTTACTGCAAGCTTCTAATGAAGAAAATTAGGTTTAGATATCGGTTGGTGAAAATTGGTCAAACCTGCCACCAGGTTGCCAGCTCTTACTTCAGCACAGAAATTTGCATTCACTTGAAGCACATGAATAGCCCCATCAGAAGGCACATAGGATGGAAAGGAAGCATGTATTTTGGTATGTTTCGATTTCTGTGTCTAACTACAAAGGCCAGTTCCTGCCTTCGCCTGAGAGATCAGGCTGAAGCGCAGCACAGTCATGGAAGTTCAAGAGCAGCCCAGGATCTGAAACTTGCTTTCAAGTTGCCTTGTGGTGAATTTGGTAGTTAAAAATGTGTGACATGAGAAAACAGCCCTCTGAATGAATGAGGAAATGCCTATATTGCCAACCAGCACACTGCAGCAGCGTGCCTGAGTACCCCAAAATAATTCTAGCTGATCTTGGTTTAAGTGCCATTGCAGCTGATAAAGGACCAAATTAATTTTTGTAGCCTCTATCTAACCGTGGGCACTGGGCTTTGCAAATTAGATAAGGTTCTCTAAATCTGGAATTTGGAATGGAATTTCCTAAGTGTCTTCTGAAAAACAACACGGTTTATTCTTATAATGCATATATAATTATGCACAACTGTAACCCTTCCTACACCTAGCCCAACATTTGAATATTGATCTTTTGGCTCAGCATCCTGGCTTGCAACAGCTTGAGCTACGGAAGTAGGCAGGAAGAGAAAGCCATCATCTTTTGAGGAAGCAGCTCCTGATGCTGCGTGATAGATCTGGGGGTAGAAGCGAGGCGAGCGAAGGCTTTCTTGCTTCTGAGAGTTGAGGGTTTCCGGCTTGTGCTCTTGCTCTGGGGTACTTATTCTACCACAGCTCCTACATCTGGCATTTCCAGAAGGCTGACATTTATGTACACCCTAGGCCAGAGATGAAATCATGCCCAACAACGTATGGTCCATAGGTGCTGGGTGCTATATGCACTGGTCAGTGGCAGTTGTTTTGTCTTTCCTCCCTTAAGCCACCATCTTCTTTTCGTCTTTTGAGGAAGAAAATACCCAGTTTTAGAGATCTGATTCTGTTCTCATCATGTTGGACACACTGAGTCCTGGAGGCATGCCTGTGTATTTGGTATGCTGCAAGTCTGTGGCTGCTGAGCTCACTTAAACACAGATGGATGCTTTAGAGATTTTAACGAGGGCTTTCTAATGAATATATGCAGTAACACTTCTCAGAGGCTTGTAACTTAGACTTGGATGGCTCTGCACAAAGACGAGGAAAGATTATCCCCCTGCCCTAGAGATCCATCTCCAAGCCAGCTTTCAAGACTCTGCTCCAGAACACCAACTGGCAGCTGTTTTATAGTTTCCTTTTTTTTTTTTTTTTTAAACTCCATTAATGAAGCCCTCTGGTTTTAGTCCACTCCTGTAAAAACCTGGACTGCTGCTAAACCTTCCAAAAAGGTGGCCAGCCTGAATAAAGGAGCAAATATGGAAAACTTTGTCCCTAATGATTATAGTCCAATAAAATCATAACTGTCTAAAAGTACCAGTAGTGCAAAACCCTCAGGCTTTATTATTATTATTTAGATCTAGCAGTATCTTGCTGCTCCTGTTATGAGCAGTTCATATGAGTTTGGTGGCTTGTTATAGCATAGTTAGCAAGTATCAAAAAGAAGGTAATTTAAGAAAGCACATCTCAGACTGGTCTTTATTCCCCTTTATTGTCTGACAACGTGTGAATTCTTAACTGTATAAAACTCTAACAATTTTACTTAAGGATCCAAGAGGAAGTTGCATCCAGCTCTCCTCAGGTACTTAAAGTACCATCAAATCATCTTTTGCAGATAAGGTGTCGACAGTGAAGAAATGCCTAAACCACTAAATGCCAGAGATGGAACACCATGCTCCCCTATTTCTTGCAGTCTCTCCTTAAGTACTTGCTCCTGTTGGAAAGAACACACTAGGTCACAGGGACCCCATTTCACATGGCGGTTTTTATATAAGAGAACAAAAACCATGATGGTCTTTATAGTCCCCTAAAGTTAAGAGGGGTCTCAGACAACACGGGAAAGAGAAACTAAATGTGCAACAGAATCTCTGGGAAGTTGGGAAAAAGCAAACGGCCAAGAAAATACCCTACACTTGAAAAATGGCAGAAGAATGTAAACTGGAAAGAAATTCTTACTATCTAAAATTAGGTGAAAGACAGGGAGGAGGAGATGCTCACATTTAAACTCCAAAATGCCATGCTCGTGTAAGGTCCTTTTGCAAGGCTGCATTTTAAAGAAACGTGCATGAAAGCAATGTTACTTCTGCATGACTTCCCTGCCAGTTTCCTCTTTAGAAAAGGGCAGAACTGTAAACACCGTCTACCTAGGAGAGAAGCAGGAAAGTTCAACCTTTTGACAGTTGGGTGCTGACACCATTTTGTCGGAGGGAACAGCGCTCCGAGCTTTTCACCCCCTCTACGCACAGCTGCTCTCTGTCTCACTTCCTTTGCCCCGTTTCACCTCGGTGCCCCTTGATGCTATGGCAGGGCCTGAAGCAGGTCCCTGTGGGACAGATGTCTGCTGGGGCTCACAGGGGGGCATGGACAAGAGCAGGAGTGGAAGTGCCCCTTTCTGAAGGGCTCTCCCCATCCTCCTTGGCCCCACTATCTTCTAAGTGAGGGTTTTATGAGCTTCTCTCATTTCCTGCTAGGTCGGGGCTCTCCTTCACAGCCTGTACCACCCTGATTATTCAAGTATCCGTCACAAAAATCTGCTCAGCTCAAGCCATCAAAGGATTTTCTATGAAAATTAAATTATACACTCGAGTACGATTTATCCAGCGGGGATGGAATTTGATATAATCTGGAGTTTGAAGTGACTTTGTATCACGTAACTTTTGTTCTTCTACTAGTTCTCCTCGTCCTGCTAACTTCAGTCGACATGTTCCCAAAGGCACACCACGGTGCCACTGCCCCTAACAGCTGTTGGTGCAGACCATAAACTTTTAAAGATGTGAGAAAGACTTATGATCTTTTTATAATCTAACTTTGGATCATCTGCAGAATGTCTTCAGATATTAAATCCATTTTCTGACTCAGACACAAGCTAATTTTAAGTGACAGTTCACCAGGGAAGCGTTTTATTATTTGATTATAGCCCCCTGCCTCAAGTGGCTGTATTTCAGCTGGAGGTTTAGAAGTATGTTTTTCTCTGTTTGAAAATATGCTTTCTGTCATGTCTAAGAGTTACTGGCAAATACCACTTATTACAATTTAATGCAAAACCACTTCTTTTCTTGTTGCCTCTCTCTAGTAGATGTCTACATTGGAAAAAGTTTTGAAGCGTTACATCTGTGCTGCAGTGCTCATTACTATATAGCCAACTGAGCTAGAATATGTGACTACCTCACTAGCCATATTCCTAGAACAAAATTCAGCATTACAGTCTTTTCAGGGGCAATGTTTCAGTAAGCTCCCTCATTTCCAACAGCTCTCAACTCCCGTCCTCACACTTTACTTGCAGGGCCACGCTGTAAAACAAGTCAGTGAAATATCTCACATCAAAAACAAAATCTCACAACACACAACTTACTGCAAGTTTATATCCAAACCACTTACTGGTACAGTTCACCTGTGCCAGAAAGCATCCCTGCCACAAGTGTGATGTTAGTAGAGGGTAGCATAGGACTGAAACTTCAATAACTGAAACTGGGAGATAGAGCTACACCCTTAATTACTGCTTTTTTGTCCCTTCTTGCTTGATTTTCTTGTTTCCATTTTGTTGTAAATACTTCAAAACCAAACAAGAAGAAAGTGTGTCATCCTCCCCCCTCTCCAAAATGTCCCACTTGAACCAAGTACTAATTCAAGCAGATGCAACACTACAGACACTCTGCTGAAGAAGTATCCAGATCTGAGTTTCAATGAGAAATATTTACAGATACTGGGTTATATCTCAAGGTCCCACACATAACCCTAGCTTCTAGTCCTGTGAGCATCCTTTCTTTGTTAATATGGTGCCAAAGATGTACAGAAAAAAAAAATTTAAATGTGGACGACAATAAAGAGTATTTTCCCAGCTATTTGTAAAAAAAGGTTTGTTTTGGGTCACATACAAACATTGAAGTGTTTGGGAAAAAAATGAAAGAAAACCATACTTTTTTTCCCCCCGTTCCAAACCTTATATTGAGATGGCTGGCTAGGTTCTGATTTCATTTACTCTACTCTAAATCAAGATTTCATGGACTTGTCTACGAGTTACGGAGCAGCTGATTAAGGCGTGAATTCAGAGTGCTTTATCTTTTTCACATCAGCTCCCGGCGCTCATTCTTGGAGAGCAGCACAAAATACTTTTGAGTGAGCTCACTGTCAAAGCCGAGCAAAACACACAGTGTTCAGCATGTGTTAAGGGTTCCTAGGAAGGGAGGGAGCTGCAGCCTGTGCTAACACACTGCTATACATCCATCCCCCGGCTGCCTTAGGTAGACAAGCCCCAAGAGCTGCCACCTCGCATTTATGCTGCAATACATGAGCTCTGAACCCGGCACTTGCCAGACTAGAACCCCAACTGGGTTTTGTTCAGATGCTTCCCCTCCAGCCCAGATTACTCTTGGTATTGTGAAAAAACTATACAGAAGACACATGGATACTACAAAAGCTTATAGTAAAGTCTGGGAATGTGAGGCCAGCAGGCTGCTTATGGCCACAGTTTCATTTCATGCAGGCCGCAGAGAATTTCCCCTCCCCATCCCAGTACGTGTCAGCGTGCAGGCTGAGAAATATGCCTCAGCGGCCTGCATAGCTGTCAGCAATTACAGACCTTTCCCCCACCTTGTTATAAACTTCATGTGGACAACAGCAATGTTGAGGGGGAACTATTATAGCTAGGTCCCCACAGCAACAACATGCTGTAAATCACAGAGAGACCGAGTCTATTGGGGAAAATACCACAAAATCTACCAACCAGCAATATTTGGTAACCTCAGTGTCATGGCTTTATTTTCCCTCCCTTCACACACTGCTGCTTTTCCCTTTCTTTTTCCCTCCTTTGCTTTCTCTAACCACTTCTGCCGTTCTTTACCCAGGGAAGTGGTTGAGTCACCATCCCTGGAGGTCTTTAAGAGACGTTTAGATGTTGAACTCAGTGATACGGTTTAGTGGAGGACTTGTTAGTGTTAGGTCAGAGGTTGGACTGGATGATCTTGGAGGTCTCTTCCAACCTAGACGATTCTGTGATTGATTCTGTTCTTCCCTTCTGCCCTAAATCCTGCCCACACCATTAACAACCATGGGAGCCATTTAACAGGAGCCACTTCAAACCATGCTGCCAGGCTAGGCCTGCACGCTGTTACAGTGATCACGTGGAAAAGAGATAAACACCAGAACACGGAATTAACTTTTTATAAACGGAGGTGGTTTTCATAGCAGAATAGAAATCTGAAAGAAATTTTCCACTACACATGTTGGAGATGCACTTTGTTATTGGCTAGGCATTCAATCAAAATTATTTTCCTTGAGACACTGTTCCTCATCGGCTGATAACATCAGTGCTACTTTAGGGAGTTTTAATTTTAGGCTTCTTTGGTGTCTTCCCAACTTAAGCATAAGAATTTTTGAGGCAGAAGTGTGTTTTTCCCCATGTTTTCATATTCAAATTAATTCAGTGTAATTTTGAAATTTTTCCTTCTTTAAGGGCAGGTGAACATGAAAGGGCATACTGTCTCACAGATTACCCCTCAACGCTGTTTTCTGGGATATATCTGTCCAATTTTGTCTATGCTTTAGCTATGAAAAGATGTCATCAAAAGCAGAATTCATCTCACCTAACATAAGGGACTTGTAAGGGAAATATCTACAGCATTGGAGCTAGGATCCTTTTGTAATCCATGAAGAGAAACAACCACAAGCCAAGACTCATCCCATATATTTTAGATGCTTACCTAGGATGAGTTACATTCTGAAAGTATTGCTTCCTCTGCAATTTATTCAAATCCCTCTCTTCTTAAATATATATTATTTTTCCTGGTCTATTTACAACCTATTTAAATTTCGAAGTTTTTGAAGTAGGGATTGTCTTCCTTCATATATACATGTGCAACAAATAGAACAACAGTATCACGACTGTATGACCGTGGCCTTTAGTTACTGCCACAGTACAAAACATAAACAACAATAATGCTATGAATATTGGAAGCCTATCCTCAAAAACAACAACAACAAAAAAGGAAGAAGAAGAAGAAAAAGGTTTCACAGCCACAGCATGCAACACAATGCTGAGAGGTCAGATATGGTGACCAATCAAATAGAAAGCTTTGTCCTGCTTACAAAGTCTCCCCTTGTTATGGTTATGGACTCTGATCTGTTACACAGCAATAAATTTTGTTCATGGTATTTAGCTTTTACAAAGAAGGTGAAAGAAGGACAACTATCATGTTGTTTCCAACCCTTAATTTAAAAAAAAAAAAAAAATCAGGGGGAAAGAGAAAAGCAGGGGGAAAGAGAAACAGGCCTTTTAACAGATGTGGGTACAAGTGGAGTTCATCTGTATCAAGCAAAGGTTTCTGATCCTGTTTCTAGAGATTGGGCTGGGCTTCCAATCCAGGTGACCCTCTCCTTCCCAAGCTATTCTTTTTTTCTGAATGTGCAATGGAAGAGAGCTACCTCTAAGTCATGCTGTAAATCCAGCGCTGCAGGGGAAACTCGGCTGTTGGGATGTTCTGAATGGGCTCCATATTCACAAGCTATGTATGTATTCCCCCTGATATCGGTCATGACAGCTACTGGGATGGGAAATGCCATGAGGAAAAGAGATTCAGGTAAAGGTGAGATCCACTGAAACACAAGAGCTTTTGGGCAGGAAGGCTGTCATTGGGGAACCAGGTAGAGGTAACTTCATAGTGAAGAGGAATATGGAACTTCTTCAAGCCGTTAAGGGCAGAAAGTAAAGTAAAACAATGCAAGTCAGATTGCTGTGCTTGTGTAAATAAGGGCATCTCTGGTCATTAAACTGTAATTGGTAAAATATTATTACAACGCTTGTTCAGACTAACAGCCATTATGACTTTCAGAAACTCCTGATATTCTTTTATTTTTTTGAGTAAAAACAGAATTCGTCAAATAACACACACACCTCATTACTGCTACTTTCAAACCCTAACTGCAGTACCTATACTTTTTTCTGCACAGAACTACCGATGCACAATTTAAAACCCCACCGCACACAATAGTCTCCTTAGCATGCACAATTCTCAACTAAACATGACATTACTTCACCCGTATTCAGACTGACCTGTCTTCTCAGGCTAATAGCAGTGTTTTCAAAACTGTATTACATTCCTTTGCAGACTCCCTCTAATTCAATAAAACCTTCTCAAGGAAAACCAATCAAGTGGGTGATTTATGTAGCTGTATAGGTACAGCTTAATAACCTTAATCAAATCACTAGGCTACATATAAAAGCCAAATTTACACAGAAGGGCTTCCTTTCACAAATGAATAAATGCTGAAAACATAACTTCAAGAAAAAACTTGCAAATAAAAAAAAAAAAAGCAAAGTAAGGTAATTACCTATCTCCCTTTGGTTTTCTTTTTTGTACTGTCTTCCCTTTGGGTCGTCTTTCACTTCCTAAACAGGGGCTCCCACCAGGGCCTGTTACCCGTATTGATTCAAGGCCTTTGGAAGATTTCTTAAAAGTAAATTCCACTGGTTCTCCTTCTTTTAGGCTTCTAAATCCTTCCATGTAAAGCTTGCTCTGTAAATAGGAAAAATACTCTTGGTTACCATTGCCTTCAAAACAATATTTACATTCATAATCAACAGGACAAATTTTCTCCTGTCTACTATCCTGGAATACATACAGGTTGAATAACAGTTTCCTCTGCATGAGCTAGCGGATAATACTACAAATTATAGTCCCAGATACGCTGAAAACACTATTCAACACTAAACAAGTAACAAGAATCTTTTTTCAGTACAAACAAAACTGAAATAGTATTTTCCTTTTCTGTGTTGAATGCTGTTGATCTAAGAAGGCAGAGAAAATGCTGCATCCTTAAAATCCTAAGACAGCTGTAAGTGAATAGGCTCTTTTAATGAAAAGGAAAGGGAGCAACTGTTCACTTCAGAGCTAATTCATTTTATGATCAGAATTATCATCATTCATATTCTTTATATCTGGGATACAGCTCTGCCCATCTGAAAACAAATGAAATATACAATGAACACCAAAGGCAGGAGGAAGGCACCCTGAATAATGCCAACTGAAATGGGCAATTCAAATATCCCTAGTGAGCAGCTAAATTTCTGTTCGCTACCCAAAAATCTCATGTAGTTAGCATGATTCAGGTATAGATTTGTATTTTCATTCACAGAAAAGGAAATTATCATCACCAGAACAAGTGAAATAAATACTAATACATCTTCTGATACTATACTGTAGCAGCAAAATCTTGGATGAGCTGTAATCAACAGAAGCTCACCACTGACTTTAATGTAAAGAAAAAATTCCCTTCAGTTCCTATAAATTATGTACAGTAGTAAATCTATATCCCAGGACCCATGTGATGAATTAAATAAAATGATCATCAAGATAAGTTAGACAATTTCTTTTATGGGAAAAAAAAGATACAACAGTAGACACTGGATGCACTACACATTTATTTTAGCAGTTACACATTACGTGAGTGAGATCAGAATTTGCACATTACATGAGTGAGATCAGAAGTTACACATTACATGAGTGAGATCAACTGGATTTACAGAGAATATTACCAAATCCCTTTCCATTTCCAAATACTTTCTTCTTTTTTTTTTTTTTTTGCCCAAGAATTATGAAACACGTCATCTTCTTTTGCTCTTGAACTCTTAATAGCAAAGAAAATTTATCTTGATTGATTCTTACTCAGCTCTCCAGCACTCATATGACTGAACTGTGGAGTCAAGGAGGGAGCCTTCACTGCAGGTACTGTCCCACTCAATCACGTGTCAAAACGAGCCAAGTGATACTCGACTGTGTAAGTCACATCTACTCCCCCCAGGTCCAACTAGGGAATGTGTTGAAGTCAGACTGCAATCCCTGACATGGACACCCTGTATACATGTTATGGGCATGGAAGTCTGCAGCACCATGACACGGTCGCTGAGGCAGTCTGAGCTCAAGCTGCCTTACAAATCTCATCCCAGATGTTCGGGGCTGTTGGCCCTGGTGTCTGCATGGCAGTCTCTCAGAGACAAAAGGGGCTGAGAACAGAAGTTACACAGGCTATCTCAAGAGGTCCCTTCCAACCTAGACTCTTCTGTGATTCAGAAGTCTTAACCTGCAGCTGAATTACAGCCAGTAAGGCTGGAAAACAGGATTCCTCTTCCTTGTCCTGCAGCAGAGTTACCTTGGGGAACTTGTGTCAACTTCTCTCCATCCCAAGAGATGTCCCTCTTGGGACATCTCTACAAAGTCCATTGCCCACAGCACTAGTAGACTAAATTAAATATTTCTAATTAAATATTACAAAATAATTGGGAATATTTATTTTAATAAAACCATGTCAAAGCACACACACATCTTCGCTTCAAAAAACCCATGTACCAGACCAGCTCACAGTCTACCCAGCAGCAACCGTTCATAACAAGAAATTAAGAAGGTTCGCTTGACAGAGGGACACAGTTGCTTATAATTTTTCCAGCAGTCAAATGTAAGCAACAACACAGTTCAACCGGTTAGAGCAAGGCTATTTTTTCCTTACCCAGTTACTTCAAACAGATAAACACAAGCCTGTGTTTTTCACTAATACTGAATATGGCATGGATGTTTGTCTTCTTCTTTAATTACAACTTAATGAAGATATAGTTAGGTCTACAGCAAGACTTTTTCCTTTCCAAGTCTCACAGTTTACAAAACAAACACCAAGAGGTTGACATCTGATATGCACATTACGTTATGTCTTCTATTTTACTTCAAAAGAAAGAAGAACTTACCCAAACGCAACCTAAAACAAGGTATGTGTTAGTGTTCTTAAATGGTTTTTTTTTTCACATTTCACTTTTAGCAACGAAACTTTCATTTCCAAACAAAGCACTATACTTTCAAGAGGGTTTTATGAAAAGTATGTTTAAAAGCCAAAATTATGGAACAATCATCGTGCTTTCATAAGTCACGTATTATGCAAGTGTACATTTTTTTGAATATTTGTTTTTTCAAGCACTTTTTTCAACAGAAAAGGTTAAAAAAACAATCCAAATGACTTGCACAGTACCCTCCTTTAATACACCTCAACAGCTTATCAATGCTAATAGATGGATTTGGTGTTCTTTGACTTATTGTGTAAACACATACTATGTTGTCAGTCTGCTCATGGAGAGATACTCTGTGGGTGTAATAACAATTCAAAATCATCATGAAAAAAATGCTGTTTGAAAACCAGAAGAAAAAAAAAAATCTAAACCCCTTAAGTTAAGAGTTCCTTTCAACTTTTCTGAAGAGTTAGACAAAAAAATGTCTGTAAAGTTGATAATTTAATGTTGGGAGACCTAACTTGGTATTTTCCTCACATTATTTAAACAAATAAAACACACACAATTAAAAGCAGCCAGAGTTTCAAGTCAGTGAACCATTTCTAGAGCCCTGAATGGGGTGTTTGGGCACACTGCCAATGAACAAAGGGAAAAACTTAAAAGCACCATGCTTTTCCCCCTTTCTCTCTTTCAACTGTCACAGACTTTGCTGTTATTTTTACCAGAAGTCAATACAGTGGTTTCAGACAGGAGTTTTTTTTTTTTTTTTTAACTTAACAGTGCCAGTTCTCTATATTTTTTTTAAAGCCATCCAATTATTTCTTGATATTTTAGCCTGTAATGTGAAGTCTCACACATCACTGTCACAAGCAACAGCTTGGCCCAAAAAGCTGGCAATTTCTTAAGAGTATTAACAACAACAACAAAAAATATGAAAAACCCATGATGACAAGTTCTTGAAAAGCATTTCTTAGTATGAAGCAAACCCCGAAATATCATAAACTGTATTATCAAGACCATCCCAAAGAAAAATACCATTTCCTCAGTAGTTTCAGGGAGTGCTTGCAACACTCACCCGGCTCTACAAAAGAAAGGAAGTTTGGAATTAAGGCTCATTACAGGGGTCTGATCTCCTCTGATACACGCACATTACTTTTATTAACCTGTCTGGAGGGATGGGAGGACATGTTCCCAGTAAGCACCTCCTCAATGCTTCTTTGTCATTTCTAGCTGGGGCTGCAAAGAACTGCTCTTGTAGGCATGAAATTCTTGGGAGGGGGGGTGGGGGGGGGTGGCAGCGGTGGTGTTATTCAGTGGCAGTTCGGCTTAGATCATTTATTTTCTCTATCTCTCATTTCTGCCCCTTTTTATCTAGTGATTGATTGATTGCTCGGTACAATGACCAGATGCCACCAGTACGCTGAGTTTTACAAAGTAAGAAAACGGCTTTCCCTCCAAAATTATCTACAATTAAATCCAGACATGAAGAAAAGCATATCCTGAAGCCCAGCCAGGCTAAAGACTTTAAGAAATTCTCTCCAAAACAATCTTGCCCAGTGTCATCAACCTCTGGAGTGCTTCTGAATCTTCTGTCACACAAAGTAAGATGAGACAGGTGAAACATTTTACACTGGATCTACACCAGTGCTCTCACCCACATTTGCTCAAGAACAGAGTTGCTGTACAAGGTAAATCTTAGGGGAAGTGCTGTGAAACAACGTAAATTGCATGATACAAGGGCTGCTGCTAGAGTACATCGAAAAGTTCATTTTAGGAGGTTTTTGAAGTTAAGATATTTTTGCAGAGGGCATGCTAAAACAAACAAAAAGTCCATTACACAAAATGGCAGGCTCTCAAAGAGCAACGTGTAGCTCTGCATTTACACAGAAACCAAAGGCCACGCGCCCATGCAACAACCTAACCTCTCACCACTGCTCCCTCCCATCCCTTGCTCCTGCTGACCTCAAAGGCTTTTTCCTGCTCCTAGAGGCTTATCTTGCACCAAATCTGGCACTTCTCAGTCCTCCCCATAAGCCAATTTAACCCACTAATCTGACAGGAAACAAACTCAGTTTAAAAAAAAAAAAAAAAAGAGGGGAGGGGGAGGGTAAGAGGAAGAGGAAATGGGGATAGATTTCTGTTTTTCCAGTGAGCTAAATCTGTTCACAGAATGGTTCAATGAGCTCCAGGGCACACACAGTGGAAACTGCAGCTATTGAGATTAGAATGTGCTTCTTAGTATTTTGTGAAGGAAAAAAAAAAAAAAGTGGTAGTGGTACTAGTTACAGTAATTCATAGTTTGATTACAAAGAATATTTCTAAGTTTACTCTAAAAATAGAGCTACGAAGAACTCCTTGCATTTCTCAAAGATTTGCCTTCCAGGTGTTAGTCACTGAAAAGCCACGTATACTACATGCATACAACATTTACTACATAGGGTAACCTATTTCAAGCAACTTTACGGTATGGAAAGAACTGGTACTTAGGCAGGTACTGCAGTGCAGCTGGTACACTGCAGTTCCACATCCCTATTTACTTGGAATTTGTTTCTGTCTTGAATTTCCACCTCAACTGCAGTCATTTTCATAACCTCATGCCCATTCATCATCCTGTCACTGTGCCCGTACTGTTACTCTTCTTACTGTGAAGTATGCAAAGGTATTTATTTAGCTTTGGAACAAAAGGCTCGCTAACTCAAAACCACCCTCCCTGTACAAGAGATGAACTACTTCCTCCCTTTTCTTACACTTTACTAAATAAACTTTTACTAACTGCTTTAACTTAACAACTTTATAACTTCTAAATCACTTAACACATTCAGTTCTTGTTCCTCCATGACCTCTGAGAAGTGCGCATTTTTTGATTATCTACTCTTCCTTCCTTTCACAGTACCTTTTCACTACAAGGTTCTCTGCTAGAAAGAGCTATGTGATTTCCCACAATTCTCCTCCTTTTTCTTTACTTGAGATTCACGTTGAACCTTTTGTCCATTTAAGCCTCCAGTACTTCAGCTCACCTAAGCCAACTCAGCAGCTCTACTAATTTAACAAAAATTAGACCTTAAAATGTTAAGTTGTTGACTTTCTATCTTCAATTTTAAACCAAATTAACCCAGTCTGTGTTTTATCTTGATTTTTTTTTAAATCGGTTTTACTATAATTTCATCAATTCTTTGCAAGTCCAAAATGACATGCCTTCTATTCTGAATTACTGTTTGGGGAAGAAAACCATTACCTATCATGTCCAGAAACAGAACATAATTCTAATACCACTTGTGCTTAAATATTCATCTGGCCTAATACATAGCCTAACTATAATGTTACTATTCCAATTAGTATTTCTCTCTCATAATGTTATTACTACACTATCTGTATACAAATCCTAAACCAGAAGTCTACTACAGGTCTGCTATAATTACTTACCAAAGTGATTTGCACCAAACATTTTCTATTGTATCCACGATTGTTTATTTCTTTCCACAGTGCCACTTCATGACAATTTGCTAATTTTCTGCGTAATTTTCAGTATTTGTGTTCAGGCCATGAATGCTATTTGACCGTGTTTCCGCTGCCGCTATATCTGGTTACACATTCAGCACCAGCTGTTCTAGTTTTGTATACTAATGAAAAGAATCTGGATAATAAACATCTCATTTGCTTCTCCCTGACCTCGCCCAGCTTTCTAGCTGTAATAAGTATAATTTTCTGGTACGGCATAGCACCTACACAACTAGTTTTCTACCAGTTTTTGCCTTTCCTCTGGTCAGAACATTTGTGCTAGGATGCGTGCAGCTCTCTTTTACCCCGTTTTCCTTCTGTGCTCTAACACCAGGCATGACAACTAAGCCAGCCTCCTCTCCCATTTCTTAGTGTACGTATATCCCCACCAGTCACGCTAGGCACAAGATACAGTTTTAGGACACAGTTCAGCTGGTTCAAAGGGACGGCTCCTCCTCCCCAACCTCAGTCGCCTACTGACCCGGGAAGAAAACCGTTTACCTGTTCTTGGTAGCGTAAGGCTTTCTGCTGCATTTCATGTGAATCAGATCTCTGCAGAGTCAGAAAACCACCAGTACACTTCAAAAGAAACTGCATGAGCGTGCAGCCACGGCAGGTAAGGAGGGACTGCCCCACGCAGCAGACTTTCGGTGGCATCTTGCCACCTTGTCACTTACGTTGCCTCCATGATACCCTGAAACCACGCCACAAATACTAGAAGGCTTATGATACCCTCAGTAGCCAGGGCATAGAGAAGAGCCCATTTTCTTGCCACTCTCCCAGAGGTTGAACGCATCCCAGCACCCTCGCTGCTGCCTGGCCGTGCCACCTTTGGGAGCCCCACGTGCCCCCCAGCCTGGCTGCTGCTCCCTTCACCGCCTTGCTGCTGAGCTGCTCCTCACTGACGTGAGCCAGCCCATTTTCTGTTACTGACACCCTTGTCTGCTGCAGGGCAGCTCTGCAGAAACCCAAAGGATGCTTCCAGAAAAATCAGGAACAAGTCAACATGACCGTCCAGGCAGATCATCCTCTTTTTATTTTCATTAGAAGGAGGTCCTGCTTTTGTGGGTTTTGTTTGGTTTTGTGTTTTTTGATTTTTACTTCTCGCGTGAAACAAGGGCCCGAGGTCCAGATTAGCAAGCTCTCCAAGACTCCCTGATAGGCAATTAATTTTAGAGAAGTGTCAAGTGCAGACTTGGGAGACAGCCAGCATGGCCAGACTGCAGGCACACTGTACCTAAACTCTAAAAAACTCATGGCAATGGTGACCTGCATACTTTTTTAGTGCCCACCGGGGCAGAGTATTTTTCAAGCCTCCTTCCTGCTAAAAAGCCGAACCTCCCAGGGAGAGGTCAGGACAGGCAGTTCTTGCAGCTCTTTTTCTATTATCAGAAGAAAGGAAGTGTCACACCAAGCTTGGTTCTCTCATTTCTTCCACAAGGGATATAAATGCACCAAAACCTGCACAGTGATTGAGCCTTCTCCCGCTTGGCACCTATCCCATGAGTTTAATGGCAAGGGATAGCACACAACACAGCTACTATTCACTCATAAGAACACACTGCACATAGTGCAAACACAGATGTCCCCTAACAGATCTAAAAATCAGCCGATTTTAGAGTCCCGTAAACAGAGACGGAACAACAAGAGCATGGGAAGGTACGATTTACAACCCACATACTTCGCTGCATTTTCCACGCACTGAGAATTTACTCTGGTAGAAAGCACAGTCAATGGTAGAGTTATTTCACTTAAAACCAAACCACAGTTTCCTCCAGATTTACTACACCTTTCTGGTGTCGTTAACCACGTTTTCAGAGGCAACTGCAGCACCTCAAGTTTCCACGCCTGCCCTACTATGGCTACAACATTCATTCCTCTGCTTCTCTACACGCCCCCCCGCCCCGTGCACAGGAACGACAATCCCTACATCAGGAAATGTTTTAGCTATATAAAGCTTTCCTATCCACCTCCCTTACCACCTCCGATCATCCCAAGAGACTACATATAATTAAAAAAAAATTAGGCCCAGACTGCGCTCTGCTAATTCAGGTGTAGCAGGATATCTCTCCGCACAAGCACCGTTCCCTTTTCCTGCACAGAAGTGGCCTGGAAAAGAGCCATGTTTTCTTACTGCAAACCCCTAACATCGATCTCTGGGAAGCCGTCCTTAACCTTTAAAAGGCATACCAGTATTGAAAAATAATACCGGGAAAAGGCAAATCCACCTTATCGCGTCCTAGCTTTACGTGAGAAAGTTGAGCGGTTCACTTCTCGGTGCAAACAGCTGAATGCTGGCAGGTACAGCAGCCACGGGCTGACATGCAAAAAGGCATTTCAGAGAAATGGTTTGCACGTTAGTACAGAGAGAGTCCTGAACCTGGAAACGCCAGTTCAGCTCACCCTGTTCTCTTGGCAGAACATAGCCTGGTTATACTGATTTGTCTTCTTCTTCCAGAAGCATGGTGCAACGGGCAGCTACCAACAACCAAGGAACATCAGGCTGTGAGGAGAGGCTGGGTCACGTTGGTGGGTACCAGCTAACACGTACCCTGGGCAGAAAGGGCCTTACCACTGAACGGCGAGCTGGGGTAGGCCGGAGGGAGTCGGAAAGGATGGAAAAAGTGAGAGGAACATTGCTGGATTGTGCTAGCACGTTCCTGTTACACTGCTGACCGTGTCAACATATTGATATGGTCAAGAGGCAGGGGCACAGGGTGGTGGAAGGACAGGGCCCCAACAAGAGATGATGGCCCACAAGGAGTGAGCTGTGGCATCAGCCTGGCTGAAGGTTCAAGCTCAAACCCACCTGTGGAAAAGACATGGCTTACAGTTACAGAGGTTACAGGGTCTCAAATCCACTGAAGAGCAAACTGCCCTCTCTTCCCAGGCTGTGAAAACACAGGAGCAGCTCAAGTCCTAGAAGCAGAGGGAGGGTTTACAGCCCAGTCCCGATTTGGACTGTGCAAGCAGCCCATCCCTGCTACCTCCTCCTTCTCCTTCTTCTCCCCCAGTCGGCCCCAACTACCCCTGGGCTGGAGCCTGGAGAACCATCCTCACACCACTCATGGGTCCCGAGCTGAGCAATGCAGCCTGCAAGCCTCGCATGGTGCTGCGGTGCCAACCCTGTGGTCCTCGCCTCAGAAACCCGACATCTCTGCTGAGGAGGATGCTTTCTGGAAGCCACCATCAGCTGCACTGGTGTAAAGCCCCTCCACGCTTCCTTCCATCACCTCTTCTAATTGTTCAGAGAGAAAAAAGCCACTGTGAAAACTGAAAAGCCACTGTGAAAAATTCAGGGGAAAAAAAAAAAAGCCACTTTTGAAAGCTACTGTGAGCAGGGGAGCCAGGGAGTGAGTGAGCACCAACTACAGTTTAGCCAACTGGGAGTAACTATGCCCTGAGCAATCCAAAGATAAAAATCCATTGTCCTGTAAACAGGAACCTCTCTCAAACTATTCTCAAGCATTTGGGCAAACATTGTTCTTACTTTTATAGTGCAGATGTCCTTGGCACCCACTGAGGACTCACACTGCACCATGCAAGGTCCTGCACAAATTATACAGGTATGGCTTATCAATGGGCGATACACAGATGTTGCTAAAATATTTTGGGGTCAGAATGCACATTTACTATTTCTTTTTAATTCAAATGCCAATATACAAGTGAAACAAAAATAAAATACCGTTCAGAATGTTTATTTACTAAAACTCTAAGTCACCAACAAGACTTTATACATACAAAAGTAAGAGAAGTATCTGACAAAACTGGTGGGGCTGGAATGTAAGTGCTCATAAAGCTGGGAAATGATAAATAGGCTGAATGTTTTAGTCAGGCTGTTTTTTGTTTTTTAAAGTTATTTTCACAACATTACCTATACTGTAAAATAAAGTACTTTTTCATTTGTTATAAAGGCAAACTTAAGCAGCAGCACTTACACTGTATTAACAATTCCTGACTTAGGATTCAAGTTCTCTAGTATATCTCTTTTTTTGTTTTGTTTTGTTTTGTTATGGTTAATCCTCCTCAGTATTCTTGTAAAGCAAATCATGCATTTACTAACCTTTCATTTTTTTAATCAAGTACTTTCTACAGTATTCTATCAGTTCTAGCAACTTAAAGATCTAGTCACGTATTTCTTAACTAGATAAAGTTTTATCGGAAATACAAATGTTGATTAGGTCCTTCAGATAGATGTTTGAATAAATGAACAGTTGTCTTAGAGGAAGTACGAGCATAAATTTATTTCACACTTCAAACCTTTATAACTTTTTTGGAGGAGAGAATGGTAGATCATCTAAATACATCACAGGTAAGGTACTAGGCAGCAGTGAAGCTAGTAATAAACACCTAACAGTCTGGACCTAACAGAAAATGAGTGGATGACTTAAAACTAAATTAATTTTAGAAATACGTAGCAGTGGAAGGAGAGAGTGTTGATGACTGGAAAATTTACTTGAACTTAGCAACACCTTTAAATTAATATTTTGGAGACTATTTATTTTGTAACTTTACTATGAAATAATTCTCTAAACAGTTGCATTTTAAAAGTTGATAGACATTGTTAGTACACAGACATTTTTGCTACCAATGCATAAGCTATTTTCTTTTAGAGGGCACATCTCAGGATTCAGTGAAGCACCTCTGAATTTACTACAATATACATGAGAAAACAGCATTTAAGGCCAATGAAAGATAGATTAAAGTGTTCTTTATTGAAGAGGACAATAGTTTTTAACTATCAAAGATAAACTGTTTAAATTTATTAGCACAGGTATGGCGGAGGTACTCAGAAATGCTTTAATAATTGACTTTTAAAGTAATATCACTATAGAAATATATTTTGTGAAGAAGGAATTGTGAAACTGGAATATCACGCATAGACTGCATTAACAAAATAACTGTAAGGTTGGCTTCTGCTCAAATTATGCAACACAGGACTACTTGAATATTATTTAAGACTCAAATACTGGGGTGTAAAATCGACAGGTTCAATTTTACTAAGCTAATCCAAAGAACATAAACGTTTCCCATGGTCTCCTGAAGGAAGGTCAGACCAGTGGCAGTGCAAAGACCCAAAGGGATTCCTTAAGGACAACTCCTCTTATAATCTGCTAACACAGCTCCCATCAACACTAACAGGGGAATAGGAGACCCAGAAGTACCAGCCTTTTAACTCTGAATTTGTTTGCTTTTCTAAGTTTGTTACACATCAAACGTAACAGATGCATCACGCTATGAAATGCAGACAGGTGACTAGTTCTGCTGTAATTATAAAGCAACTATTACAAAACAGAGGTCCTTCCAAATGGAAATTTATGGTTTAACTGCATCATCTAGTGATACCCTTTCAATGTCACAATTTGAGCCGCAAACGCTCCCCCATTCTTCCTAATTTTAAAAGCCTGTAGTTTTGTAGGGTACTGCCTCCACGTGCAGCACACGTGAGTCTCCACCACCAGAAGTGCAGATCCTGTTGTTCCACTAACAAAATTCTTGTTTGTGAACAGAGAGAGAACAATGTACAAGCATGTTCTCTTCTCAATACCCTTTTCAGGCCAATGTATCACAAAGACCAGGGATACTGGCTTTGCAGTAGATACAACTTCTTAACTTCTAAGTTTATTTCTATTGCACCCATCCGTAATACCATTAAACAGTTCTTTATTTAAGGATACTATTCTTCTCAGTTCTGGCTGGAGATTTTTCCTTCTAAAAGTAATACATTGTATATGAGAGAAAAAAACATAACTTCATAAATATTGAAGTTTTTTCACTAGTCTTTTCCACTCAGTCTTGCTGCATTAGTGCAGTCTGCTCTCACAGACTTGCTTAGCATCAGTGAGAGCTGCCAATCCCCCCACAACAGCTCAGTATCCCCAAAAAAATGTAACCCATGGTAAGAAAGCAAACAGAAAAAAAGAAAAAAAAAAAAAAACAGCTTGAAATCTCTACCATCTATATTACGCCTTTATCCTTTATGGGCCCAATAAAAGTTGCCTGCTCCCTGAACTGTTTGCTTTTAATACTGGAAGTAAACAAATTTCAGGCTCCTTTTTTGTTGGACTGTTTGAAAGAGAAAGCTCCGAAGGCTAAAACCAGAGGTGCATCACATAGTAACTACAATGCAAGAAGCACAACTGAGTTGCGAGAAACAACAAATTCTGTGTATTATTTCCTTGTTTGTGCTATCTTCAGCGACATATCCTACGATCACGTGCACATCAACACTTATTTACTGGCTGCTAGGTAAGATGCAACCATTTGTGGTTGAAAGCATGACGTGTAATGTGGGGGGTGACCATATTATCGTATAAAGTGAGACAAATAAAAAGGGGTTGGGGTTGCAGCTCTAAGTGCAATTTCAGTTTCAGGGGTCTCTAAGCCTTTTCCCCTTGATGGTACCACCTCAGTTTTCCCTTATCGCAGTTTATATACATGCCTGCGTGCATGTGTGTGCACGTGCAAACACGTGTAATTTAAAGCCAGCTGCATAACCTGCCTTGATCAAATAGATTAATCAAACAGAGGCCAAGCTAAACACAAGGCCACACAAGGTGCACATTAGAAAGTATAATAAAAAGGTTAGCTATAAAGCTCTTGCTGACAGAAAAAATTACTTGCCGGTAACTTGAGTTCTGCGAGTGCCTCTCGCACCCGTGACGCTGTGGGGGCACAGATACGCTGCGGTGTGTAACCACAAGGCTCCTTCATCCAGGCTCTGCCTACGCTGGATGAGTGTGCCCAGCCCCTACACGTGCTCAGGGGCACAGGCCTCCCCTGTACACGAACGTTTCAGGACAGACGTGAGGCATCTCTAGGGACCGGGGGAAGAGCGGCGAAGCACAGAGATGTGGGCACGGACACGCGCCCACAGGCCTGTAGGCCCTGACACAGCTCTGAGCACTTGCCTGTTCCACTGTGCAGAGCCCTAGAGCAGCTCTCAGCCCACCAAAAGGCATCTTGATAAAAAAGAGGAAGCTACGAGAACCAGAAGAGGCAGAGAAGGAAGGCCACTTAGTGATTACTCAAGCTGTGGTTAAATGAACTCTAACAACACTCTCCTCTGAGCAGGGGTCAGCATCCATTTGTGCAGTCTTCAACTTGAAATTCTAGCAACAAATTGCTGTGGAGATGCAGTGAAGTAGACTTACCAGGAAAAACAGACAAAAAACTACGCAGGGCAATGACTCAGCTTTTGCTAAGTGATGTTTTGGAAGACGGCAGATGAAATTGTTAACTGAAATAACCCGAAGACCTTGAGTAGGCACATGGTAAATCCTCAGGAGCAACATAGAAAGGGAAGACTTGTTACCTCTGTGATATGCACACCCAAAAACACCATAACACTTCCCAAAATTATTTTTAACAGCAGCGAGTAGTAGGAAGCAGACTGTTCTCAACACATGTGGCGATCCCACCTGCACGGCTGTTCCTGTTCCACCCCAGCTAGACCCCTGAAAGCACTGTAACATAGAAGTAGAGAAGATAAAAGTACCGGTGGTGAGAAAACATAGCGGATACCAAGCTTTATTTCCACATTCACTTTTAAAACTGAGTGAGATTTTGCTCGCTCAGTCAAAAACCGTCTCCACGAGACACAGAATACTGCCGTCTGTTCACTCTGCAGACAAATTTAACCCGGTAAATCTATTTGGTGTTCTGAAGGTTCAAAAGGCACACTGCTAATGGAAGTACCCATGAAGAAGCACCCTCATCCCTGAAGCTGATCGCTGTCTTGTGCAGCAGGGAGAAGACAGGTAACGTGCTCTGGGGCATCACCCAGGCTCTGTGACTGCTCTGCTCGTGACCAGAGCAGGGATGTAGTGGAAAAAAGACTTGTGAAATTTTCGAACATCTGGTCAGGTGAACACATGTGAATCATTTTGAGACCAATCCTATATAATCAATCTCACTTTCTTAAACACATACCTTCTTCAGCTCACTGGATCTCAAGAACAAATTAACGAAACAGCTTTTTTCTTTATAGCTACATGGTACTTCTGCACCTCCCAGAGCACTTAGACACGACCACTGAGCCATGTGAATAGATACGTTAAGAATGCAAGGAGAGCACAGGACCGCGTTCACAGTTAGTCACCCGTAAAGTTTCTACAGCTCATGTTCCACGTGGGATTTCTTATGGGTCAGCTTTGTTTTATGGACACAGGAACATGCCATCCCAGAAGTAACTTCAGATTAACCAGGTGCGTAAATGTCTGTTACGTAGACAGGCAAGATACTTCTGAGGTAAGAAATTAAAAATTTAACGAGAAAATAGAGACTCAGGACTACACAAAATTGAAGCAAGCTGCTATTTATTTCTCTATTTTAAGGTGAACACAAATCAGCTTGATTAATCACCCCGATGTTTTCCAAAGAATTAAGCCCCTGAGGCTAGCAAAAAGGATGAGAAAATTAAAAGAGAGGCAGGGGACAGCTCCTGGCAGAAAGTTGGGACGTGTAAATGTGCAGAAGAGAGACACCGTGACAGCAGATTTGGAGCTGCAGGATGCATGACTCTGCGGGCTCAAGACCTCATGCTTCCCTCCTCTGCAAGTGACTGAAACTAGAAACAGCTGAATATACAAGAATTAGCCTTGTATCAGTAAAATATTTGTGTTTTCAGTTCAACTGCAGATTTAGAAGAGAGTTAAACACGTATAAACTACCACATGGATACTCCTGCACAGCCTACATGGTGTTTTTCTCAGCCTTAATTGACATAACCTAAACTGACTGAAAAGCTTTCTTAGAGAGTAAAAATGGGGACGGATTTGTGTCGTTATCGTTGTACTGCAGTATTTAGAATCATAAAATCACAGAAGAAACACTTAGGTTGGAAGGGACACTCATCCAGGTCAGTCCTTAGTCAAAAATCTCAAGGTATTTTGTTTTACCTGAATCAAAAGATGTGGTTCCATGAATGCTGTCTGTGCTGGCAAAGCTACTTTACAAAGTTCACAGCTTCCCCTGCTATTTGCTGCCTCCCTCCTCCACGTATTTATGCTGATTTATGTTTGTGGCACGCTGCTGTCCCTCAGACGCAGCTTTTAAAAACTAATAATCCCCTTGCACCATTTCTGAGAGGGCGCAGATGGAAAATGAGGGCCTGAAAATGTTTCTTGGTTTTGCCATCGAAGAAAACGTGTACTGTGACTGTGCTCAGACACCTGTCACAGCTCCTTCTCACTTACGCCATCACCGGGATCCTGCCACTGCTCCTTGTCTGACACCACACAGAATGAAGGTCTATCACATAAAACGTCAAAACCAGTAATAAAATCATTTGGTGCCTGGTGGAAGGGGCACCACAGCAGTGATGTACGGTCATGAAGGAAGCATACGGCCACGGGCAGAGCAAGAAAGCTCTCCGGCAGCTCTCCCAACAAAGTGCTCTCCAAAGCACTGCTCAGCTGACAGGAGCTTCACTCACCGAGTCTCAGAGTTCAAACGATTACTGCTAGATAGATGGCCATCAAATGATGTTCTTCCAAAACCTGAAAAGGTCTCACCTACCACAATACATTATTAAAAATCTGTGACATATATAAACATGTTACATCTGTTTCATGTACTTATTTCTACCTCAAATAGTAACACTGCATAGTTTCTGATACAGCCTGCTTCCAAATCTTAAAAACCTTTTGACTCAATCATATTATATCTAATTATCAGGATTATTTTTAGCTTCCTTAACATGCTTCAACTTCAGGGCTTGACTGGAATTTCTAATGGCAACATGCTCAATAGCATGCTGAGATTTATAGCATATACTAATTTATCTTCTATGCTATAACATCTACTCACAGTTGCTTTAATATTTTGGTTTTGTTGCTATTGTTTTTTGCTCCATTTCACTTAATATTAACGAGAAGGTATCCAGGCAAGTTTTTTTTTGGTGAATTATGACATTTAAGTTCTTTAAAAAAATAAAATAACTGTTTGTTAAACAAAAATCCCTGGCTTTTCATACAGTGGTTCAAATTCCCAAGATCTTACTAAATTCCTAGGACTCCATGCGGACAAAGACAGGGATATAGATATCTCTATGCAGATATATACAGGGTGCTTTAATTTCAGAAACAGAGTACTTCTACACTGACAATAAAGATAGAATATTAGAATTACTCATATAAACTAATTAGTGTCATTTTTAATTTAAACAGTGATGTTTTCAGGAAAAAGGAGCAGCCCCATTTTGCTTTTCCCAGCTCCAGATGCAGATTCCTCCCTCCACCCCATGTACCTGCTCTGTCATTCGTTTGAGCCACCACTAGTTTAGGTAGCTACCCCAGCACAAAATTAATTCTATGAATAACTTCTTTAACCAGGCTTAGCTTGCCTGACTCATGACAGAACCTGGACCAGTGCAAAAAGAGCAAAGCACATGAGTGCTCCTACGACACAGCTAGCCTAAATGGCCTGAACTGTAATGTCAAATCATACCCTGAGAGTACCAGTCACCTAAACCTCTAAAGGACAAATGAAGTTTAGTAATTGTTTAAAAACATTTTTTTGTGGGATGTTTCACTGAAATAGTCAAACTATGTTCAGAACTCATAGGGACAGAGAAGAACAGTTCACGGAAAATCTAGGATTAGTGACAAAACCTTTCTATCAACAACTACAGAGCCCAGTACAAACAAGTAAGAGTTTTTCAAAGTGAAAAACACACTCCACTGGAAAGTAAATCTGTTTGTATTAATATACCAAATTTGTACAATTCACATCTGATCAACTGTCCTAATTTCTTCACTCATTAGCAGATGAGCCAATGAAGATGCTCATTCTTTCCAATCCCTTTCTCTTATCACCCTCCCAGTGCAGTTGATATATCCACTGCCTTAAAATCGTGCATTTGTAAATGCTAACATACCTAATTAGAGATGCTAACTACCACTGGGGTAAGTCTGGGTAAAGAGCTGAGCCTCTTCGGAGCTGGGAATGAATATAAAGTGGGAATGAAAAGGATTTCTGAGAAAAAGATCAAGATTACTGAGCAGTGAAGCACAGGTCTTTAAAAAATTATTGCATCGCGATGCGTCCCCCCCAGCAATTAAGTGACAAGAACAGCTAATTTCCCCATCGGTATCGGGACTCAGCCTCCAGAGCAGCTAACCAAACAAAGCGGTGCTATATGCAGTGTGCTGCTTCCTCCCACTCTGCAATACGCCTATTATCTAGAGCTCACACAGCATTTGGAAAACGTACGCGAGGAAGTGAAAAATCACCATCCTGGGTAACTTCCACTTGGCCTGTGGATGTGGCTGAAGTTAAGCGTGTTTTTCATCCCCCGTATTATAAAGAAAATTTCCAGCCTCCTGCAAGAACCTGTAACCTTGATGACCAAATAAGAGCTCACATTTTGGGCTGCAACTGTGGGCTCATCTTCACTACTGTTAAATCAATTGTACTTAACTCAATTACAATGAGGTAATTACATTAACATGAGTCAGTGCATCCACACATGGCGTTTGCACGTGTGCTTAGGGAACTGCTGTTACCTCCCACGTTGCACAAGTACTTCACTCAATCATATTAAGCAGTTTGCAACTCGGGACACTTTCACCTGTGGTTCAAGCCAACGCAAAACCACACGGCCGCCAAAAAAGTTGTGACTGCCTCCCCAAATGCCCATTTGCACGGGGTAGATCTCTTGCAGAGCTGTCCTATGACAGGTACAAACTAACCCCGTATGGGGCTACCTACCCACTGCAGGGCCTCACACCTTAAAATTGACTATTTCCTAACTCTTTTTGGAGAAGAAACAAAAACACCCATGGGCTATCTTTGCAATCTTTTATTATTAAACAGAAAGGCGAGGAGAAAATGAAAAATAACAATAGTAAAAACACAACACTGCAATTTGCGGACTCCTGACTGCAAAACGAGGTGGCACAGCTCAACTCAGCACCCACTGGGAGAAATTTTGTCTGTGGCCGTCCTCCCACCACGGCTCACACCAGAGCAGAGCAGCTGTGCTCAGATGCCCACCAGAACAAAACCAGGTGCAGCGGCGGTGGCTGGGGGAGAGCAAAGTGACAGGGACCACTGCTGTGCTTCCTCCCCCACAGCACAGGGGATGATGCCACTACCTCAGCCTGCTCCTGACCCTGGCTTATCTATTGCTAGGAATGGTCTTAAAGCCTGCAGAACCGACTGGTTCAGGAAATAAGGGAGACTTTCTGGTACTGACCAGGCAGGTGTTTGCAGCAAGTATGTCCAGCTTTCTCAGTGACTTCATTTAAGCAAGAACCTGTGCCCTGGCGCTGGGAGCACAGCTCAGCGATGATCCTGTCCGGCCCCTGGATCCCGAGAGAACTCTGCACAACTTTTAAATATAATCAGCAAGCAGTTACTGAGAAACTGAATTCATGGTCAGCCACATAAAAAAGCAGATCCATAGATACAGAAAACAGCAAACTAATGCAACACGTTCATTTCCTCTTAAAAGACTATTTTAAGTCGCTCAGCTCAGTCTTCAGGAGATTCTAGGCACAGATACTGTGCCTGCTCCACAAAACTTGCAAATGCCTCCTCTCATCCTACACGGAGACTCACGACTGATAAGGATGGAAATTCAATGCTAAGTGCAGAAACATTCCCTGGCATTCAGGTATACGACACAGTTAACAAATGGTAGTGCCGAAATCCTATCAAAGGCAAGATGAAAGTCAAACGAAAGATGAATACGACACAAGGACAACAGGAACATACATTTCTCCTGTTTGTCTGAAGAAGCTCTCTCTAAAACACCTTGAAATAATACTTGCCCATCTACTCAGATGCCCAGGTACAAATATAATTCTACTTTGCATGATAAACTATCCTTTACTTACAATCTGTAAGCGAATACACTGCTCTACAGAATAACGAGCCCAAATTACTAATGCCAAGAAGCAGGTTAAGTATGTTTGTATAAAGTTTTTAAATGTCATTATTACATAAGACTAAATTAAGTTCAACTTCTGTATGAAAAAAGCAAGTTTATGCACAGATCAGAAAGGAATAAATAAAAGATATTTGTTCTTAGGAGCAAATAAAAGGCATTTATTTGAAATTTATTATGCTATGATTCTATGAAAGCACCAATTAATATCTACATTTGTGTCATGCATTTCAAGTGTTCGTCTTAGTGAAACTTGTTTGAAACTCAGAAAATTTGAAATAATTATTCTATTTAGAGCCTGCTTACCTTTTCAGACAGTGTGCTTTTAATTATTCTTATTTTTTTCTGAATTGTGATAACAAAGCATAATAGAGATCTTTAAAAAAATCTGTTGAGGGATCTCAAAAATTTGTTGAGGGACAAATAGCCTTGCTATCTTTCAAAATTAAAAGGTGAACGATCTGTACAAAACCTCAAGCCCTAGCTTAAGACTGCTGTATTATTTTAAAGATAAAACAATAGATCCTCATTTCCCTGCTAACTTGGCAGTCTTTTTCCTGACTTCTGCACCACAATTTAATGCAACAGTGGCATTCTCTGATCTTACCAGTGTCCTGTGTGGCTGCAAGCTCACACCGCAGGGTCAGGAGAGAGCAGAACCAGAAAACTTGTGAAAAACAAAAACAAAATGGAGGAGGGGCACCCCCAGAAGATGAAAGAAAGGCAGCAGAAATGCCTACAGCATACCATGCATTTTGTTCAGCTCTGAGGCAGGGTTTCCTTATCGCTACTGGAGATTTTTTTTTAAAAAAAGGTGTTAAGGAAAAAAAAGTCTTCCTTGGTCACACTCCCAAAGTTTCTAGGGGCACTTCTGAAATAACTTATTTACTATAGGTTATATGCTGTTTGTGAACAAATCAAGAATTTATGGTGAAACGCTGACCCACAAACGCTAAGCTGATAGAAAATATATAAAGTTTCTTCTTTGTGAAACTAGAAATTTGTACGTATTTGCTAAGAAAAGGTAGATATTGTATCATTTGGTTAAATAAGGAAAACTCAGTGCCATTCAGATACCTTTTAAATGGTAATTAAATGCACATTTTATAGACATAATTTTTCAAACATTATTTTCACAGCTAATACTTCCTTTAAAATAAATGTTTTCTTGTAAGTGGCTTGTTCCACCTTACATTAAATTTTTCTATTTGTTTGCATTGCATCTTCCCCCAACCAACGAAAAGAGGACAAATCATTCACTGCTAATGTCACCATGATTACATATTATAACGACTTGAAATTTGGAAATCGATAATAGTCTGAAGAACAACCTACAAATAAAGATAAATGGTATTTTCCTCACTTAACTCAGCCTTTGCTAGAATAATGTGCCAAATAATTCAATTTGTTATAATAGTAACCAACACTGACGTCCTCCTCATTCTTACCTGTGTGCCAGGAACAGCCATACCTATTTGGTCAGTGCTACATTAAGGCAGCTCTTTACAGTTGTGATCCACTTAGAGGAGGTACTTAACATCAGTGCACAAGGCGCACAAATTACTGTTTGCAAGAGGAAAGTTCCAAATTACTTTAATCAAGCAATAGCCTATGCAAAAAAAAAAAAAAAGGTTACTGAAAAGTTTAACTGTTTCCTCACATATATTGCAGTTAAACAGAACTTTTTTAGTGGCATGTGGCAATTTTTTCGTTTTAAAATAAATACCTAGATGCACCTACAAAAAAAGCAATCACACATTCAAGCCACATATAATTTTATATACAAAAGACCATTTTATTAGGAGGATCTCAACCAAATGCCATCAAACACAGAGCTTTGCTACAGACAGGATAGGCTCCACTCAGCAGCAGCAATCCATGTAGAGAAGAGAAGCGCTACCCAGAACTTCAGGACGGTTTTTCCTCAGCTAAGAACAGCCACACACGGCAGTGCCTCCTGCAGAGCTCCTATGCCCCGATCCTGCACCCCCCTGCCAGGCTCTGGAGGTGGTTTGCTACCTGAAGGGCGGAGGCTGCCCCTCTGCTGCCTGGGTGGCACAGTTGAAATTTAGAAATAAAAACTCCTTTAATGCACGTACGTTTGGATTACCTCCTCACCAAAGATCCCCTGGGAGGGGAGACTGGGATCTAACCTACACTACAGCAAAACACCATCTGCATCTGCTGCTGCTGAACCTCAGCCAAAATAGTGCAACTTGTGTCAATGAAGGATTTGAAGATAACTGTTCTTGCTTTTTCTTAACTACAGTATCCTGCTGACTTCGTGTTACATTAGCAGCAACCGGACATCACAATTTTCAGTACACCCACTGCACCTGACCATGTTATTCACATGCAGCCCCCGTCAAAACATCATTGCTGCTGCACGGCCAGAAGCCAGCCCTATATACATATATACAGCCTATATACAGCCCTGTATGCCCTCAGACAATTTAGAAGTCCATCCTGCAACTCGCTGCGCAAGGGACTCCTGCGCGGAGCTCGATGCAGCACCTTCATCAGCAGCAGCCAGCTCCAACAAAGTCAAAGCAACTTAACTTTGTACTTACAGCACGGATAACCAGTGCTCTGCAGCACTGAACAAATACCACTGCAGACAAAAACACACATGCATGTAAGAATATTTCTTTAAGAACACTCCTCAGTTCATACAGGTCACTTCAGTGACCATGCGTACCACTTCACAGTTATAACACAATAGATAAACAGATCTTAAAAAAAAAACATACATAACACTTCAGTGGTATATTCCTGTGAAAATATTTTTCAAGTGTTCTTAAAACAGAAACAAAAGTTTCTCTCCTAAGTGCATTTGCACTGCCCAGCTACACAGCTCCGAGGTGCACTTGGCTCCAGAAGTGGTAAGCAATGATAAAGGAGTTATTGTACATGCTGTGAATCCTGCTATGGCTCTGAGAAGCAGAGCTTGGGCACCCGGAGAGAAGCTGTTTATGGCTTATTTGATATGGTACTGGTCATTCAAAAGAAAAGTTTAAATCATGCATATTCTTCAAGGGAACTTAACTTGATTCTCCTCTAATACTAAGCAAATGGCATGCTGGGCAAACAAGACTGCTTGGTTATCCCTGCTAGTTATACACCAGCAGGGCACTCGCAAGTTGGAAGCTGCCAATGGCAAAGGGAAAGTCAATCCCAAATATTTCTATTTAAAAATAACAATAATTTATAATTATATAAACAGACACACCTGCTATTTGCAGGACTGGTCTGTTAACAACTCCTTCTGGGGAAGCAAATGCACAGCACTGACACAAGGTGCAACATCATGGTCGGATCAGCGCAGGCTGCCCGGAGGTTCAGCACGATGCCATCTGCCATGGGCAGCCTTGCTCAGCCCCTGTCGCTGGCCTTCTCCCAGGACTTTCATTCCTCTGATTCTTCCACAAGAGAAGAATGAAGAGAACTCATTTATCCAGAACGGTACACAAAAAAACTGCCATTTTTTCCTAGTTTAGCGAGTTAAACCAATAAACCCCCGAAGAAGTTCAAGCGAACGAGACCTGCCACATAATATTGGGTCGATCACTTGAAAACTGCACCCTGCTGCTGTCCTGAAACCAAATGGAGCAGTTTTATTTGACATTTTCTCAAGCTGCAGCTTCCACCGCTTTCCTCAAGTTAGCTCTAGTCTTTGTGTACCAAGAGGAAAGTCCTGTGAGCTTGCTGATACAAACTAAATTTAAACGTGCCAAACGCACGAGCAGTTTTCAGCTCAAACGGCAATAGATTGCAATTCCTCCTGCAGCTGCACAGGGCACTGGAGCTGACGCAGGAGCTGGGCACGTGTGGCCAGGGTGGAGGAAGGGGTGGGATCACCTCTTCTGGTGCAAGTCCACAGTTAGGTGGCTTAAGGCAATAATGAAACTGCAGGGTTAAAACACTCAAAGATTTTGCCCAGAAAAACAAAACCCTAAAATGGTATTGCATCCTCGGCAAATATTTTTTTTTCTTCAAAATTAATGGAGATTCTTAGTTAATTTACAAATGTTGTCAAAGCACTGGTGAATACAGTGATGATTAACATGCTTTCAGAGACTAGTTTGCGATTTCCGAAAAGCATTTATACTGCTTGGGGATTGTAAAACCAACATTTAACATTAGTTTTAAAAAAAATAGACAAAAAGTTTTACACGGGAAGGTTAAAATAAGTTGCCAACCCCAAAGGAAACATTATCTAAATATTCCAGTTATCCAACACGTGCAGTTAAAAAAAATGTGTATTTTGTAAAACAACCCTGCGTTTAACTGAAAATCCACAGCACAGGTAAGTTAATCAAAACTACAAAAAACCCGAGGCAAAGTTATCTGTATTTGAAATGTGAAATACTTCTGCTTGACAAACACTTTCAAACAGCATGTTTCACCTATTTGAATCTAACAATACAAGTAAAGTAGCCTTTAATCCCTGAACTACTTTATTTTGAAACAACCAAAATGACCTTAGGGATCTGTCAGTAAAAACTCCCTTGATAACATATGCATCTAAAGAAATCGTTTGCAAGCAAAAACATTATCAGAAGGAAAAGATGAGATTACAGAGAGCTGCATACTCTGCTGATGGGGGAGGAAGCAGCAACTGACACAGTTTTATCGCAAGCAATGGAATTACACCAAACATGGGAGACCGTCCCAGAGCAGTGAATCATTACACACCACTCAAGCCTACAAGCACATTTTAGATTTTTCAAATGTAAAATAAAATCTATTTTTCTACTAATGTATCATGAACTACAGTCAGATAACTGCAAAACAGTTCTACACAACTCCTGCACATGGATGGAAAACCCAACACAGAGACCCACGCTAGTAAAGATTGCTTTATTGTATTTCCTTTGCAACAAAACTATTGATGTAGAATATATACATGATATATACATTGTATGTGAAGTACAGATACATATAGGCATGCTTTCTTATTTTTAAAACTAGGAAACTATTAGACTAACAATCCCTCAATTAAAAAAAAAAAAAGTGAAATTATAGTTGTTGCACATTGAAAAAGAAACACCACATTGAGTCCACGTGAAACTTTGCCCAAGGCCAGACTAAAGCAGAAGACCATTTTTAAGGGGTGAAGTTATAAAAGTTGCATATTTGAGGTCCTAATCTCGAAACCTTTATTTACAGGAATGGTTCTTACTTTAAAGAACAAGTGTTTGCAAGACTGAAATCCTGCAATCATTAATCTTTTTGAATGACTTTTTAGCACGGAGGACTGTGTTCTCCTTCAGAACAAACAAAAGCAGATAGTTCTGCTGAATATTTTGCAAAGCCTTCCTTTGTGTTGTCATGTTACAACATTCTGGAGTTAAATTAAAGGGAAATTTTAAGCCGCGAGGTGAAACAACTGGAAAGTTCTTTAAAAAAAATGTGATTTTCGGTAAAAATGTACGTTTTAAAATTCCGAGTGTTTCTCTAAACGCAACTGCTTCAACGCAAGGAGCTGTTTAGTACTTTATTTCGCATGATCGTTGAGAGGGAATCTCTACCTATGTGGTGTGAGCAAGTCGCCGCATTTTTAACCTTTATGATGCCCCCGTTTACTCGGCGCTAAGTACCCCTCCTTTCACTCCGAGCACCCACACAGCCACCGAGGGCCACAACCCTTCTCTGGTTTCATGGGCTTCTGAAGAGGCCGGGGGAGGAAGGGAGGCGAGCGGCGAGCCCGGGCCGCTCCCCGCGCTACCGCCAGGCCGCCCCCGGTCCCCTTCACCTTCGCCCCCGTGAGTGGCGAAGGGGAAATCACGTGAGAAGAAAAAGCGGCGTTTTCTTCCCTTTCTGCCGCAGGAAGGGGGCAGGGGACCCCCGGCTGCCGGCGGAACAAAGCTGGGCACGGGCCGCACGGCGCCCTGCAGGGCCCGGGGTCGCCATCACGGGGCCCGGCCCGGCGCCGCCATCTTGGTGGGCAGCCCCGCCGCCGGCATGGGCACAGCGGGCGGGGGGACGGGGCAGCACCGGGGCGGCTGGGCTGCGGCCCGGCCCCGGCCCCGGCCCCAGAGCGGCCCTCGCTCCTGCCCTGGTGGCCTTTCTGCACGTGGGCTGCCATGCTGCTAGGCGCCGGCGGGAGTAGTGGCAAACCTTCGGGGAAAATAAAGAAGTGCTCGAGAACGCGCTGCTGTTTGGTCGTCAATTCTTTAATTCGCGTTCGCATATTAATTTGCGCCGAGGCCGGCCGTAAATTGGGCTTCAGAAGGCGAGGGCAGCGGGCGGAGAGCCGGGTTCTGCCTCCTGAGGGAAGGCGCTGCCCCTCGGCCCGACCCGGCTGCAGGACAGCGGCACCCATCACCGAGCACAGCCTCAAATACAATGAACACCACTTCCAGCTCTGCCTTCTGTGCTAAATCAGCCTTTTTTTAAAAAAAATAAAAGCACTGAAATCGCCTTGAGAGACTATAAAAAATAAAATCTTGAACTCCTTCACGCCAGTCGCTAGGCTGTTAACTACCAGCCAAGGAAGCACCAGGTACCGGCCCTGCCTTGCCTGCCCCGGTTTGCTCGGGAGGGCCGCAAAACCCGAACCCGGGCGGGGAGCAATTCCTCCCCGATCCGCCTCCGTTACCCGGGGGGAGCCGGTACCGGGGGTGGGAGGCCGGTACCGACGGGGGGGCCGCTGCCGAGGCGCCTCGGCGCCGCCCGCCCGGCCCCCGGGGAGCTGGCGCCGGAGGGGGCCTGGCCGGGAGCTGGGCCGCGGGACCTGCTGAAAACGTGAAAATGGAGCCACAAAAGGGCCACGCACCGCACTGTTAGGGAGCTTTTTGGCCTAGCTGTGTTAATCTAGCTGGATTCCTTGGGCTAAGCGTTAAAACCGGCTGTAGGGTCGGGTCGCGTCGGTTAAAACAAACACACGCCACCCCTCCCCCCGGGCCTTGGGGTCTGCTTCGCCATTGGCATGAGGAGGAGCAGAAGTGGATGGATCATCTCCGGCTGTGCTTCAACCAGTCCGTTCATTCACAGTTTGGGAAGGTGCGGCCGAGAACAGGGTTTCAGACACTGTATCTGGTAATGGTCAGATGTTATTTACAGGTCACAGCGATGATCTCTGATAAAAACAGGAGTAAGAACAACAACAACAAAAACCTCACTTTTGCAGTGTCTCCATTCCTTTACCCTGCAGTCCCTTCATTACCAAAGCAGCCTGACACAAACAACAACTATACCGTCAGAAGCAACCAGCACTACTTGAATATTACCAAGTGAGCGTACAATAAATAAAACATCCATAGCAAGAAAAGCCGCAGCTGATTCTTTGCAAGACGAAAGGCTTTCTTCCTCCATCCACACCAACAGCAGCACAGCAGAGAAGTCAATAGCTGACTGGCAAACCTCGTCAGCAGAAAAACTGAGGCCCAGAATCTGTATTTTTGGCCCCTTCTAGATTCTCATTGTGGGGATTTGGAATGCACTGATTGAGAAGAGAGCTGAGGTTTCTGCCATTCCTTTATGCAGCACAACCCAAACTGACCTACACTGTTAAAAATGTTTCTTGGCATAGGCACAAATGCTGTAAAAGATATATGCTTGCATACAAGCCTCATTTGTAAGAGATCTTGTATTAATTCACAATGAGTATTTTCATCTTTTTCTGCATAGTATCCAAACTCATTTAGCTAATTTAATTTCTTAAAGCTTTAATGTACCTTCAGAACAGTGATGTTTTAATAGCAACATTATTACCAGAAAGCTATTTATAAAATTGTTCAAAGTATGGAAGTTGAACATTTCAAAATCTGAGCAGCAATTTTTGACAATATTGTCTAGTAAATGCCAAAATTTTACAATAATGTAAATGGTATTTATCAACAAATGATTTTTTAAAGAAGCAAGGATTATTATATTTCATATATATTTAGCATGTATCCTTGTTTGAAAACATACGTTTAACATTTAATCCATACAGATTAAATAAAAGGAAATATTTTGCATTTTCTGTACCTCATCTTACACTATGTAGCAATGATAGGCAAGTATGCCCAGAAGAACAATGTGCTACCAAGGCATACAAATTCAAATAAATCAGATTCATTCCACATTAAACTCATCTGTTTAACAATTAACCCCCTATGCTGTCTCTCTACACCCTCCCCACCCCACCCCCCCAAAAAAAAAGAAAAGAAAAAGAAGAAAAAAAAGACATACTAAACTTTCTACTTGCTAACACTAACGTGGAAAAACCCAGACACCTGTATTTTTTATTTTTTAACATTTTTATTCTCTTACATATTGTCAGTACATAATTATCTTCAAGTTAGTCCTCTTTTAGACCTGAAATGCCAGGAATTTCAAACTTGTCCACAAAATGGCAAAGCTCCACTTAAGCTAATCAAGACCCTGGTGAAAACGAACAAAGGAAGCCATTGGAGTATTTTCTGCCATGTAAGATGTAAATAAAGAGTAGCCAAGTTTCTCTAAATGTACATGTACAGCTGAATGTGCTACATGAAATTTAGATGAGCATTCATGTAAGTTCATATTTAATACAGTATATTTTTAATAACAGTATATTTTAATGCAAATATACAGTATTATATAAACTCATATATTAGCTTTGGAGGCATTTTAAAGATTCTGAAGCACTAACAAACATAGTAAAAACAAATATACTCAAGGATAGTTAACATACACCAAAAAATATACTCGATAGTTGATATACACAAAAAACTTGTATTTATTTGATCAATTTTTTTGTATTCTAAGTATCTAAGCTCCCAAATGAAAACATCATAAAAGATCACTGACAAAAACTGTTCCTATTGAACTTTCTTGACCATTTTGCCACAGACTTCACCAGGCTCAAAACTTAATCTCTTTATTTTAGTAACATTTGAATCTTGAAGCATAGTTAAAATATACCATTACTTTTAAAATGCAATTGAAATAGAAGAAGAAAGCAGAAACTAAACTAAGGCTTACCAGTTCTTAACAACTGATTATGTAGATTATATTCATCATTCTAAAAATAAAGCAATCACTTTATGCCAATTACCTCAATACTCCTCAAGAGAATGTAATATACTGTAAGTGCATTTCATGGCACCTAGCGTGGTCAAACCTGTTTTAACTCCCTTGTTTTCTAATCAAGGTACACACTGTTAATAAATAATCAGTATTAAATTACATATAATCTACTTATTTGTAACTGTAAAAACAATATATTGTTTTATATATAAACAATTAGTGATCCATGTACGAAAAAGCTATTAATATGTAGATCATTGAGTATACTATCAAACAATGAACACTATAACAATCTTTGCAAAAGGACAGTGCTTCAACTGTAGCTATTTTAGCAGTCTAGTCTTGGTTCATTTACAGTTGTTCTGAGGTAAAGAATAATTCTTCCTCAGATGACACAAAAACATGGATGGACTATCACTCTTCAATAAGCCTTTGATAGTTTTCAGTTAAAAAGGAACTACTTTTACAAAAGTAAAATGATCTGCCATTAAAAACTCCACGTAATTGCTAAATATAAATAAACTAGTGAAGATTAAAGTAAAAATTCTTTGGGAAAAATAATCTACCAATTACATTATAAAAATAATGAGATTTTGCTGCTCAAAGTATACATCAAATCAATTTTTAGAAACATTTGCTCTCTTCCAAAAAAAGTTACAGTCATTAAATGCAAGACATCACATTAAATAGAAAATAAAATGTATTTTTATTTTGTACAAAATTGTTTGCAAACTTCTACTGAAGACAACAGATCAAATTTAGGGAACCTTCTCAACCTGAGTGTTTTGAACTTAAATAATTTTAAACATTTTCAAATCTGGTAGAACACATTTTAGGTTGTTTAGTAGACTTTTTAATTCTTGAGGAAAAGGCAGCACTGCTGAGAGAATCATCTGATAGTCTACTTTCTTGGTGCAGACAGTAGTCTATAGTCCAGGAGAACTAAGCACTCTTGCATATATGAGGGAAGATGTAATATTTACTGCTGCATTAAATGTTAGCAAAAGCATGAGTTAACACAAAAAAAATCCTCTTCAAATTAGTCCAAAGATTTTATCTTCAGATGTACTACATTTCTGTCTGAAAGTCTTGAATACAAGTTTCATCTTGAGCAGACCTTTTCAAATCTTTTACCAGCTACAGTCCAATCCCACAATTCTTTCATCATGCATAGTTCTGATAAAGTCAATGGAGATATTGGATCTATATAAAGGATCTATATAAAGAAACTCTTGATTTCTGATATTGTTTGTTCATGCATCTGCCTTTAACCCAGATCAATCACCTTACACTTAATGTCTATCTTTAGTAATTATCAATAATTCCTCAAATCAGTTAAAAACACTTTTCAAAAATTACTTTTTTGTTTCTAGGTTACATTAGCTTCTAAACCAGAACCACACACAATGAATAGGATGCTCTGCTGAATGTCCTATTAGTTAAAATTAATGTGCATGCTACAGGCACACAGACCTCTATACAAGGAACACTGTATGTATTGCATTCATAGTCCTCACCTTTTAGGGTTAACTTCTACCCTACATTCCCTATCCATTAAGCAGTTTTGTAACAAAACTTCCAATATGAAATCATTAAACAAACGTGGTTTTGATTCATAGAAAACATTTATTAAAATTACGTAGTTTCATTAATTAACACAAAAACAATGAAGCAGACGAACAAAACACATTTGGCACAGCCAAATGAGAATTTAATTACTGCAGTGGAGAACTATTAAGCATGGTTGTGAAATGGAAACTTTTTGGCTAAATGCATTTACAAATATTTGAGGACCACATTATGCCCCCAAATCTGTAAATGGTCCATTCCCTTGGACAGGGGATTCAGCTGCCTCCCTCACACCTCGTCAGGAGCTCTACCTGTTTGACAGGGGGCCTTGGGCAGAAGAAGATTGTGAAGGAGTCTGCACAGAGAGTGCCCATCCTTCTCCTTGTGAACACAGGTATCACAGTTGTTCCAATACCTACTACTGCATTTTATTAGCCCTGCAACAATTCAGAGGCCCTGGGCCTGGGCCTCTGATTTCTGGTTGGCCCCAAATTTCTCTGTTTTCCTGGATAGTTGTTCAAGATCACAAAGTGCTTTCACTGCAAGAGTGAACTTCATTCCCCTTCAACAGAAGGTGTGCGCACATGGTGAGGGCTCTTTTTCACACTGGGAGTATTTCATGAGTTTCTTCTACCACCCTTTCCTCCTCTGATGGAATGAAATGGGACTGAGCAATTTTTCAACAAGGAGATTTAAAAAAAAGTATTATCAGCCCAAGAGCTTCGCATTGAAGAAGCTTTGCAGATTACTGGTCAAGTCAATTTAGCTATGTAAGACATTAAATACTATACACTCACAGTACGAAAGAGCAGCATATCGTGAAAATTACATAAAAATTACAAAACTGCATACACATCACATTAAGTTGTATAATTTAATTAAGCAGAACTGAACCAAGCCCTAGTTTATTGTACATTTTAGGCACTATATAGGGATGGCCCTCAAGCTTTTAAGCATGAAAACAAACTTAATGCACTTAAAAAAATATACAACAAACCCACAAAAAATAAAGGGAAAAAAGAACATAAACTAAATACTTCCCATAGCAATACCCGTATAATAGGCTTAAATCCACTCTTAATGTTGTCCTGTTTATTGAAAGAATTTCACAGGTCAGTGGGACCACTTCACATGAGAAGGCTGAGTAGAATTTGGCCCATCAGCACAGTAGTACCCACAAGAAAAGAACGGATGTACTGGCTTGATTACATTAAACATGAGTTTTTGTCTACTGTTGAAATCATTCTTGAATTTCCATTCGCCTGATGTACTAACTATAATCTTTAACATCTGGGAGAGGCGATAGCAAGAAGGTTTGTTAACAGTTCTTTGATCTTAACCCAACTTCACTGTCAACAAATGGCTAATTCTCAAAATGTGCAATCTGTCTGTCTTAGACCAGGTAATTAATAAGTGCAAAGTAGCAATATCCCTTAAATACTGGGAGTAGTTAGTGGTGTGTCCAAAGTCTAAAGAAGTCAGGTTGGGTCTTCAGATGCATTCTAGATTTTAAAATGTACCTATTTCTTACACTTCCAAAATAACAAATCTAAGAATATTCAGAAGTCACTACACATGGTCAGCAGAGGCTTTTTAAAACCCTGTATTTCCACCACGATTGTACTCTTACGAATAGCTCATAAAACCGAACAAGAGTTTGATTACTAGCTTGAAAAATGCAGTTGTAAAATGAAATGAAACATTTTAAAAAATTATAGCACAGGCACACTACAAAGAGATTTTGAAGACACCTGTACTTTGAAAACAGCCAAGTTCCTTAATCTAGTCTACTTAAAGAACACAAGGACTATCTTTTATACCCTCAGCTTCAGCCCAGGGATTGTTTTGGTACATGATTTTATAGAATCATAAACAAAGAAAGTTATAACACAAATATTAAAGTAGCCTCAAGAGGCACTAAAATATAAGCAATCTACAAAAAAAAAAATCCTCAGCACTGCACACCTATAAATTACTATGTGTAACTAGATGAGAACCTCTCTGAGAACACATTATCTTTGTCTGGTAGGAAAGCCACTATTTGGCTATGTTCATGAGAAATACACACTTAAGAGTGTAATTATAACAATGTTAGTGTTTCTTAATACAGCATCATAAATTCTGTAGTAGCCATGGAATGTCACTCAGATTTTGTAGACAAATTCATACACTCCAAAAATCGATTACACATGCACTCACTCAAATACACTTGTATCTGATAAATACTAGCCTATGATGCTAACAAAACCAAAACAAACCTTTCAAAACCCTCCTGCCACCACCATCCCTCCCTCCACAAATGTAATTATAGCACTAGATGAGACTTTTGGAATAAAAAGAATGTGATTTTTTTGAATACCAAATTGATAATAGAGCAAGGATATACTATGTACTCTCAGAGAATTAACTTTTCAAATTATTGATAATGTTAATTTTCAAAGTCATACACATGGGATAATTAGGAAGCTAATCATTTCAGAATATCAATGAATTCATAACTAATTTCACTACAGCTCTTACTTATCTGCTAAAAAGATATACCCAAATTTCTATTTACGTGCCCTATATTCTAATTTTTGCTCTTTAGAAGAAACACACATTATTGTCATAATCTGAAAAATCCCCACTTTTTTGTTTTATAATGCTGTTTAAAACCACAATTAAATACATTTCAAAGCCATAGCTTGACTGTAAACAGTAAGAAAAAGAAAATAAGAGCTGAAGTATGGCTCAGAAAAGATTCCTGAAATATTCCGAGGTGAGCTCAGAAGCTCGCACTCATTCCATTACCCACAAGTGCCCCTTTTCTTGAAAGTCAGGAAGACTTGCACTGTCACTACATCCGTTTCATTCACATTTCTTCGATGGTAGCTTCAAACTCTTTATCCTCCTATACCTTCGCCCTAACCTCACAGCCGCGTGTTTGCATCCTGGCCACCCTTCCACGGTGCCAGCACTGCCCACACTTATTTGTGGGGACCGTGTGGTTTCTCAGATGGGACAACTGATGGAACTCAGATGTGGAAAAACAAAATTTCCCCAACTGGGTTCACCGCGCAGCTTCACAAACACTTATCCTAGTCCAACAGCGAGAGTGCTATAAAAGCTCTTGAAGCTTATTTAAGCAGCAGCACTGCTGCCAAATGTAAAACCGTGGCTGCAGGACCCCCACTACGAAGGGTGGCTGTAGGAGTTTCAACCTCCACCTGTTCACCACACTGCTACTGCAAAGACAACTCAGCTGCTTGCAGAGCAGCTGCTGACCTGCTGCATATTACAGCTTTGCATGTTAAGAAAAATCAAAATCAGTGCCAGTTTTCCTTAATACAGCAGACTGTAAAACTTGCAGCAGTTTCCACAGCTGCTCTGCAAGCAGCTGAGCCATCTCTGGGGTGGGGATCTGGAATTCACTCTAGCCATTTCCCAAGGAGTTAACCCTCGTTTTAAGTCAGGACCAGCCAGAATAACCTGAGAAAAACTCTGGACACCAATTACTCCAACTAAATATGCTCAGTCAGAAGCACTTCCCAGCCCCCCACGTAGAGGCGATGACTGAAACTCTGCTAACATAAAAGCAATTTAAGGATTCACTGCTTTTACCAGTGATAACCAGCAAGCAAAAGCTTCTAGTCCAGGGGGATAACCATCCCTTAACAAGAGCTAATTATCACTCATAAAAACTTTGTATCAGCCATGATAACTTTCAGCTGATTTAAAGAAAGGAAAAAACACTCTTAAATACAGGGAATGAAAGACATAAACTGTATGTCCTTATTTGAGTTAATTTAAGAAACATCATAAATGGTTTTTAGGTTCCTAAGATCTTAAATTAAACCTTTAAATTCTCTTTTATATACTTCCATGAAACTTCATGGGCCTGATCTTGTTTCAACTGGCATCAGTGGGGAAAAGACAACAGGCCTTTACTGAAATGGGTTACGTAAGGCCAACAAATTAAACAATATTTAGATGGGAGCATATTTGTAAAGCGCCCGAAACAAAACTCAGACCAGGCTTAGGTATAGTCACAACCTTAATAATCTAGCTGCAAACCAGGACAAGCAACGATAACATTTTTCCCAATTTGACAATTCATTTCCTTTTAGCTTAGGTTCATGTATCTGCTTTGGTATCTTCTGTTTGTGCCCCAGACAAAATATCCTCTTCCTTCCAGTATCCCAACCCCCTTGCACAACTTCCTCAGCCTTGGAGAAAAGGACAGCATGGTCTGGAAGGGTTTGCTCTGTCAAAGAGGAAGATCTCTCTTAAAACAAAATAGTCCCATTGCAGGCTTCTGTCATTAGAGCATTTGCGTTTTTTGCTGGTAAACATTTAAACTTGTTCAGCAAAATCTGATCAATACTATTTAGATTTAATGGGATTTACTCGCTTAAATACTACATATGTCTACAGATAAAAATGCACTGTAATGTTGGTTTTAGATGTAAATAGATGAAATCTGGAAGGTATTTTCACAGATGGCAATTCCATAACTTAAATACCAGAAGTTTCTTCAGTCAACTGTCTTAAATATTCAAGCTCTCAGTGAAGTATTTTGCCATCTGTCTATGCATCCGCAGGTAGGACTTGAAATGTAGGGCTTGGACTACTTAGTAGTTAAAATAAATTTTAAAAATCCGAAACAAGGCTGTTCTGCAGTACACCACAAATCCACAGTCCCCATAATTTAACATCAGCTTTCTCTGTATGCTTCAACACAGCTGCTAAGTGCCAAAGCCTGTCCCCGACCTCCATCACCACAGATTCTACATGCGGTGGGGCTGCCGAGCACTTCAACACCCACGTCTTTAGCGCAAGTCTGATCTCTGCCAGATCTCTCATATACATGCTCACGGCAGACACGGTTATTCCACATTCACTTCCTTCCTCAGCTTCCCTGTCTAAATCCTGCTAGCCACTTTTGTTTTGATTAGGACTGGGTTTGCCTGGTCCCCAGCAGAAGTCAAGGGAGGCAAGTTTGGAACAACATACGCTGCATGGAGCCTTGTGTACTTCAAACAGGCATTGGTATGTGCCGATTAACAACAAAGAGCAATGCAATATTGATCTCACTTGCTCGCCCAGAACTTCCAGTTCTCCTGAACAACTAAGTAGCTTCTACAGACTACTACCATAGTAATGCAAAAATGGAAAAGATGTGCTGAATGAATGAATTCATCCTTGGGAAAGCACAAAATCACATGTGTCACAGCATCAGAAACAGTCAGCGTTCAATGTATTATGCCATGCTCAACCTTACCCTAGAAAAAGTAGTATAGCTACAACATTAGGATCTAAAAGACTAGGCATCTGATTCATCATCAAAAAGGATGTTTGGCCAAATTAAAAAGAAAAAAAAAAAGAAAAGACTTTTCAGGAGTCTAATTTTCCCTTTATTCTTGTGCTTACAATCATATCCCAACAGTCTCAGTAATTTTCCCTCTTTCTTTTGTTGTATGTTATTGTTGCAAGTACCTGTAAGAGCAAGATTTACAATATACAAACTAAAGTGCAGTTCAGAACAGTGCAGGAAAGACTCACTGCAAGAAGAAGCAAGAAGAAGAGGCTCTCTTCTATTGTTATCAGATCTTGTAACAACAGTAACTTGCAGCAACAGTAAAAGTTCAGATGAAAGCGAGAAATTTCAAACCAGCCATGTTCGTTTTAATGAGAAAACAAAATACACCAACTCCTGCACGCTGCTCCTCCCTTCCTTCCTCTCCCCATCTCATAAAAGAGCATCCCAAAGAAGGATCACGTTTTAAGGTCCCAGTTCAGAAATCCTAGATCAATCCCTTAATGCGGTAAGAATTTTGGACTACAGAGTCAGGTCCAAGCAAACATTTTCTAATCTGGTCAATCCATCTCACACTGAAAAACCATATAACACAGAACATGAAATTATAACCCTTGAAATTCACAAACATGTATTTAATTGCATCTATTTACACAGTACCCTACCCTTCAGTATCACCTTTAACATATGTGCTTTATGCTTAACAAAGAAAAATGTATGTTTCTAACATGATCCATGCAAAATATACGCAAAAGAAGAATCCAGAGCATTTACACTTTACTGCCAGCATTCAAAAAAAGTTGTAGAGAAGTTGCATGTACAATTTTGAGCATGCAGTAAGGCAAACATCCTGACTTTATTAAAGCTCAAACTCTTATTAGTTCTTAGCAGTGAAAACCTTTTTTTCGTGTGCATCACAAGAGGTTTCTCTCACTTCACCTCTACAGTCTCTTTCACCCCTTGTTAAATTTAAGAAAAAAATATGTCAAGAACTGTTTACACAAAGCTATGTGCAAAATTTACATCATAAAAGAGAATTAATCTATATCATCCATTCCACGCTGACCTATTAGAAGCCCAAACGACAATACTGAGCCAAATTAAGTGAGGTGCACAGCCCTTGTATTTAAGAGTTACACAGGACTGACATTGCTACTTTTTTTTTTTTTGTGGAAGAAACACTGGACTAGGCATGCGGCTGGATTTGACATGGGTTGTTTCAAAAACTTGTAATTGTTATATGATACTGAATGACTCCAATCCATGGCAATGATACAAACCATCAGAGTAAAGCAAATAAATAATAATAATAATAAAAGACAGGAGTGTAAATGTGTGGGTGTACCTTATTTACATTGCGCAAACACGCAGATGCACATATGTAATCACTGACATGTTTCTGCCTGAAATGATGCTTGTAACTCTAGGTACCTCATTACCAGAAGGGTAACAACAACCTAAAGGTAGTTCAGAGTAGATCAATCAAAATGATTAGTGCTGTAGGAAGGACTTAAAAGGGAGAGTTAAAAACTCAATACTGCAGCTGTTACATGAACAGAATTTTCACTGAGTGAAGGAGGGGGGCTTAAACACAAGCATTGTCTGCTAAAAATAGATATCGATATAATTGTTTAATTAGTGAAGCACTGACTTTAGAAAAATATGACCACAATCTGCACACAACCAAGGGGAACTCCAAGATGGAAGAAAGAAAAATCATTCATTGCAAGCTTTAAAAACTACGTATAATGAGCTTAAACTATTACAAGAATTTTGACTCAACATTCAAGACGTTTTTGCTCACAGCAAGATCTCATAAACTGAGTATAACCTCACCGAGGAAAGGTAAGATAAGGCAATAAAAATATTGTCGCGAGGTTCAAACTAGCTTTTACCAGACTCGGACTTGGACTGAGTAAGGTTTCTTTCTTCTACTTAGACTGCCTGATTCTATAAAATGATTTTAGTAGCTACAAACATTGCAGAATGGGTGGACGCACACAGAAAAACGTGCACACTTAAACGATGAACTCTTTTCAAAACAGCTTTAAACAGCAATATTTTGTTTCGACAGATTAATAAACTAATGTCTTTGCCTTGAAAGGAACCTTTCACATGACTAAATTTTTCAAACGAATGAAACTAATAAGAATAGGGTCCAATCTAGCAGCCTACTCCGTTGTAGGAGCCGACTGTTAAATATCATAATTGATTTAAAGGCATTTTTATGCTCTGGCTGCTACCGGTACCATCGGTCAGGTAGTCAGCTAACAAAGCGTTCTGTATACCAGTATGAATTATCCAAAACGTACTCTGAACCAAAATTTACGCTGCTTCTCCACATTTCTTTAAACAGAAAAAATCTGCTTTGGACTGATGGAAAGAAGATAATGTCAACGTGAAGCTTACGTACATTGCAGGTTTCATCAGAAAGAAGAAAGCAAGAAACATACTTGCTTTGTTCTAGGAGTAATTCATTACGGAATATTAATCAATGCGCTCAGTAAAACGTAGCTCTAAGAAACACTCAAAATGACTGAGGCGCACAGTTCCTGTGCAACGAAACGTGCTGGTTTTCATTGCATTTTACATCACGACATATCTTAGAAACCTAAAAATACTGGCAAATTGTAGATTACTAAGCTGTCAACAAACACTTCTAAAATTTCCTGCTTGTAGAAGACTGCATCCTTTAGCGGAGGGGGCACAACACAACAGAAATCCAAATTTACCACAGACTTTTCAGATTTTTTTCTATGACTACTTTCAATTGTGGCCCAACACCTTGTCTAATATTACTTAAAGGTATCACCTCATCATGCAGTTCAACACCTCTCTATTTCCACAGCTCTAATATCATTGTTTCCAAACGTATCTTTTTATTAATAATGCTGCTGTACTTTAAATGCTTGTCCTCTATTATTTGAGAAGCGACAAGAATAACGTGCATTAATGTAAAATTAGATTAAAAAAAAGTTCTGTTTTTTTATAATCTATAAATTTACAAAACTATAAAGAGCAATGTCATGACTTGAAAATGTACAAAGAGGGGAAGACGGTGAGGGGGAAACAGGAGGACGAATGATCCTACTTCAGTAAGTATTTAATTGATTCAATTCTTAAAGGAAAAAAAAAAAGTAGTAGCAACGGCAGGCGGCACCTCTATGCCAGTACAAAGCAAGAAACCTAAGAATTCAATAAATTCACTACTTAATTCCACACTTTGCCTGTAATTCCAAATGCAAACGGCAAATACTGATGGCCAGGCCCTTAGGCGTGGGGTATGTTTAACACGCCGAGGTCAGAAATCCATTCCACCACCACAAGGAGCAAGACCACATGCCACAGAAGCACTGTTTGTAAGTTTTAGTCACCTTTATATTAATTCACGAAAAGCACATTCCTTGAAAAAGCCTGGTGAAAGCTAGCACAAAATGAGGCTGGGCTACCAAATGGAACAGAAAAACGGAATCCCTGTGCAGTCATGCAACAACCCTCCCTCCTGCGTTGCAAACGTCATAGAAAATGGACAACTACGTAAAAAGTTAAGATGCCTTTTTGCCTCCCTAACATGGCCCTAGCCAAACCCAAAATGGTCTCTTCACCTATCAGATGCTGCTCCTCTGTTCTCTGATCGCAGAGGAGCGCGGTGAAATTCAAAACAGCGTTGTTGCAACTGGAGACTAACACAAGGACCAGGGGAGGTCTACACACGCGCCTTCCCCACAAGCCACGCTACAGAACTTGGGAAAAACTCCCTTCAGCTTACGATTTTACAAGCCGCCTGCATCTGAAACTCCTTCACCTGAAGGCATTCAGATACAGGCTTCCACGTTCACAACGGCAACACAGTTCACGCTGGTACGCTTAAAAATAAAAACAATGGCCACGGGCTTCTTCTCTAACAGCCCTACAGAGACCATGCTTTTGGTCTGACTCCTTAATCGTTGCTTTTTTTTTTTTTCTAGGAAGGAGTATTTAAAAATCAACCAAACAAACCACACGCGTGTTTCAGTTTATCACCACAGGGACACTCTCAGGCCTGAATTACTGCAAAATAACACTATAATTATGCCTCAATTGCACTAACTAATCTCAAACGAGCTTTTAAAAAACAATTCGAGGTTTACAAGAAAAGCGTTTAAAATGCATTCAAACGTTACCTAAATGAAAAGGACCTTTATTTATCCTTTTCTGACTTTAGTTTTAACCAGATTCCAAGGAAAAGCGTATCAGCTCCCGAACGGTGGGGTGACAAATCATAAACGTGGTTAAAAAGAAAAATGGGGCATTTAAAAATTAATAAAACACACGGGAAATTTTTCTAATTGAGGAGTAAGAGACGGGGAAACAACATCATCCTTTTGCACAAATCTTCGGCCACGGAGGCTGAGCGCAATCTAACGATCTTATTTACTCCAATTGTGTGCTGCCAACAAAACAATTACCTACGGCGACTTTTTAATTACAGATGTACCTAAATGCCTAGGAAAAAACAGGTTACTTCTCTCCACGTGAAACCGGAATCCCACTGAGCTCAACCAGCAGTGGCAGGCAGAGATGGAAGACAAAAATGGGTCTTACTTGGTGTACAAAGACATCAACTGGGGACTCCAAGGGGCTTCCTTCTCGGTTGCTCATGGAGATGAACCCGAATCCCATTCTCACATTGAACCATTTGCAATGGCCGGTTCCGTGCAAAACCTGGGATTCCTCCTCTTCTTCCTGCTCCGGCAACTTCCCGGGCTCCTCTCCACCTTTACTCGCCCCTGCTGAGGAAGAGGGAAAGGCAGGGGGTGGGGTGGGGGTGGGGGAGAAAAGAGAGGGGGGGGACAAGATGCAAAGCAGAGTTAAATTCTGGTAACGTCCTTTGGCCACCGTGTAAAGGAGTTACTACAGAGGAAACAGAAGGAGAAAGAAAAAAAAAGCGAACAAAACGCAATCAAAAGCAAACTGCGAAAAGAGCTTATTTTTTTTCCTAAATTCAAAAATAAACAACCTTCTCCCCGAAACGCGTTTAAACAATTAAAAAAATAAAATCACCAGAGGTTACGGAGAGGAAACCCCGTGCGCGGAGGCTCTCCCTCTCGCTCTGCACAGGGCAGCAGCCCACGTTTCGCTACATACGTGTATTTTTCCATTTAACTCCATCTTTCAGCCACATTACAGCGCAGAAGGCGATACTTTACTTGAGTATTGCTGCTTTAAGACCGATCCCATTGCTCAAGAGAAATTCGCAGCCAAATTAGTCTCTCGTTGCAGGGCGCAGGACCGGGGGGCGAGGGGGGGAGGCCGGCTCAGGAGGGGTGGAAGGGAGAGGAGAAGCCAAATTGGGGCGATTGCACAACTGGCTATTGCACACGCAGCGCGGAAACCACTATTTTGCAACGCGCATCCATCCCTCCTCGGAATAAACTTTCGATTAAAGTTGGGACAGGTGTACCAGCGTTTTCTCATCCCACCACCGCGGCTGTGCTTAATCAAACAGGAACAATTCAAACAATAGCCCCCTGAAAGCTTTTCGAGCCCTGAATCGGAGTGGGCGGTACGGAACAGTTTTGGAGAGCCGTAACAATGGGTTTGCAGCAAGCCCCCTTGCGCGGGCCGATAAAAAAAAGGGGAACGGCGAGAGGGGGGAGCCGGGGAGGGGGGGAGAAGGGGGGGAGAGGGGGGGGAGAGCGAGCGAGGCAGCGAGCGAAAATCAGAGTAAAACAATAGAAAAAAGAGAATTAACCTTCGGCCATGTTGCCCCACGGGCCCTCTGCTCCAAACTCGTGAGATGAAAACTTTCCCTTTGGCTCGAAGCGGTCTTCTGCATTAACCTAACATCCTGATTTTGAACGATCCCAAATTTCGCTCGCATGGTCTAATGTGCGTTCCCTCTTTGGATTTTCCCCTTTCTCTCGCGCTCGGTTTCTGGCCCCCTGCGCACACGTGACTTTGTCAATTACATGCTTTCTTGCTACTAATTTCGCATCGGATCCTGGAGGGGTTGGCGAGAGGCAGGCGCAGCCAATCGCCATTGCAAGCGGGCTGACACGCCGCTGTAATTTATGAATGAACGCCGAATTTCCAACGCGTCCTTTACTTTTTTTTTTTCCTTTCCCCCCTTTTTTTTCTTTTCCTTTTTTTTTCCTTTCCCCTTTTTTCCCCTTTTCCTTTTTTTTTCTTTTCCTTTTTTTCCCTTTCCCCTTTTCCTTTCCCCTTTTCTTTTTTCCCTTTCCCTTTTCTCTTCCTTTCCGCCCCTTTTTCTTTTTTTTCCCCTTTTCCTTTTTTTTCCCTTTCCCCTTTAACCCGCTCGCTTCTTCACGCGCCCGGCCGCCCCCCCCCAGCCCCCCAACCCCCTGGCGAGGGCCGCGGGACCCCGCCGCGCGGGCACGCGCGGGGCCAGGTGCGCGCGGACGAGCCGCCCCCACGTGCCCGTGCCCGTGCCCGTGCCCGTGCCGTGCCCACCCGTGCGAGCGGGAGCGCGCCGCGGGAGCGCGCTATCACCTCCGCCGGGCCGGGGGGCGCGCTTCGGGACATTTCGGGAGGGGGGAGGGGGAGGGGGGGGCGAGGAATTGCACTTCACAGGTTTCTCCGCCATCTCTTTCCGGGGGAGGGGATGTGATTAATGACTTCCTAAATAAGAGCCCGGTCTTCGAGCCCAGGGCTGGGGCGAACCTCAGGCGGCGGCGATTGTTCCCCGGGAGCGCGGAGGAGAGGGGGGAGGAGGAGGAGGAGGAAGAAGAGGAAGGAGGGGGCGCTACCAGAGAAAAGGATTTGCTAGAGAGGAGGAAGGCGGAAAAAAAAAAAAAAAAAGCAAGCCGGAGGCAGCAGACAAAGAGAAGACGCGCAGGGCTGCCCGGGCGGTGCTGCCTCGGGGCCGGGCCACCAGCGGGGGGGCCCAGCCCGGCGCGGCCGCCTGGTGCTGCCCGGGGCGCGCCCCCGCGGCACCCGCAGCCCGCCAGCCCCTGCCGCCCTGACACCTCGTAGGAGCGCGGAAAACAAAAGCGCAGCACACCACCGGCAGGCATTAAGGGAGCTCCGCTTTATTTCCCGCTCGTCGCCGTCAAGGTGTGAACGGAGCCGCGAGGCGCCGCGGCTGAGCCTCCCCTGCGCTCCCCACCCACCCGCAGCGCGTTTGCTGCGTTCGGGGGGCGGCGCGGCCGGGGAGGGCACCGGGACGGCACCGGGACCCCCCGAGACCCCCGGTCCCCCCCGGTGCCGTTTGCGCCCTTTGTCCCCGGGCGCAAGCACGCCCGGGTGGGCAGCGGGGTGGGCGCAGGAGCGGGCGGGCGAGGGGAGCAGCAGCTCCCAGTCCTGGCATTCCTGTGCAGTCCTCAACCGTAAATTTCCTACGGGTTATTTCAACAGAGGAGGTCGACTTCCTATGCTGACCCGCCCGGCGCGCCCCGGCAATACACCATTCCCCCGGGCTCGGAGCCTCCCTCCCCCCCCCCCCGCCTCGGCGATTATTTTACGATATTCAATCAGCTGTAATTGTATAGGCTCGGGTCTTACGGCCGTGACCATTTCTAATATGTAATAAATGTACGAGACGCCGACGCGCGTGAAACCCCAGCCGTGAAGGCGGCATCGAGGCTACCTGGCGAAAAAAGGCGTACGCCGCTGGCTGGGGGCGTGCGGGACGGCACGCTGCCACGGGGCGAGCCCTCGCCGACACCTCCTCAGAAAGGGGCAACGTGTTCTGCTCAACACCGTTTTCAAGGTCTTCAGTTTTTTTCAGATGGATTTATTCCACCAGCGTTTGGTAGAGAAATACCTCGGAGGCTCCAGTATTAGTTAAACGGCCACAAACATGCTGTTTGAGTTCATTATATATATATACATATTTAAAGTCTTTTGTTAGCAAGTTTCATTTAAATGAAAATTCATCACGACACGTTCTTCGATGAATAAATGAAAAACCAGGAAAACCGATCGCAAAATTATTTGATTGCAAAAATATTTGTTGCCACGTACTGGCACTGTAAAACAAATGGAGATTTTGTAAAATGGAGGGGGGGGATTTGCAAAGGGTCTTTACTGAGATTTTCAGGCCTCCAGTATTAGTGGAATTAAGGTTGGGGTCACTGGACTGGTTACTGGTGTCAGATGTTATCGACTCATTCATTTCCTGCAAGGGACATCAGCCTTTCAAGTTTTGTGGAAGGTAGAGAGCTGTTGCCAGCTGGGAACTCTCCGCGAAAAAAAAAAAAAGAGAGAGAAAGAAAGAAGAAAAAAAAAAAAAAGTAGAAAAGGAAGAAAAAGAAAGAAAACCAAGGAACACAAACATCTTACCAAAAATTCCAGAATTCATTCCCTAAGAATCAGCCATACATTTTTCGGAGGGGGGGGGGAGGGTTAGGGGGGAGCAAGAGGATAAAGGAGGAAAATCCTACAGAACACGCCAAAATGAGCTGAATGGTAATAGTTCACCTATCGAAAGCTATTTCTGTTCTTAAGTTTTGCTAAACGCATGCTAATTTGGTAAAGACAATTGCACGGAGCTGGATCATTGTCTTTACAAACGCACAGGAAGAGCTCACTTGAAACCCTGTAGCCAAGCGGTGCTGCTTTTCCCATCTGTCACCTTCCCAACACTTCTGAAGTCCCAACTCCGACGTCTTCTGTTCGGCCAAACAAAAACCGAGACGGATCCCTCCCCCCGTAAATACCAGCCCCGGGCACCACCCGAGCACCCCCCCGCGTGCCTCGGAGCCAAGCCGCGGGTTTTACACTTGAAAGCGGAGCTGCGGGGGCAGCCGCGCCTTCCCGTCTCGAAGCGGGCCGGCAGGAAAAGCCGGAGCCGGGAGAGCCGCCCCAGGGCCGCCCGGGGCGGAGAAGCCCTCCTGCCCTGCCCGCCGAGGTAGGTCGGGGCCCGGCGGCTGAGGGACCGAGCCGTGCCGGGGGCAATGTGAACCGCCCGACGGCGCGGCCGCCCTGCCGGCTGCGGGCAGCCCCGGGGGGCGCCTCCTGAGGCAGCGGCGCCTCCCGCCCAAGCCCCTCACCTGGGCACCGCCCGCTCAACGGCCGCGGCGGCGCCTGAGGCGAACCGCCCGCCCCGAGCCGCCCCCGCGGGTAACGGCCCCGCGGGTGGGGCCCCGCCGCCTCCCGGGGCGACGCAGCGCCTCGCCGCCGGCAGCTCCGCGCCCCCGCCCCGCGCATGCGCCGCCGCGGGCGGGCGCCCGGGGAAGGGCCGGGGCCGCGGCCCCGTGAGGGCGGGCGCGCCCCCGAGCAGCGCTCGGGCACGGCGCGGGGCAGCCCCGCGGAGGGGCCGGCGGGCGGCCGTCCCTGACGGGCTCCTGCCTCGGCCCGGAGCGGCGGGTACGTGGCGGTGGGTACCGCGTACGCACCCCTCACAGAGCTCGTGCGCCCTGCACAACGCTCACGGTACAACTGTGAAGCCTTTGGGTGAAATTAATGATTTTTTTTTTCTTCCTTCCAGAAAGATGCATCACTAGGGACGCGCTGTGAGGCAGCGGGACGCAAGGACTTCGGTTTCACAAAGTCAGCCGTGCAAGAAACTGTAGAAAAGACTGACCTGAGCCTGAGGAGACCTTCTTGAATGACCTCATCGTCTTCCGAGGAACCTAAAATCAGAGAGCCGGAGTCAGTGCTGTGCACGTTGTACCAGAGTACCATATTTAATTACCTCTTCTCCAGTTTAACGGCTCATTAAAAGGCCATAAAATGCCAGCGCATTGACTCTGTGAAGTGACCTGTAAACTTATTAACTGTTCCAGACTTACCTAGCTCATCAGAACCACAAAGAGATAACCAAGACATGGCATAAAACCCAGCCGACACTCTCTCCCCCTCTTCTTTTAAATCATCCTTAAAAGCATTGTCCCTGCTATAAAAGCTATGCAGCTGATGACAGCAGAGGGAAGAGACACAGATTTGCAGGATATTGGAAGGTGTTCTTTTCCTTTATCAATATTTAATCGCAATAGGTAACTTAAGAACTAGTGACTTGTCTTTACTACGCTTCAATTGTACAAATTAAGCACTTAGTCATACATTGTATATGATTAAAAAAAAATAGTAAGAATTACTCTTTGGCATTCTTCCATGGTCAAAATTGTAACTCATTGTGAATCTGTGAGTATCAATAGAAAAATGATTTCAGTTACATCCACTATAGAACTGCAGAGCAAAATTTGTGATAATGCTACATTCTAAGTCTCAAGAAGAACAAAAGCAATTAGTCATAAAATACAGATGTTTGGCTTTGTTGAAACTCCATGGAAAGTGTCTTTTGATCTAGCTAAGAAAAGTCTGACTAATTATGTACAATAATCAAATTGTAAAATATCATAGAGAAACCGAGTGCCACAGATGGTAAGAAGCATGGAGGAAAAGACCTTGTTTTTGAAGTCAGCTTGTTACTTCGGCTATCCAGTTTGTTTAATAAATGAAAGATGAATAGATAGGAGCATGCACAAACTCACCTGCTACACGCCTGTCCTCATCACCCACTGCTACCTTTTGATTAATCCACTTTAACTAAAACCCATACAAAGCACACCTTATTCTCCTGTTTGATGTAAGCCTGATTCTCTTAAGAAATCTGAGATTTGAGTTTTTCCCATTTTAAGAGCATGGCATGACTGTTACTCTTTTTTTTTTTCCCTAAAAAAATAGGATATCCCAGTAGGACTTAGCAAAGCCTGAAGAAGACTGGTCAAAGACAAATGAGAATCAAGTTTCTCTAACTTCCTTTTCCCCTACAGTCAGCTATCCTGAGTCCTTTACAAACGCCAGGAATTGGAAAATGGGATGGCACTTATCTTTCCTTTCAATGCAACAACAGTAGCAAGTGAAGTCTGTTCCTCTTCTTTTCTAATAACTAAGTTTTCCACAGGAATTGTGTGGACTTTTGCTTTGTATTGAACCTAACCCTGCTTTTACACCTTCCAGCACCAAAGCCCAATCTCTGTGCCTGCTTCTTTGTTCTGCCAACCTGTGGCTGTGTGGCTTTTGTGTCTTTCAGATTTACTTGCATTATTTATGCAACATAATGAAATATGCAAGCATAGAGTAAAGGATCCGTTCTTGGCTTTGACATGTAGTCTGCTTCAGTTTATGAAGGGATTAAAAATAAATATTTAGGGGAGTGGTGTTGGGACTCGAAGGGGGAAAGCACAGTTCTTAAAAACTGTAGCAGAAAACAGCACAAGTAAGTTATTCTTGTTTCCAGTATCACTATTCCAAAATATATGTTAAGCATTGCATATTTGAAAACACCATATAAACATGTGAGTAGAAGGGGGTGTAATTCTTTATTATTATTCTAATTAAGTAGAAGGGGGCATTTTTTTTAATGGTTATATAAAGTAGTTGTAATAAACAGCTTCCCAATAGGACACACAAAACTTGCCACAAGGGATGTTAGCGTAGAAAAGCCTGAACTCATGTAGGAACGAGATAGTTTAAATGGGAAACTGATTGGCATGTATTTTACTGTACCCTACTGAAAGTCATAAGAAGTCTGTCACACATAAATTGAAGCAAGTTTGGGTTGTGAAAGGACTGATGCTCAACTCTCCTATGCCTCCCTGTACCATACAAAATGGAAAAAAGTATTTTGGTATGTTAGTTCTGAAACTATCTTGGCATTTACATTAACTTTACAAATGTAAAAAACAACTGTTTAGGAATTATGTACAACAAGACATTTTTAGAGAAAAAGGTAACTTTGAAAGCAATCCAAACTGCATTCACAGTGTGCAGAAGGACTCTGTGACAATAGGTACAACAAATAATGCAGCTGAACACCACATGGAATTATTGCAGGCTAGGAAACACAATGAAAAGAGTTAAAGACACACTGACAAAGACAGTAGTGCACCTCCACCACATTACAGGTTGCACATTTTATAATCGACTTACTGATCTAACAGCTTATATTGTTTTTGACAATAAGAAGTTTTTGACAACTTCTTATTGGTCACTGGAAAATAATAGCAAGTTTATACCCAATTTGCTTTAAAAAATCTCTTTAATAAGCAGTGTTTTGATTTTCAGATCATAAAATTATTAGATTAAGCCAGTTTGCTACCTAAAAGATTCAGAAACATAAATTGCTTGTATGAAAGTAAAGCAGACACTTAGAGTTATCACATTTAAATAAGTTTTATGATTTTCTCAAAAAATAAGTCAAAATCATTTTTCAGATGTTAAACCTGCTTCTTCTGCAGGCAGTGGTAGCTAGGGGACTAGTTTCTTCCACAGAGTAAAGCCACCAGTATTTTTTTGAAAGAATGGATACTCTAAGAACTGTCAGAGTGCAGAATTTGAGAAAAAAAAAAAAAAGAACACCAATATTTCACGTTGGAACAACATTACAGAGAGGAAAGGAATAGGGGGAAACATGCTAATGTTAAGGGAGCTCTTTAGTAGAATTCATCAGTAGTGAAGACTTAAAATGATGAATGCTGGAAAGTATATCCAAATTTGAAAACCTTTTTATATAGAACCCTAGCATAGAAAGAGCACAAAATAATCTTTTTATTTTTACATTCTATTAACATAGAAAGCACATTTTATAATTAATAAACTTTGTTGTCTATCTTTTGAACCAGTCAAAAAAAAACAACCAAACAAAAAAAAAACACAATTAACCATTTATTCTTGTTGACAATTTTTGGCAGCACCATGCATGTAATACTTTGATTTCAAACATCACAAGGAAGTGTTGTCTTACACTCTGAATTAACTTATTTTAAGAATATTTACATGTTTTTTTTAAAGTACAGTTTGAAATAATGGATTTGGTCCTGAGGTGTTTTCATTGTTCAACTCTCATTTTCAGCTCTCCTGTTTTTGTTTCATTAAGTAAAATACTTAGAATAGACTAAAAAAAGGTCCTGGAGTTGGACACTCGACTGTCAATGTCCTTACATAATCACAGGAAAAAAAAAAAGTTCTCACAATTTCATTTAGCCTAGTCAAAATTTGTTTTCTTCCACACTTGTTAGTCCATTACAGTATTAACAAGTCAATATAAAAGCAAGTGCATGTGAGAATTTCAAACATCAATGCTGAAACATTTTAAAAGTGCTGATTCAAGAAAATTCATTAAACAATAGCAAATGAAAATCCACCCTTTCTGTTCTAATTGGACCCTGTTCTGTAACTGATCCAAAGTGGTAATTATGGTTTGAAGTAAATAAAATTGCTTGGTAATAGCTGAGGTATGCTTTGCCCAGATGTAAGAGGCGGCTAAGCATAGCCTAGTTTTTAAAAAAAGGCAGCACACACTTTTTAAGACGAAACATGCAGTTATGCGACTTTTAGCTGCCTGTAAGATTGTCATTTGACTACAGTGGGGACAGGAACAGAGAAAGGTAAAATGTGCTTCCAGCGTTGTTATGAATCTGATTCTTTTGACCAATACAAAAGGAATACCGAATCACACTGTATCCGATTTAAAGCCATTGAAACCCTGCCAACTATATAAATAGGATCAAAGTTTTTCTTTAAAATGTAATACTATTGTTATATCAATATAGGCAGTATTTTAGCATTAAAAATATTTAGGATCCATTTAGATTAAAACTTTAATACCATATTAAAGGAACACGGTGAACAAGATTATTTTGACTTAAGAATTGAAATTAGATACATGGTTCTCATCTTAAGTGTATTTGACTTAGTATAATCTAATTTCATACACTGCATTTAGATGTACATAGGTTAAGCAACTGAATTATTTTTTAAAAAGTAGAATAAGTAAGTTTCAACCAATGTTTTGTAAGATTCAAAGATGAAATTTTTGAAATATACGATTATTTAAAAGAATTAACACCTCTACTACTGCTCTTTTTCCTGCTTTGTTTGTATTTGCAGTATTTTGTTCCCCATTTACAGTTACCATGGGGTATTTTGAAATTGCCTCAAATTGATTTACTATGTGTTCTGTATGTTCCAAAGCAAATGGAATTATGAGAAACTACCTTCTGATTTTATTATTTTGTTTTCAGGGTGATTTTTTAATATTTAAATCAATTACTTGTTAAGGAAAAATCCTTTGGAAGCCACAAGTCTTAAGTCATAGATAGATGAACATATTTTTCATAGTTCAATCATTAACTTATTTTGTAGTTATTTATGCATGTGAAAAACAACGTACTTTGTAAGTTTACAAGTAAATAATAAATTCTGTTTGCAAACAAAACAATACTATATAAAGCCCTGAAGATATGTATTTTAATGGTCAAATAAAGAAAGATGTGTACACCTACTATGGTAACAAGGTAAATTAAATTTTTATTTTTTTAGTTAAAAAAAAAAAAACTTTTCCCATTGTTCCTGGTTACACCATATTGAATATGTATTGTTCACATTCAGTGTAGAAATACCACATTTTTAATCGAGAATTCTATGTGCTTTTTCTCAATGCAAAGCATTTATTTAACCAAGATTAAAAGTGTTCTATAAACAAACTGTATAATTTACAACTTTTGTTTAGGTTACAAAAATACACTTGCCAACTAAGAGTTTAGTATCATCCCATCGAAAGTGATTGCACTCCAACAAGTTTTATTTTAAAAAATATTCTGCGGGCTTTTATTTGTTTTTATAATAACTTTAGTATGGTCTCCTCTCAGAGATTTTTTACATTAACCAAATATTTGTTTTCATGGAATTTTCCCTTAATCTTTGACATATCCTTCCCTCACACATAATCTTTGTTTTATTTTTACATTCCATTAACCCACTAAACACAGAATTTTATTTTTGATCACTGAGTTGTTATTTGAGAATGTTAATAGATTTAAATATGCCTTTTTTGTCGTATTTTTTTTATCATAATGAGCTAATATGAACATTGAGACTTAGCAAAGAATAAAATGATCAAACCAAAGGATATACACGTGAAACAATAGATCAGTGTCTGTATTTTAAACACCAACATTAATTTTTAGATTAATCATAGATTGTGCAGGGTATATGGTACTTTTCTGATTTTAACTGGAGTTTACAGTAGTCCTATACATCAAACCTTCTGAGTCACTGTTTAAAACAACCAGGCAAATAAAGTAATGCAATGGTCGTTTTTTTTATATATTTTAGTGTAGATAGTTTATTAATTCAAACCAGAAAAAAGAACACAGGAATATCAGTGGTATATAACTAAAAAGTCATGATCTTTAAAATCAAAGTTGAAAATATTTAAAAATTAGTGCACACGTCAGTGAATTTGTGCAGGAGATAGTATCTGCAAGAAAAGTAAAAACTTACTATGCGACACAAAAATATCAGAGAGGATACAAATTTTAACAGTATGAGTTGTGGGCATTATCATAGGTGTTACAATATTGCACCTGGTGTAAACAAGTATCAAATGTTACCTATAGAACAGTTGTTAAATATGCTTAGCATATTTAGGGAGACTGGGTTTAAGGTATATGTGGTATTATTAGTGGAAATATTGAAATAACGCCTTCAAACAGTTAAGAATCCCCAATCTTAAGTAGTGAAAAAATACAACGCTGCTTATAATGAAATGATAACCACATATATACATACTAGTTAAGTGAAGAGTCTGTGCAGTTACTGGACACTGACATGGAGAATGCTGCAGACTGGAAGCTGGATTTTTGGGAAGGGAAGTGCTTTGCTAGGAACAATAGGTATGCTCACCAATGCCAAAATGCAAATACCTGCAATGTAACTACATTGAAATCGTAGTATCTATCCCTGGAACAGACTTCCTTTGGTAAGACCACTGAAAACACACAGAACGGCTACTCTTTTCTTCTCAGTTCTCAAGTATAAACACTAAATACAGACAGTAGATTATTAAATGTTAGATTAGGAAATTGATGTAAATATTTAAATTTAGACAAACCTGCATCTGTCAGTAACAGTGGCACATATTCAGGCTTAAGCCACATTCAAGAAAGGAGGGAATTGTGTAAAACCACCTCTATTTCCCTGTTAAAACCGACTAGTTAAATATTACAGTCCTTGCTTTTCTGTATAATTAAGCTTTTGTTCAACCGTGAAAAAACTAGAAACTGATTGCTTGAAAATGAGCTGCGTGACCTTTGTCCTGGTTTGTCACCTTTGACCTTTAATTTGAAGACCCTGGGTATCAATTCATTCTATTTTTAGAAGCAGCATGTTAAAAAGTCCACGCGTTTTTAAATTTTTTATCCTCACGTATGAAACGTCTCGGGTTGTTTTTCTTTTCCTGACGTCTACACGGCAAACCAGGGGGGTGCATTCGGCTTTTATTATGCAACCGCATTACACGCGGCGTGCAATGACAGCAAATGAACACTTGTCTGTGCGGTGGAAAAACAAACCAACCTTTTTTTTTTTTTTTTTTTCCGTGTAGCAGAGATGCCGAGGCGCGTTACAGCGCATTTAGAAAAATAAAATGACTCCGGACCGCACGCCTTTCAGAACGCAGCGTCTCTTTTCAGCGGAAGAAAGGAGGAACGCCTGCGCCTGCGTTCCCTCGGCCCGCTCTCCCGGCGGTTACCCGGTGCTCGCCGAACCCCCGCTGCTCTCGAGGTCCCTTTCGCGGCGCCCCTCCACGACCCCGGCCCGCGGGTCGAAGCAGCGCGCGGCAGGCGCTTGCTTGCGGCCGCCGCCCGCCCCTACCAGCCCAGCCCAGCCCAGCCGAGCAGCCCGGCGGCGGGGCGCCGTTCAGCACTGCGGCCAGCGACAGCCGCCGGCCGAGCCCAGCCCAGCCCGACGGGGCGGGCACGGGGCCGGCCGGCGGGCGCAGCCCCCCCCCGGGAGAGGAGCCTGCAGGCGGCGGGAGCCCAAGTCCCGTCGCTCCCCGGCGCCGTGCGGGGACGCGGCAGCCCGAGGCTGAGCGCTGCTACAGGCAGCAGCCGCTCGGGCCTAGGAGGGAAGCGCTCTGGGTCTTTTTTCCTTCGTGCGTTTGTCACTGCTCTTCCTCTCCTGAAACGCTAATGCACACCGGGTGATGCGTTTCCAGGTGAAAATTAAAAACGAAGCTCTGCTGAAAGTGAAGGCACGTGCCTCTCGCAGAACGAGTGTTCAACACAAAAGGCAGCCGTTTCCATCGCAGCAACACAGGCGCAATTTTTACCACTCCTGTTCCTACTGCACAGGGTAACATCAGCCCTGGTCACTACTTCTGCCACTGCCTACAGGGTTTGTTTCACTACAGCAAAGGAAACTTGGCTTCCCGGTGTATTAATAATTAAGGTAATAATTTAATTCAGTATTGATTCTTACTACTCTATACCGAGGGGAAAAAACATTGTAATTCTTTAAAGAACTAGGGCTTAGTTGCCTATCTTATCAGTCGTCCTCCAAACAAGCCTGACAGTGCTGTCTCCCCTGGAGTTTCCTTTCCTTTTTTTTTTTTTTTAAAGTATGTTTTAAAAAATAAACCACTGTTGTAGTTTTGTAAAGCAATGCCTGCAGGTATCAATCTAATAAGCAGTATTGCTCTTTAATGCAATATTGTATCCAGATATTTAAATTAATTACAACCAAATTTAAGTATAATTGTTTTCTTAATAACCAATGCCTTGTTTGTGACAGGACGTTTCTCTATACCTGTAACTATTAACAGTGCTTGCGTGCAAGATGTGAAATTCCAGAACAGCCTGCTAGGTGGGAGAAAAACAACCCTGCGTACGGCCTATTTAAAAAGAAAAGCAGGATATTTATGTGAGGGAAAACTGTAAAATCTTTGGTCGAATTGGCAGAGTATCACTGCGTCTCCCTTCCCCATCACTGGGAGAATGTCATACACAGCTTATTAGCAGGTGTGAGTAAATTAACAACTGGGAAGAGAAAAACAAGCAAACGAATCAAATCTCTTTAGGTAATATGTTTATCAGATTAGAGTGGGTAATTCCCCCGTGTTAAAACAGAAAGAGATTTGAAATTAACCTGGAGCTGTCAGCCCTGTTCTGAGCGTGGCCACATCTCATCCTGCGGCTCGGACGAAACAGCCCTATGGGCTGACGCCGCGATGCTCGCTCACTCCTGAGCTAACCCACCACCGACGTCGCCCTGACTCGCCGCGTGATTTACCCGCTGCCGCCCGCTCGCTGCATCTCAGCAGGGTCGCAGGTGCTCGGCCAGACCACGTTAGACGCGCACCAGGCGAGAACACCATTGTGCTCCCCCAGCAGCAGCAGCAGCTTCGGCGGCGAGCGCCGCAGGCAGCCGGCCTCGTCCACGCCCGCGGAGCGGGGCGGCTCCGCCCGGCTCGCACGGTGCCGGCGGGCACGGGGCAGGGCCGGCGTTGTCGGGGCGCTCTCGCCCTCGGCGCCGCGCGTGTCCCCGCCGCGGACACCTCCAGGTCAGGACCGGCGGCGCTGCGCGGATCCCGTTACCGGCGCGGCGGCCCCGCTCCCCCCGCCCGGCCACCCGCCGCCGCCCCGCTCTGCCCCCCCCCCGCCGCCCCTCGGGGCCGCGGTGCCGGTGCCGGCGGCCACCCGGGGCCGGCGGCGGAGCGGCAGGGAGCCATTCAAAATGGCGGCCCCGCTCGCGTTTAAACCCCGCGCACGGCCCCGCCCCGGCCCCGCGGCCGGTTACCGCTGCCCCCCCACCCCCCCGCTGCCCCCTGGGGGCTGAGGCGCCGCCCGGCGGACCCCGCGCCGCCGCCGCCCTCCTCCCCGGCCGCTTCTTCCTGCGCGTGTCCCCCCCCCCCCCCAGGTTCCCGGGGCGGCCCCCGCCATCCCGTGTCGGCGGCGGGGCGCGGGCCGCCCCCTGGCGTCGGGCTGCCGCAGCGTCCCGGCGGGCCGAGCCCGAGCCCCAGCCCGGCAGGTGCCGGGGCGCGGAGGAGGAGGATGGTGGGGGGGGGGGGTGCTCGCTTACCTCCCGCGCGCCATGGTGGCCGGGCTCGGCGGGGCGGCGGCTGCCGCGGCGGGGAGGCGGGCGGAGGGGCCGGGGGCGCGCACCCACCGACGGGCGCCTTCCCGAGCCGCTGGGGGAGGACGCAGCGGAGGACGAGGAGGAGGAGGAGGAGGAGGATGAAGAAGAAGGAGCCAGCCGGCCAGGAGGGGCGGCGGGCAGCCGCGGCCCCAGCGCTGCCTCACGCCGCAGCCGCCGCGCACCTGCCCGCCCGCCTGCCCGCCGCCCTCACGGGCGCCCGGCGGCTGCGCGCGGGGGCGCTCGAGGGCAGCGGGAGCCCGCGGGCGGGGCGGGGCGGGGCGGGGCCGGGCTGGGCCGGGCCGGGCCCTCCCGCGGCCCCCGGTGCCGCCCGGCCCCCGGTGAGGGCTGAGGTGTGGGGGGGTGGGCCCTGCCCGGCGGTGCTGGGGGCCGGTGGGTGCAGGGCTGGGTGCCTGGGGAGTGCTGGCCTCCGGGCACCTGGAGCTGGTCAGGCAGGATGGCGTCCAGGTGGGGTTCGGGTGTCTCCAGGGAAGGAGACGCCTCAGGAGAAGGCTCAGGAGAAAGCCTGGTGTCACGCCAGGTGGCACAGCTCCGTTTAGGTTTATTTAGAAGTAACTCTAGGAAACTGCCCTGTTCGCGTTTCCCAGGTGAAATTTAAGTAGCCATATGTTGCTAGTGCTCCTCGTGTTTGGCTATGCTACCTAAAATTTACTGTGCGCTCTCCGTATGGGCAGGTGTGTATGTGTGAAAATAAAAAAGGAAATCTAGCTTAATACCTAGCTATATTACCCTAGCACAGGTCTAGATACAGTTTGCTAATAGGTTGAAGATGTATGATCTTTTCTGGAAAACAAACCAACCAACCAACCAAACCAAAACAACAACAACAACAACAAAAACAAAGCAAAAACAAACAAACAAAAAACCCACAACAGTCAGAACTTAATTTCTCATTTTTTCCTTTACCTCCAATAGATGAGGAAAAGTTCCTTCCTGGTATTTCATCTGAGACATTTTTTCAGTTAAAGCAACCTGCCTACCTGCTTTGCTTTTGTGCCATCATCATATGGCGTAGTCTACTTTTATAGCAAGCTTGTATAAAACAAGTTATATATGAAAAATAAACAAAATTGAACTCTTTCAATAAGTAACTGAACTGCAAACAGCTTGAAGGACTGCAAAAACACATGCTTTTCTGCCACGTTCCATTTCTCAGCTTTTAGTTACTGTGCTCGTTTGTAGGGTTTCCCCTGAGAACTTGGCGGAAAAATTGTTTCTTCTGATGCAGATTAAACAGATCTATACATTTTCATGAAGTACGAGATCTTTTCTTAAGGTGATCTGTTGATGACCTGCCACCACTGGTGAAAAAGCACTAAAGATATTTTGCAAAACAAAAGTGCTTGAAAAAGCACTTCTAATTTTCATGCTATATATCCCACTCAAAGCAAAACAAAATATTTAGCCTATTTGTGCTGTACTGCTATCCAAAAAAAAAATCCCTGGAATAATACATGAAAATGTGTCATAAAATCATTATATATATATATATATATTTCTAGTGAGGATTGCTAAAGCCTGTTCACTTTAGGAGAAAAAAAAAGAATGAAAAACATTGAATAAATGGTGCTGTTTTCCATTTTTTAACTGTGCCTCCCACTGAACATTTGAAAAGCAGGAACCAAGATGCTGATCGTGGGGGGGAAATTTCCGAGGTTCCGGATAACACCTTTTTTGGGACCTTCCTGGGTTTCTGGAGAGTGGTCCAAAGCCAGTGCTTGTAGACCGAGGAGGATTGCCCCTATTCCATTCCCGTTGCCGCTCAGAGCAGAGTGCCTGCACTCATGTTATCCTGCAGAGTCTTTTGCTCAAACCATATTTTGCTCAAACCATATTTTCTTTCCTGACAGTATCATCTCCAAACTGCCAGCCCCTTCGTTAGTCGTGCTTTATGCCAGCTTAATTGGGGTCTGAGTAGGCACTTCTGGAGACTACCTATCGTTTTACCTACAATATTTTATGAACTGTTATTGCTTATAGATGGGTGTGTTTTTGTCAGCCATTACTAAAATTGCCTAAAAATTTCCCATTGTACGACAGTTTTCCAGTTACTTACATCTTCGGCAAGCTAGCTCTTTGGTACGATTTTTTTCCATGCCTTCTGTTGCAGGCTGTTTACATTTTTCCTAGTAATTTACAGGAGGAAGATTTAAAAAAATAATTTTTGTCCATGCTGAGATGTTATTTTCTTCAAAACGATCTAGTGGTCCCATCCTTCAGGGCCAGAACTCCGGTGTTAAGGCAGGAAAATGCCTTCTGTTGTTTGTGTGGGTGCTCTGTCCAGATCTGGCTGAGCTGTAGCCCTTTGCCTAACTGCAGTTCGCACGTGCGGAGAGGCTTTCTGAACAGCTACAATCTGCAGAGATCTGCCTGGAACTCAGAATACCCAAGTCACTTTCAACACTCAATGGTCTTTTTAAGTGAATGGGTACAGTTCTCGTGCTCCCCCTTCCTTGTACTGTAGCCAGGGCTACAGGATCTCAGACAAAGCTTTCCATGGATGCTGTTAGCTGCTACTTCGCTTGAACAGGTTCTTGTGCTGGAACTGAGAACAAGGGATCTCTCTGCTTTGTCCTTTTAGTGACCCTTCCTGCTGGCACCCTGGAAGCATGAAGGAAGAAGCTGTTTGAGTCAAATGGAAAAAAAGACAAATGCCAGGCCACGATGAGGAAAAAAAATAAGAGAAGGGGTCTCCTGAGGTCAGGATTGTACAAGGGGTAAGAAGCCAAGTCTAGAGACTGGAGACTCACTGGCCAAGAAGGTTTCACCTCATATCAGCGTGTTTGTTTGCCAGCGTTGTGTAATTCACAATATGTGAAGTATGAGTTGCAGAAGACCAGGTTATTGTTGGCTGGAAGAGATGTCACCAGCATCTGTGGGAAGCAGCAGCATCTCCTCTGCTAGGTTGTGAGGGCAGGGATAGGGGGAGTGTGTGTGAGGGAGACTGACTGCAAAACCACAAGGGAAGCGTGGGAAGTTTGTGGGAGATCAGGATACACTGAGAGAAGGAAGAGGAGGAGAAAAGGGGGCTGGGAACACAGTGGAGAAAGAAAAGAAGGTTTAGGTGCTTGTCTGGAAAATGGGAACTGAAAACTGTAGTGAAATGGATTTGATAAGGAGCAGCAGTAAACAGAGGTGGGACAGAAATGTGGAAAAAACTTGAGAGTGGAACCAGTTCGTGTCTGGTGTGGCAGGGTCCTGGGAGCATCCCCCTCCCAGGGGTTTGGCTGCCCTGGCTCAGGGCCAGCTTGGCGATAGTGTAGCTGGTAACCTTGAAAGAGCAAGCCAGGAGAAACCCTGGTGAGGGCCTGCTGCCCCAGGAGCTGTTTTTAAGCGGAGGCTGTAGCCCTTGTTTGCAGCAGGAACACTGGAACCAGGAACATTGCCGGGCCCTGCTGCTCTGGACCCTGGCTGGTGACGGACTTGACCTCAGTCTTCATCCCCATGGGCTCGTGTGGACCTTTTCCTATGGCTTCATGTCCCACCAGCACAAATGTACAGGGTTGCTCCTTCCGCTTTGACAGTTACATAGCAGATACACACCCTAAAGGTCTCAAGCTTGGTGAGAAATCATGGTTACCATATACTCCGTATAAGCCCATATTCACTGAGTTTTTATAAACACATCAAGTGTAATGTAAAGCTCAAACAAAGGAAAATTACTACAGTTGCAAGCTTAAGTGTTCCCTGCATTTTGGCCGCAAAATTGATATAAAATGTGCTGTAGAAAGACTCTGATGAGGGTCTTGTTTTCTGTTCCCTGTTTTCTTCCCCCAGAACTGCTCGGGCCTCATTGAAGGTCCAAACTGGGCTGCGTGTCATGGCTAGCAATGGCTATACGCAGTTACAGAACTCTCTTTTTTCTCCTTTTAGCCATTAGTCTCCTTCTTTGCCCTTTGGGATTGTTCTAATTTTTTAATGACCCAATGAAAATGTTAGTAACAGAGAAGTTTCCTATTTTTCTTCTGTCTTCCTCCTGTTTTATTTGCTTTTGCCAGTGGGGCTAAAGAAAGGAAGTGATTTTTTTTTTTTTAAATTAGTTTGGAAAAGCTGTGCCAAAATACGCTGCTCTGCTTTATTTTGTGGCCTTGTGAAAATCAAGCAGCATTTTATGAAGCTTTAAATTTTAATACAAGATCCTCACGAACATTCAATTCCCAAATCTAGAGAGATGTCTAAGCCCATGAGCATTCAATATGGTAATCAGAGAAAAATGTTTTATCACAAATGCCTTTTTGTACATTTACTTAGTTGCAGCCAAGTCAATTGCATTTCAGTCAAACTTTTATTACTGGCACACTAAGAGCACTCTGCCAAGTCTCAACGGTTGACTTCAGACCTTTTTCTAAGCCTCTAATATTTACTACCCTTAAAAGACTGCATTTAATTCCAAACCAGTAGCAATTTTGCCTTCTTTCAATGAGAGATCATTTCTTTTCCTGGCCCACTGGCTCAGCTCTGCTAATTGGAATGGAAGCTGAGGTTATGCTCATTATGTAAGTCGGTGCAGCAACTGAGTTGGGGATGTCAGAAACTTGCCAAGGCATCAACTGATGATGGGTTGATCAGGAGGATCAGTATTCAGCTTTTCATCTAATGCTCATTAAAAGCAAGAGCAATAGCAAAGAGCCCCTCCTGGCGTAGTATGAGGGATTTACGGGAAAGCTGAGTTGGTGCCTAGGATTTTCGGACTTAAACAATTATTTTAAAAGGGCCACAGTCACGTTTAAATACTGTTTTTAGGAATTCACTGACATATACTTGGCAAAACATTAAGATTTTAATGCTTTTTAAATCAGTATGTATAGCCTGTAAGAATAACAGTCCTAAGAAAATGTTAGCTCAGTGTTAGGAATGAATTTTATTTTGTTATGACCGAGACTGGTCTGTGAGTTTTATTGCATTACATTGTATGCAGTTTTCATCAACTCAGACTGTCTGGATCCTTATAGCAGCTTGATTTAAGGAGTTTGAACTAGTTTCCTTGGGGAACCGCAGGCTCAAAAAATTGAATTGTTTGCTGGTATGAAAAAATTACAGAACATTTTTCAAAGTATACAGTGGTGTAGAAAGGAAATGATTACTTGGAGTTGGGGGCGTAGAGTGCAAAAGTGCCAGCTTCATGATTCTGTGGGTGGTAAGCCACAGCTGGTTTCTACATTTACTTTGTTTTTTTCATCTACCTTTATTCCAATCACGAGAGCTAATTACAGTCATTCAGGTCAGCATTGCTCTGTTCTAGTGAATACTGAAAAAAACAGGTAGAGAAATTAACAAGACTGAGAAGGAGATGCTTCCCTGAAGCTCCACTGGACTAGGATAACAAAGAACTAGACCAGTAATTTCCAAGTGCTCATTTTCAGTGTCTCTTCTATTGTTAATCATGAATTTTAAGAGTGAAACCTTAATTGATAAGCAAGGCTTAAAGTGCTCAAAAATATTGTCTCAAAAATTAGAGTGTTTCACTCCTGTCTTATGTCTGCCACTTCAGTGAGAGTCAACCAGAATTTACTCACAAATTAATTGCAGAAGTGCACCATGTTGCTAAAACTGTGTGAAATCTAAGCTGATTAAAATGTAGAATGCTTTCATATAGGAGTCTCCCTTCACATTTCCCATACCCTTTTAATTAAAAAAAAAAAAAAAAAGACGAAGATAGAAGCACAGTGATTAAATAGATTTTGATTTTTTTTCTGTCTTTCTTCAAAAGTCAGTGTAGTCTAAGTCCCACTGTACTTGCTGTCAGAGCTAAACTGAAAACATTAGGCAGAGTCTAAATAAAATGTGAGTGGGGAAGGAAGCACAGTATGGAGATCTTAGCAAATCCTACTTATTTAATCTTTTAGGTATGAAAAAAAAAAAAAAGATAACAGCCAGAGACAAAAATCATGGAGCGAAAAGAGACAAAAATGTTGTCCTTGGCCAAAGCTGAGCTAGGAAGCAGAGGATCAGCTTGCTGTGGGAACAGGAAGATCTCGGGACTTTTTCCAGCAGATCCTGGAGTATAAATAACGAAGGCGCGGCTGAGTCTCCAAATAAAGCGAACAAATCAGTTAGCCACAGAATGGTGATGGAGGCAAAGGTTCTCTGTGCAATCAGGGAAGAAACACTGCTGATGAAAAGGAGGGCAGGGAAACTGGAGCGTCAAAAATCTGACAATCACTGAAGGACCGAGTAGCGTGAGTTGATGAAAGTGCTGAAGAGAAGACTCCACGCCAGAGCCAGGTGGAAATGGGGGAAGAAGGGACACAGGACTGGCAGTCAGCAGCTGGAAAGCTGGGTGGTGAACTTTGAATATGTTAAAAAACGTCCAGCGGTCTGGCATTTTCTCTCTCAGAGACAGAGCAGTGGCACCACGTGACAGGTACTCTGAATTTATTAGGCTTAATAATGTAGGCTGCTGAAGTGCAGAGCTAAATCCCTTGCTAGAAAAACTCCACTGCAGGCAATGGAAGTATCAAATAAATTATTGTGGACCCCCAGTACCGCAATTTATAGAGACTGATGCATGTTTAAGTAGCCAGGCGTGTAAATTTTAGCTTTAAGCCCGGTCCTTTCCCCAAGCGGTTTTTGTACTTTAGCAATGCATCATTCATCTAAGGAGCTGAAAGCTGCTCTTCTGTGTGTTTCTTCAAGTGCCATGCTCAGTTTTCATGTGATAAAGTATCCCCTCCTAATCCTAGCTCTATTTTAATTTATCAAAACACATAGACCTGAGCCTCCAATTCCTCTTTTATTATCAAGAGATGAAAATGGTAGTGATACAAATAGAAGGAGAGAAGATTTTTGCATCCTTGCACATGATTGATTATTCATGCTGGAAAATACCACCCAATAAACAAGTGTGGAAGAATCTAATTGTCTGTGAATTATTTTGGTAAAAAACATTCATGGCTCAACTCATATATCATTTTCATGTTATTTATTTGTGCCCACTTGTGACCCTCATTAAAGAAATAGTTGCAGGTGACCCAGTATTAACAGAAGAACGATCATTTCCTGTGGCCCAGTTTCATGAATGCATTATCTTCCTTTAAACCTAGATTTCTGCATTGGGGAACAATAACATACCAGTGCTGCCTCATGGAATCTGCCTCAATTACCATGACCTTTGGTTTGCTCAACCATTTGCTTCCATTGTTAATTATACATGCATTATAGTTTGTATAGAGGAGATACTTTGATCGTTATTAATCAAGTTTACTTTCTTTTAAAGAAAGGAGAAAATATGGAGAACCCATAAAAGCAAACAGACGAGCCCAGAAAGAAGTAAGGAGATGGAGCATTCACGAGAGAGATTTAAAACTGGACTCAGTACAGCCTGAAACAGTGAAGAGATACAATGCAAGTAGGAGTAAATCAACTAATTCTTGGACAAAGCCAAAGATGTTTACTGTTATACATAGTGCTTTAAGGTGGTGTAGTTTTGGTTTTGTTTGTTTTTGCATAATCAGGTGTAACATCAGTGAAAGATTACAGATCAACAACCCTCTGAATGACAGGTTTACGATATTGGAAAATGGGAAGTTGCTGGGTTCTTGCAAGACACCATCTTTTGGTCCTGACTTGGAGGATTTATTTCTCTTAATTTCACAAATAAGAGTACAGTTTGGAAGAGGATGTTGTCTGGATGACATGACACTACCCTCAGAGGTAGGTCTTGGTTCTTCTCCCAGGTCTGAACTCTTTTCATAGGGACAACTGCTCAAGTCACAGTTCGAGCCATTCTTCAAGCTGGAAGGGCCACTGGAAAAACCATTCTACCTCAAGCTGATTCTGGCCCAAATGTGTGCCTTCCCTCATGGGGAACTGTCCTAGAGAATGGACTTGGCAGAAGTATATTTTTTTTTCCCATCTAGATGATTTTTACACACAGGTGATTTTTCATCTAGGTAAGTCCCATGGTTGTGGTTCACTGCGCAAGGGAATGAGAGCGATTTGGGTGGGAAGAGGGAGAAGACAACCCCATTTAGTATGTCTGATTTGGCTGTGTTCATCAGGTGGGAACAGAGCTATCAAAGGTTGCTGTGGACATCAACTTAACACTACCAAGTCCACTACTAACTGCATCCCTAAGCACCACAGCCACATGTTCCTTAAATACCTCCACGGGTGGTGACTCCAAGTCCCTGGGCAGCCCATTCCGATGCCTAAGCACCCTTTGCATGAAGAAATTCTTCTCGATATCCAATCTAAACCTCCTCTGGTGCAATGTGAGGCCATTTCCTCACATCCTGACACTGGATATCAATGAGAAGTGCCTTCTCCAAGCTAAACGACTAGCTCAGCCTCTCCTGCATGACAGGTGCTGCAATCCTCTAATCATCTTAGTGACCCTCCGCTGGAGCTGCTCAACTTCTTATACAGATATACAGGACATCAAACATATGCCTTTACTGGGTGACAATCACCTGGTGTAAGTGCATACTTCAAATATTTGACATCGCTTAGCAGCTTGCAATGCCCTTCTTACGCTTACAAATGTTTTGATGACTTTTGCTGCTTCATAACCTGCCGTATATAGGAGTAACCAGGGAATTGCCTTTTCCAGCTTCTCTTTATACACTCATTGTTTCTAGGAACCCCCCCAAATCAATGCCAATATTTTTTCTTCCTGGTCTCTACTAAGTTCCTTTGAGCCTGTAGGATTTTATCAAAGATTTGGTTTTACTTTTGAAAGGAGAATTAGAAAAGACCAGAAGAAAATAGGCCAAGAGGAATCCTACAAGTTCCACTAAGACAAGTGCCAAGTCCTACAGCTGGGGAGGAATAATGCAATGGGTCAGCATATGCTGGGGGCTTGCTGCCTAGAAAGCACCTTTGCAGAGAAGGACCTGCAGTCCTGGGGGACTCCAAGTTAAACATAAGTCAGCAACGGACTCTTGCAGCACAGAAAGCCAACAGCATCCTGGGCAGCAGGATGCAAGGAGCACTGCCAGCAGGTCAAGGGAGGTGATCCTTTCCCTCTATTTAGTACTGGTGAGGTAAGTCTGGAGTATTGCATCCTGTTTTGGGCTTCCCAGTACAAAACAGACATGCTGGACTGAGTCCAGCAAAGTGCCACAAAGATGATTAAGAGATTGGAGCATCTGCCATATGAGGAGAGGCTGAGAGAGCTGGGGCAGTTCAGCCTGGAGAAAGAAGGCTCAGGGGGGTCTCATCAAGTAGAGAAGACAGGGCCAGCTCCTCTCAGTGGTGCCCAGTGAAAAGACAAGAGGCAATGGGTATGAAATGAAATACAGAAAATTCCATTTTAACATACTCTGAAGATGATCAAAGGCTGGAACAGGTTGCTCGGAGAGGTTGTGAAGTCTCCACCCTTGGAGACCATCAAAATTTGACTGCACCCAGCCCTGGACACCCTGCTCTGAGTGACCTTGTTTTGAACAGAGGGGTTGGACTAGATCATCTTCAGAGGTCCCTTCCTACCCAGGTGATTCTGAGATTCTGTGATCTATGAAATAAAGCAAGCCATGTACAAGGCGTCACAGTAGTTAAATGTTATCCTAAATGAAAGGGAAGATATTGAAAGATTTGTTTGACTCTGAAAAGATCCATGGTTTAATTTAACATTAGCTAGAAAGTAAAGGAGAATATTAACAAATGGAGGGAAAGAGGAAGGTGTAGCAATTTGGAAAAACCTAGCAAAGCAATGCAGTAGAAATAAGGCTGTTCTATAATAAACATGGAGTGTAGCAAGCAGTAAATAGTAAATAAAGGGGTCCTGCAGAGGACAGGCAGCAGAAGGATATACATTACAAAAGCAGAAATATATAATTGTCAGCACAAGGTAATAGCTTAATAATAACGAAATAGTAATGTAAGTACTTAACTCATATGGTGCCTGTCTTCCATAGGTCTCCAGGCACTTTAACAGAAACAAACAAAAAAAAAAAAACAAGCATAAACACACAGCTGGGAGAGAAGAGGCTTGATGCAGAAATGGAACGTTTTTCCAAAGGAAGCTTAATTACAGACTAGTTTTGGTGCTAGGGGTCATACATAAGCAAAGAGCGAATTGCAAACTAGAAAATGAAGCTAAACATAAATATAATCAGAGGCAGTATAACTAGTATAAATCATTTAACTTTAACGTGGGACCAGACTCTTCACTGTGAGCAGATACCTGCAGCTTAGCTGGAGCTGTGTGCAGCTGCATGGGATCATCTGGGTGGAATGGTTTGCAAGAGCAGTGCTCGGGTAAGGCTGTTTCAAAATTAAGAAAAGTGAGAGAAACTTAAGTTCTTAACTTGAGTTAAGAACTAACTTCCTGTTGTCTGGGTGGAATTTGTAATGGTGGAATATGATATAGAGTTAGTGCAATTAAAATGCATTTTGCAAATTAGAACTGATCAAGTAAATAAGCAAGTGTCTGCTAAATTCAGACCATGGTTTTAAACAGGACTCTCAGACATGTTTTTGGGGAGCAGAGGCAACCAGCATGGCTATATTTTTCTCCACCTTTCAATCAAAAAAGTAAAAAAATGTGAAAGTCTGTTATTTTCTGCACACTGCAGAGCAGACAGCTTTCCAAAAAAAAAAAAAAAAAAAGTCTTAAAAGGGGAAACTCTTCCCTTCCTCAAACCTGCTCACATAAAGCAGTAACATATCATATATTGCGGTATATAGGTCTTAATTGTATCACAAGGGAACGTGTTCATCTTGTAAGTCCGATTGGTACTGACAAAACTGTGTATCTCAGGACTAACAGGCTCCTTGTCTTCTCAGGGATGAGAACCTTCCTCCATGCCTTGGCCAATTGCATGGGGTAGCCAGGTCTGTATTATTAAATACTCTGTCTTTCAAAGAGTGGCCAGACACAGCTGAAAATGGTCCCTCCCCACACTAACTCCTGAACCGTGCCCTAAAATTGCTAAGAAAGAGCTATTTGGTTCAGTGTTAAATTCCTGTGTTCAGACCCATTTTCTGGCACCGTTTAGTTTTCCAATGCACATGTAACCATATTTCCTCATCACACTATCTGAATGCCTCATACCCATTAATGGATTTTATTTCTTATGGCAGCCATGAAAGAAAACAAACTATTTTTCTAATTTTACAGATAAGAGATGTAAGTGTGTGCAATATAAAGAAATAAAAAATGTATTTTCTTGTTGCTGATGCTTATATGGATGAGCTGGGAAGTGAATGACTATCAATCACCTCATTTTTAGCCTACTGGACTATTCATTAGACTATTGTTTTCTTATAAAGCAAAACCTTAGAAAGTTAAGCAAATTAAATTTGATTATACAATTTTAGAGGTTATTTAGGGTTTTAGTAAAGCTGAAACAACTGAACAGATCAAGATTTACTATAGATCATGGAGATGTCAATAAATATGAATAAGACATCAGCTGCAAATGCTGCTCTAAGATAACATCTGTGCACTTCATGTGCAGATTTTTACATTTAAGAAAACATTCAGTTTGGATTTAAGCCAAGGGGAATCACAGATCTAACCTGATACAATAAGCACAAGTTGCGGCTTCATCACAAGCTGCTTCATCACAAGTTTTCATCTCCTTTTAGATAAAGAAAGGTGCATACATATGTTTACACAATTTGTTATAACTTCTACACCACCGATTTACTAAGTCATCATATGCTAGTTCTTTGGGTTCTCTATAGGGATATTGTAAAAACAGAATATGATATGGTTTGAGGTAAAACCCCCAGCATCATGATACATATTTTAAAAGACTGTAAAACTTACAGTGCACTAAACAAACTTATCAAACACAAGATCTCTTAAGCGAACAGGAGTAAACACTGTGTAATTACATGGCATATATAACCTACATCAAAAAAAAAAATGTGAAAAGATAAGCAGTTTTGAAGGAAAATGTCAAATTTAAAACAGGAAAGAATTCCAAAGTTGTAGATTAGTGTAATATAATAGAAATAGTAATTTAAGTAAATAAATTCACTACCCTAAGTAAATGTTCATCTGAAGTGCCTCATGAGAGTAGTTCAAGAGTCCTTGAATGACTGCATAATCTTTTGATGGTTTCAAAAGTTCTTTTTTATTTATTGATTACTGCTATAAGATGACAATCAGATAAGATCAGTGTTCTCCTAATTGTGCTTGCTCCACCATGTAGCAGTGCTACTTGTCAGTCGGCATCCTTCCAGTGCATTACTTCTGGTACTTACAAAAATATTAGCCTCACTCTAGAGATATGAAATTAAGACATAAAAGAATAAATTGTTCACCATTACTAAGTGAATCAGTGACAATATTAAATGTAGAGCATGGAATTTGGGGAATCTATTCTGCCTATTAAAATTTCTCTCTCCCATGGGAATCTGATTCCCTCTCTGTTCCATTTTTATGGCACAAGAATAAAAACATCCATTAATGAAAGACTTTAGAGAAAAGATTTATTTTTTTTTTCAGTTTGTTAGCTTCAATTCCCATTGCCTTTCTAAAAAAAACCTGCCAATCTGAGGAAGAGTCAAGGCAGCCTAGAGAGCTGTCTCCCTCAGCATGCAGTTTTCTTAATATAGACGACAAATGCTGGGATTCACATACTCCCATTCGAGGACCCGCTGTGTATTCCACTTAACAGCTAATAGTGAAATCCTCAGAGTAAAATTAAATGGAAAGCAACCACAACAAGGAGGTTTTTTTGTAACTCCTTAATAGATACCGATACAGAACACTTCCTACCCTTCATTATAGCTCTTCCTTGGTCTGTATATCTAACTCTGCTTATAAATTCCTCTGCCATTCAACCATAAACTGAAACTTAATAAGGGGAGACATGTCTCTACAGCTCTGCAGAGCCATCCTATTGTGCTACACCAGACCTGGGAACATCTAAATAACAGATACGCCAACACAGCTGGAAGTCTGAAGAAAAAAGGACTTTTTTTTTCTTTAACTAATCAGTCAGTAACTATGAAGGGGAAAATAGCAAAAATAAGGAAAGGAGGAAATAAAGACTTTATCCCTTCATTATCTCTAGGGTCAAAAAAAGAGTATTAAAAACCAGGAGATTTTCAATTGAGCCTGCATCGTATTCATCCTTCAGGCTCTGTTCATGAAAGCTGGACTGCAGACGCACAAGTCTTCGCAACTTTTGTTTACTCAAGGGGATCTAGAGCTTAAAAAGTGAGTGGAGCAGGCAGAGAATAGGTGTATTAGATTATGTGAGACCATGCTGATTTTTTTTTGCTTGTTTGCTTGCTTGCTTTCACCCAGACATCTAAGTATCACAGCTATTTATGTAAGGGTTCATGCAAATACAGAAGAAAAAAAAAAGACATTATATTCAGGAAAGAGTTTACAATCTTAATGTAAAGAATGAAGATTGCTAGGAAGGTATCAAGAGATGATGATACGGAAGTGATCACAGCACACCGGTAATCTAATTGTTGTCATATTTTTTGCAGACATTTTGGAAGCAGTGTAAGAGACCTATATCTGAAAAAGAGTAATGAAATGGCTTTGCATGGAAGCATGGAAGCAGCATGGAAGAATTACAAACAGTTTTTTTATTATTATTATTAATCTTAACAAATGGCCAATGTATAGCCTGACCTGAGACAGGAGCTGACATCCTCCCAACAAACGAATTCATCACCACAAATTGGGTTCAGTGGGGAGCGGCATGTGGGTCGGCACTGGAGATCTGAGAGCATTGCCCTCTCCCAGCGCCGGCAGTCCTGTCACCTGCACTCTCCTGCATGAATGCTCCTGCTGAATCCCTGTTGATGCAGAAGAAAGTAGACTGGACGCAAATCAGGCTCTTTGAAATGAAGCTGCTTTCTCATTCCTCCTTCCTCCCCCACCCCACAGCGCTCCTGACATCCTCCAAATTTGGTGTAAAGCTAATTGTCCCTTCCGTCCAGGGACTCCGCCAAACAATGCTGCTGTTGTCTCAGCCCTCCAATACCTCCGCCCCAAGACTTGGCAAGGGAAGTGAAGAGCCTTTCTTCTACTTTGAAGAAACCAAACAATTTTCTATCCATTTTTTACTTGTGTTTTTTGTTAAATGAAATTTGACACCGTTTCTACCACTTTTCACCTGTATTGCCAAATAAGTTTGTTCTCTGAAAAAAATAAATGGCAGGCCATCATACAAGAAACATGCAAAATACATAACGGGTACTAGTCAGTTCATTTTCTTCCCAAAACTCCACCTAACCAGGACAAGTCTAGCAGGCAGACCTACTCTTGGACCCTCAAAAAAACCCACCACAACAGGGAAGGAAGTAAGGTTGAGACAAACATTTGCTTTCTGTATGAAAGACACCCACGTACTTAGAAGGAAACTTTCATGGAGTAAAGTGTTGGGCAATTCACAGCTCCAGTTGAAGTAAGGTAGGTGTGGAGACAAAACTTTCTATGTCAAAGAGATACAAAGACAGAACAGAGATCTGGAGAAGAGGATGGTCTGTAGTAGGAAATGCTGCCAACCCTTCTCCTTTAAAGAAATCTTTCCATCGTTTTTGATGAATGCTAATTTCAATTTTTATTTTCTCCAGAGTATCAAATAATTTTTTGTTCAGCTGTTGTCTGATAACTTTTTCATCTGTCAATAAGAAACTAAAGAAATTAGGTTTTCCAGCCACCAATTTGTCAATTTCAACAAGAAAGGAACTGGTGAGCAGTAATATGTTTCATAGCTGTCAAATTACTTTCCTGCCCCTTCTATAGTCTCAGATTTTTGCATACTCTAGAAGCTGGTCATCAGCTCTTTTTCATCAAAAACAAACAAAAAACTCCTCTTCAGGATTTTTTTTTAACTTACAAGAGGAGGTTGAAGATTTGGTGAAATTTACTGATAATATAGATAGGTAGATAGATGTGGAAGGTCACTTTCAAATTCACATGAACAAAACTAAGATTTCTACTTACATCTTTACCTGCATTATACCAGTGTCTGTACTTGTGCATTTGCCAGTGAAACATTAATGGACCTGGCTGAAAGTAAGCCCATAGTAATCAACCTGAAAAGCAAAAACAACAACAACAAACAACAACAACAACAACAAAAACACTGTATTATGATGTCTGCACTATGACCTGTTAGTTATCTAAACTTATGTGGGAAAGTACTGAGAAACATATAACTTAAGTACAAAATCTAGGATCAGTTTTTTTCCTCAGCTCATCTGTGATTTTCTTTCTCATCTCAGAAACTTGTGCATGTACAATGTACCTGCAAGGCTTCTTACTTTGGTCTTTGAGATACGAAGAGGATACGAAACATTGTTCACAGAGAGCTCTTCACTGACAGCACATTTAAGAAGATTCATTTGTGCCATCGAACACACCACCTGCAGACTCATGTACACACAAGCATTTAGGGCTGGCTACTGATTTATGCACCATGGATCACAAAGGGATGAGAAAACAACGTGTGCTGAAGGAAGATGCAAGAGAATTGAAAGCTTAATGCCTTTAGGGTGTCAAGACGATGTGCTTGGAGGTCTACACTTTCTCAAGACTCAGTGCTCATCCTGCTGCTCTCTGTAACTCTGTGCTAGTTGTCCTCTTAGGCAATTCTGCCAGTTCGGTTGTTTTCACTCATCTCTGAATTAGCCAGTGTTTCTACCTCACTGAAAATGGCATTGCCCTCAGTGCCTGTGGGCATTTAATTTGGGAGATAAATATTTTTCTAATATGCCTATTTAAGATACTAAGATTAAAATGAACTCAAAAACAGAATAAACTGAAGGACTATTTCCAGTATAACTTTCTAGAAGCAAGTTGAAGTGCCATATCTGGAAACAAAAACCTCATAGATCTACATTTATGGTGCTCTTTTTCTCCCTCCTCTTTTTTTGGTCCCTTCCAACCCCTGTAATTCCCTTCCGACCCCTACAATTCTGTGATTCTGTGTGATTCTCTTTAACCTGGAGATTACTTTTTCCATCAAGGTATTTTGCACTAATACACCTTATAACAACTCTGTGCACACATGCCAGGCTATTCCAGTGTAGGTTGAGGACTCAGTAATGGGAAAGATTTGTTCAAAAGCAAGTTGATGAAATGAAACTTACCTGACTGACAACTGGTGTAGACCTTTATGTAGGTGTAATGTCTTATTACCTAGAGCTTCAAAAACTTAAAACTTATATCCTACTGAGGGCAAAATACTTAAAAGTGCAAATCTGCACAAGCTCATTGGCCAAGCTCTTAGGTGGTTACAGAGAAAAAACAACAACAACAACAAAACAACAACAACAACAAACAAACAACAACAAAAAAAAGAAAAAAAACCTTCATTTGTACATCTGTATTTTTAGATAGAGTAGTACTTGTCAGACTCTGTAACATTTATACTCTGCTGGGTTTTGAAGGAAGGGAAAAAAATATGTATGATGAACTGATGGAAAGAAATAGGACAAACTTGTTCTTATTGCTCAATTTATAGGTCTGTTGTGAAAGTATATATGGATCATTATGAAATAAAAAACGTTTGTGCAACTCTGTCCAGAACTTAATGCATTGGTGCTCATTCTTCTGTAACTCACGTATTAATCATCTAATTTCACTGTCTAGCAGGAATAGGGTACAGATCTACGTAAAATGAATCCTTTTCAGTGTGGTTACTGAAGTGATTCATCAGTTTATTTAGCTTGATTGCAGAACTATTAATTCCTGAGACATGGCTGTAAGCAGGGACTTTGTTAGAATACCTTTTCTTCCCATGAAACACTAATCTCCAAAGTCAAAACTCACCTTACACAGCCTCTGAAGCTATTTTTATATGTCCAAAGTTAATCCAGCTCTGAGCTACGGTAATGATGACACAACCCTTTAGCAGGCATGGAAGCTTTACTCTCTTCATTTTAAAACTGTCCCCAGCATTTATAATACCTAGCAGGTGAATGAATACCTGTTGCATATCTTGGATATCAAGCAGGCTAGTGTTTGATGGGGTGCTACCATTTTTGCTCAAAGTTATCTCATAGTTTAAATATGTCAAAGATCCAAACCAGTTTTCTTTTGGAGAAGGACAACATGAAATTTCATTTGTGTTTAAGCTCTAGTTAATGAACGTTAATTAACCAAGACGATTATATCATAGACTGGACACATGCATTTTTGATTAACCATGTTTAAAGAGCAAATCTTTGAGTCATGGGACAAGTATGTAAATAGCATTTGCACTATAATTTGTAATTAATTAACACACATTTGCATTAATTAACACACATTAAAACAGACGGAAAGTTTATGAAACAGCCAGTGGCAAGTCCTTATATAATAGGCAATGCAAATTATGGTCTGGCAGTAATTAACAGTGTTAACTCTGTTGGAGAATAGAAACTAAAAATGATCTCACTGATTTAAACATAAAGTCTATCCAACTGAATAACCTAATCTCAAGCAATGACCGGGATGATTCATTGCAGCATGTAAAAGGGTATAGTGATACTGCTCCCAGGAACTTTCCCTGTTCTTATCCATGGGCATTTTAGGGCCAGAATTGTATCCATGACTTTTTGTTTAACTGTCTTGGATGAATTTCTTTCCAGGAACTTCTCTAGCTGCTTTTTGAACCCATCTATACTTTGGACTATGACAATGTCTTGTGGCAATTAGTTCCTATGTCCTGTATGAAATAATCCTTCCTTCCGTACAGTTTGCTGCCTGGATATTTCACTTGATGTTCATCATCACCTTGTGTACACCTTTCCGCTGCTATTCCTGACTTTACAAAGCTCTGTTCTATCTTCCTCCTCACCTCCAGCTTTATCTTTGACTATTTAGAAACTTCTCATCTGTTAGCAAGTAAAATAAAATACAATGCCCTCACGTTTCACTTGTAGTGGGTCAGGAGCTGCAGTGCCCATAGGCACAAATCTGTGCCTGGGGTGTGAGACACGGCTGGAGCAGAAATCCTGCTCTCTGCTGCAGCGTGAACAGGGCCTGAACACAGGTGTTTGGTCCCACAAAACTGCCCTGTGGAGATCTGCATGTCTCCCCTGTCTCCTCCACACGGGTAGAGGTGTCCTGCAGCTCCTGTGCTGTGTTTGCTGGCCCCGCGTGGATGCCTGAAGTGGGGGCAATTGCATGAGGCAGCTGTGCTTAGACACCTATTAGCTCCTGCTTTATCCATGCTCAGTTGTTAATTAACAAACCAGTAATTCCCCAGTGTTGACAAAACAGCCAGTATTGGTCCTTGCTTTCAAAGAGGGGTGGCCACATTCAAGCTCCCTGTTGGGAATGGCTGCTGGCCTTGGCCAATTCCTGATGTGCGACTGGGAATCGCTTAGGAGGAGCCTTCCAAGGACTGCTTTGAGGACTCAGCCATGCAGGCACTGTGGTTCCAGCGCCCAGCACCAGCGCCATCCACTGCCTCATTTACCGGCAGGGACAATCTCAGAGGCACGCCAGTGCACTCAGCAGGCGTGGTGCTCCTGGGCCTCCTGCCCTGCTCTGCTCTGCCCTGCGCTGGGGCGGCCTCACCTCGAGCACTAAGTGCGGTTTTGGACGCCACAGTATAAAAAGGACACAAAACTATGAGATAGCATCCAAAGGAGGGCTACAAAGATGAAGAAGGATCTGGAGGGCAAGACATATTAGGAGCATCTGAGGTCCCTTGGTTTGCTCAGCCCAGAGCAGAGCAGGCCGAGGGGAGGCCTCATGGCGGCCTGCAGCTCCCTCACGAGGGGAGCGGAGGGGCAGGCGCTGAGCTCTGCTCTCTGGGGACAGCGACAGGACCCGAGGGAACGGCATGGAGCTGGGACAGGGGAGGGTCAGGCTGGGGGTTAGGGAAAGGTTCTGCACCCAGAGGGTGGTCGGGCACTGGGACAGGCTCCCCAGGGCAGTGGTCGCAGCACCAAGCCTGCTGGAGTTCAAGAAGTGTTTGGACAACGCTCTCAGATACAGGGTCTCATTTTTGGGTGGTCCTGTGTGGAGCCAAGAGTAGGACTCAGTGATCCTTGTGGGTCCTTTCCAACTGGGGATATTCTGTGATTCTGTGCTGTTGCTTCCTCATGGATGTGCTCGGTGTTTGGAACAGAGGAAAAGCGTTCAGAAATTGGATGATTCCAAGTGTTTTCTTCTACAGTTTACCTAGAGACATAATAACACGGGAACAATGCTTAGGACTGAGAAAATGAAAGATATGTCCTATTTATGTGGAGTATATATTTAAAGAGGATGATTCATGTTCATGAGCAATTAGGTATTTATAAGGTAATCCAGGAATCAAGATCAGGTGATTGCAGAGAGGAGGAGAGGATTTTCTCTGATTTAAGACTAGGTAATAATCAGGATTAGATACTGACATTAAACCATTGCAGTACACAAGTCCTTGAGAGTTAGCATATCCAAAAATCAGATTTTGCTTAATAATATATTAAAAATATTTAACATACTTATCCATTTAGAAATATGACCTGGAATAGGGACAGATATCTCCCCAAGTTTCTATTCACATATTTACATAAGTATGTACATTTACATAATTTATATGTAAACGGTTTTTCATTTATGGTTGGATTCTGATTCCCTCACTCACAATGAAGAGTATTCTGCTCATTTATGATGCCCTTGCTATAAATAGAAAACTGACAGAAAGTATTATTCAACTTCTGTTCCAGTTTTATTGAGGGAATTTTTTGTTTCAAGGACAGAGGCAAAAGGATAACATCTTTCTCTTGTGTCTATATGACTTCATGTACTTTTGTAGATGAATATGTATAGATGGTAGTTTTGTTGCTTTATTATTTAGGTATGGTACAAAAATAAAAGTTTCAGATTAAAATAGCTACTGTCTGCTTTTATGTACACTCAAAAATAAGGTCATTACAAGAACTGAAAACATCCCAATGCTCTGTCATATTCCATGTTTTTCTGTGTCAGTACTATGGTGAATGTGAGATCTGGCATGTTGTATTCTGGCCCGGCCTTATTTCAGCTGTGCCAGCTGTAAAAGTTGCACGGGGACTGCGTATGGGAGGCAGAAGCCAGGCACAGCCTGTGGGTGCTAGGCTGTCTCAGCAAGTTTCCCATGGCAGTTCAGCAGGCTCCTGACCTCCAGACAACACATTAAATACGTCCTGCTCCTGCATAGCATGCATCTCCCTACAGCCACTGCTGCTGCCCGCCATATTCCTGTGCCCTCACCCCACGGCCAGGGCTGGCCGTGCTGCTCTTTGCTGGGGAGCATTGATTTTCCTTGGTTCTGTAACTCAAGTTACATATAATGAAAGTAAGAGGAAATGTTGCCAAATTGACAGTGGCTGTTTGCTACCTTTTGCCCATGGCTATGGTCTCCTAGCATTTTACCAGAGCTGCTTTTATCATAGCTTCATTTTCCGTGGTTTAATCTTTTTATCTTTTTATAAATCTTTTTATACACCCATTGTCTTCATCAGAGCTGACCTATAAATAGGGAGGCTTTTCTTCAAAGTGTAGACCATTCATCTCAATGGGATTTTTCCTAGGTGGCCCCAAAGAGCCCAGGGAAAAGACTAACAGCCTAAAATAATAGTTCAGAGTGATGCAAAACATTCTGCTTCTCGTCCTGCACACCCCTTTCTCCCTTCCCACGACCCACAGCCCCTCCTTGCTCTGAGGAAGTTCATGAGATTGTGATATAAGCACGGGTGACAAGACTGCATATTCCATACAGCTATTTTTCCCAACCACATTTGTTTTTTGATGATTAACTTTTCATTTATGAAATTGTTTTCCACCATAAAGAAATTCTGTGGCATATTCCCCAAAACAAACCTCTCTGAATAATAGTAAATATTTTAAGAAAAAAAAAAAAAAAGAATGAAGTTGCCATTTATTATTATTATTACTTGTGTTCTAGTGCTCAATGTTTGTTAGGTGTTTATAAAGTAGCACAGAATGAATGATCTTTCCTCTCAAATCTAGATCTATCAAATTATCCTTTAAAAATGATGCTCACCCAGCCTATCCCTGTCCCATGTTCCCGTGCTGTAGTACCAAATGATCACATATCCAGGACATCCCCAAGCTAACCAACACCTTTATTCTGGCTCTAGGATCCCATGCTCCAGGTGCAGCTGCAAGGCCCCTTGACCAGCTGTGTCTGGCCAGGAGGACAAGGGAGGCCCCAAGGCTGAGGAACAGCCAGCAGGACACACTGGCAAGGGGACTGCCCCACTGCAGCTCTGCATCCCAGCGGGTCCCTTGTCCCCTGATCCACTACTTCAAGGAGGCAATGGGCCACAGGAACTTTTGTCACATGTCCAGATTCAGGGACAAAGCAGTAGGTGACGAAGATGGCGAGAGGTCTGAAAGTTTCAAAATCCAAAATTGGATTTCATGCAGTACAGGAGAACAAAGAAAGAATTCTGGAAAAACAGCATTTCACAATTGTTTGAGGGCTGAAGCCAGGTTCACGCCAGGATTCCTATCCTTCTGTGGCCTCGGTAAAGAGTGCTCATATCTTAAGTATACATCTCCCCAGGTCCCTTGACAAGCTCTTGACAGCACACTAACAGGCCACATCCAGATCTCTGGGAAACACTCTAGTGCATGGAAGAAAATGAGTCAGCAACAGAAAACTGGTAAGTGTGCATGTCTTACTGGACTTGGGTTTGTTTGTTTTCTGCCTGTAAGTGCTTATTCTGAGATCTGAAGTGATATTGGACAATGATGCGGAGGAGAAGAATGAGGGCAGTGGATGCGAGAAAGCATGTTTTTAAAATAAAAATAGTCAAGTAGGAAGATAAGGAATGCGATGGGTACGCTTAGGAATGCAGGGCAGGAAATGGACTGTGAATTAGTGTCTTGACAATGGGGGGAAGGTATATACCATCCGTCATCATCACTGTCAATGGTTAAAACTGATGTTGAGAGAAACATCGATCTATAATTTTGTCTTAAAATGTTGAGGCTAGAAAATCGCATGCTGAGAACAGGTGAACAAGTGAGTAACGCTGAAGCTACTTAAGCAGCAGACAAGGAAAGAAAACTCTTCTTAATGGAATCCAGTAACTATTAGCTGTCTTCCATGAAACTTGAGCTCGTATTGTACTGACTAATGTAAAGGTACCCATGAAAGCAAGCGCTCGAGGAGCTTCTGGCGTGAGAACCAGGTTAGCTACAGTAAGCAATTCTGTGCTGCAAACAAGCTCTTTAAAGGGCAAATTCTAATAGAATGCCTTTAGAAATGTTGAAAAATCTAAATACAATGAACTGACTGGTCTGATCATTTGAATCTTTATGTTGGAAGCATTGGATTTTCTGCAGAAAGTACCCGCGTCAGATATATTTTTAGATAAGTTCTGCTATTTCATTGTCTTGCTGACATTTTGTATTTCTCCAGTGGTACCCATTACAAAATAATTGATGAGTACTAAATCGATGTATGCTAACTCCTGAGTCTATGATTCTATATCCCTGGTGACAGCAGCAGTGGTCAATATGTCTAGTTGCTTTTCAGAGAAGGAAGTACACAAAAGGGAACCGATTTTCTAACAAAAAGGAGACAGCTTCCAGACAAATTACAAGGATAATTTGAGTAGTCATGTGTGGAGCCAGGGGTTTGGACTCAATGATCCTTGGGGGTCCCTTCCAACTCAGGATATTCCGTGATTCTTTGATTTACCTTTTTATTTTTGCTATTTGCAAGGGATTAGTAAAAGGTATTGTTACAACAAACCTGAATACCCCAGAACATGTTCTGTGTTTGGCTGTCCCTGGTGTGGGCAGTATCAAGCCATTGCAGGGTGCTGTCTCTGCTCTTTGTGGGCTCCATACCCTTAGAAAGCCCAGAACCGAGGCCACAGCACCATTTATCTGCATCTTAGGATGCTTGTTCTCCTAAGAAAGCATAAGCAAATGCCCTAAGGGAAACCAGCAACTGTCAAACGATGTGTTATGAAACCTGAAGACCCAGCAGGAGAATTAAATTTTAAGGCCAAAGTAACTTTAGTGAATGAGCTGAATGATGAGAGTCAGCCAGGCTCAGCACCGTGGTTGATCAGGTTGGTGGTGAGAGGTGCAGGGCAGGATAACAGTGCGCGCGGGGAGCCTGCAAGATGTGAGCCTGCAGCCCGCCTGCCTGCAGCCTGCTGAGAGCCAGTGATGGAGCTAAAGCTCAGGGCTTAAACTCCTGGTGAGTTTTGTGGTTCCTTGGCGTGTTCCAGCTAAGCTCTGACGTTGACGTGAACAGTTTTAATTGTGTCCTGGGCAACCTATTTGTGGCGGCTGAGGGAGCAGTGCTGCAGCTGGTTGCTGCACCTCACAATAAAGGAACCAAAAGCAGATCCGGGGCAAAGCATCTTTTGGTGTTTTGTCTGGTTTTGTTTGTTTGTTTGTGTGTTTCAAAGCATGGGTGAGATCCTTCTGGGAAATTTGCCTGTTGCAGACCCTGGGTATCACCTGAACTTCTTAAGCACAATTGAAAGACTGTACGGGATGCAGAAAGAAAGGGCTGGGCAGACACTGAAGCAGTCAGCAGTTTTGCTGGCTGAACAGAGCTGAGCAAAGCAGCACAGCACGAACAGCCGGCAGGAACAACAGCAGGAGGTTGTAACTGATGGCAATGGCTAATGCTAAACCGGGCTAATGTGAACAACTGGTAGCAAACACAAGAACACCGCTCGTGTGAGTAGCTAAAGGCAAGTAGAGCATCCATCATAAAAAGCACGGGAGAGCACAACTCCTTAGGCAGCTTTACAGAGGCAAAGCGAGGGGGAGCAGATTGCAAAGCCTTCCAGGAACAGCGATCGATGGATCTGTCGCTTGAACATCCCCAGACCTGGACTGGAAATGGGACACTGTGACTTTCTCGTTGTCTCACAAGCATTCAGAACTGTAGGATGGGAACGTGATCAAGAATATTAGGAGAATAAAAATAACTGCAGAGGATGAAGCCAGAAGTCAATCTAGTTTGATACCTCTGACAACTCTGACAACAGATGCTTAGGGAAAGAGTGTGAAAACAGGGCAAGTGTGGAGTGACAAACCCCTGCTCTGTCCTCCCTCTGAGCAGAAGGGTTAAATCCTCAGCATTTTTATGGTAGAAACAAATGTGCATAGGGACTGTATTTGGGGTTGATCAATCTTTTTCTGAATGCGTGTATGACTAGGAATATTATTCTTAGATTATTTCCTCCACAAAATCTCCAACATGATAAATGCAGTTTTTCCATATCTAGTTACTTATCAGGACAGAGCCAATCAGGATAACCTACTGTAATTCGTTAAGGCTGACATCTTGTGGTTGCTTTTGGTATGCAGCCTTCTGAGTTTCTTACAAAAGACAGAATTTCTCCCTTGACTTAAACACCTCTCTGTCACTGGTTGTGCATTAGCTACGCGGTTCTGAGAATTATTTAGTATCCCCAACAGCGAGCTGAGAAAAGAAGCAGTGCTAGTATCAAAATTTACTTTAATTTCCCTTCATTGCTCTATGGTTTTGGTTTGCCGATGCACCAGAGCATTCCTATCACTGCTGTCACTGCCCACCTTAACATGTCTCTCTGAACGTGTGGATATTTAACAGCTCAAGTATTTTTAAAACTGTTAGAAATCTTGTACACCTTGTACACCAAACAAACTTAAAGGCCAATGGCTAGGGTAACAAGGGAGCAGGCTTTAGTCTGGAAATCTCTTGAGTGATGTTCTCTGTCTTTTGGGAATTAAAAGCTGCCAGAGCCCAGCTGGAGCAGCAGAATGCATGTAGTTAGTCCTGCCTTTCCTATACATTTAGTCAAGATAGTTACCGGGACACAGAAGTACTCCCTAAGGTTTCGTTGTGTATTTTATTGTGGTGTCAGAGTAAAAGATGCACTGCCAATGTCTGCAAAATAGAATCCATTTCAGAGCAGAAAATACTATTATTTTCAGTCCAGACAGTGTAGTAGTTGCTGGAACTTTTTGAATCTGTGGGATGGCTTAGTAATATAAGGCTAAATGTTCATACTCTACTGAATTTAAAGGTAAATTTTTTTTGGACAGACATTTGCAACTTTCACTATGTAGACACAAAGCTGGAAAGAAATTTGGGCATTTATCTAAAGCTTTTTGATCTTCCATTTGTACTTTATTCGCAGGCACCATCAGCTTCTGCAGCAACACCTTACAGGAGGCTTGGGATACCAAGGGGAGTCCACCTGCATAGCACAAGCAGCAAGTATCAGAGACAAAACAGATCAGTTGTCTTCATTTATTTCTGTGTTAAGTAAGATCAACCCAGTGTTTTCTGATGAGTATATATTTCATTCATTTATTTATTTGCTTGAGAAAAAAAAAAAAAAGATTGCCTTTCTTTGAACTTTTCTGCATGACAGAATTGAATGACAACAACTACAGTCAGTCCAGTTTTAATATATTTCCAAGATGGAAATTAGTTGTTCAGGAGAAAAAGTGAATAGCTTTTGCTGTCCTTCAAAATAAAATTAATTCTAGAATGACAGCAAATACTGTCAATCTGAAAGCATTTTTTTTACAGTTAACGAAGACCTGAAACAGGGATAGATAATGAAAATCTCAGTATATTGTAAGCTCTAAATTTGTAGCAAAATCAACCATACAATTAGTTTCCTGTTCATTTGAAATATTCAGGTTGTTGTTCAGGATGCAATATAGCATTTCCGTGTTCACCTTGCAGGTTTCCTTATTGTGACCTCTGCTGAGTATAGAGAATTAATTGCAGGACCTCAAGTCATGATTGCTATTGCAGAGCTTCAAATATGCATGTTCTAGAAACGTGAGAGAATATAAAGAAATTGCTATAATTATCTGGAGGAAGAAAACCTCACATCTGTAGACAGATGCAGCTGCACAGAATAAAGATGAGAACACAACTAACCAAAGATGTGGCAGGGAAAACAGATCATTTGACATGACAGACAGCAAGACTGTCACACGGACAGTATCACCAAAGTTTGACAGACAAGGACAGAATGATTATAGACTTATTGCCCAAGCAGATGTTTAAATATGCTCTTTGCTGATTCCGCATAGGCTGATAGAGAGAGGAGCTCAAGGATTAGCAGAACAAAGGGTTGTGCCGATGTCTTATTCACCCCATGGTATCTTCTGCTCAGAAATGCTTTGCGCAGAAGATGTGTTTAACCAAAATAAGCATGATTCTGTTTTTTAATATGAGAGATAGTTGTAAGCTTTTCAATCCCCAGTGAAGATCTTGCAAAGTTAGGGTCTATGGCATTACGAAAATAGTTCAAAGTATGTTCGCTCTGATCCTTGAGCGCTGTTGATTTTTTTTTTCCAAGGCAGAGTAAAACTTCCTTTTGAAAAATTAATAGGGAGAAATATAACAGAACTGTCAGAGTTGCTTCAGACCAGGAGCATGGATGTATTAGACAAAGAGAGAGAGCTAAAAACATATCTCTAAGTCTGGACACTTTATTACTGAGAAATTCCAGCAACTCAGCCTTAAGGAAATGCAGGTAGGAGTCAAGTAGAAATAACTGCTCCACAGAGAATAGAAATGGATGCTGAGCAAACTGTAATCGATGGTCTTTTAGTTTAGAGACATTGTTGACAGTCAGCATAAATAATGTAGGTATTGAAAATATATAATAACATTTTAACCTCATGTTATTACAGAAATAGTTCTAATTAGAATTAAAACAAGTTAAGAAAGGTCTGTTTCTGGTGTATTTTGCACAGAAAGAGAAACCAGGGGTTAGTAAAGTTTGTATAGCGTAGCAGAGAAAAATAGAAAGAAAGAATTCGATAGCAAAAGAATGCAGATAGATAAAATAAATACAGAAAAAAATGAGTGGGGTTTTCTCTGCTGTCCTGACCCACGGCTACTCATTTGCCACTTGGCAGAACCACAACAACTGCAGTGCTTTCAGAGCCTTCTCAGAGAAAATTTCCCTCCTCAATGAATCTCTTTACAGTAAAATGAAAAGAAACAGTCAAAATATACACAATTTGTAATTTTCTAGAACTTGGCTTTCAGTATTGTTGGGGAACTTAATTTATCCATTAAAAAAGAATATTAAAATGGGTTTAAGAAATCTCATTAAGTGAAATATAAAACCATTTTTTTTTCATAGGACAATATTCCTCAAAAATAAGACAAGATATAGAAATAATATATCTTATTTTGTAAGATATGCTACACATTATTATTGCTATTACTACAACCTTTATTATTATCACTTTTTCACCTATAACACAAACAGTGAGGCTCAGAACTCAAATCTGAACAGAGCCAAATTCACACTTCATTTGGCAGTAGACATTAAAATGTAGACAAAATCCATATTCTTACTATTTTCTTATAAATCCCATTGACAAAAAAGTAAGGCTGCATTGATTGTTTTTAAGATGGATATGCAAATGAAACAATTGATTTCCAGTCAAGGTAACAGACAAAAGTGAAACTACTCAATGCTCCATTTTCTTATTCTCAATACTATTGGCAACAAAGCTAAAGATAGATTTTTTGTGATAGAAAAGCATCTGGAAAAGCAATGATTCATGTATATATGTATAAAGCCTATCTACCCCATGATACACAGCTATTAGATCCCGGTAAGGTTGCTGTAAGTCTAACCAAAGCAGTGTTTTACACAGCCAGCTGTACTACAATGTGATGGCACAAATTCGTGTATCGTACAGACGTGCAGCAGTGGAACTCCCAGAGGTCCATGTGGGTTCATCGCCACCTCCACCACTGGGGTTAGGTGCGGTCCTGTGTCTGGAGCGGTCCGAGATGGTTTCCTCGTTCCCATATGGACTTGCTTCCATGAGTGTCTTATATTCCCTGGCAGCACTGTAGGAACGAGGAAGGCAGCTGGAGCAGGTCTCTGTGAGTTAAGCTGCCCTCAGCTATCATTCTGTGAGCCCTTCGTCTTTAGCAGAAGACACAGGCAGTTTCCAACCTCGGGCTGCGGCACAGCCTGCAGGGAGCACGTGGCTGTTGGGGAAAGTGGCTCCAAGCCACATTCGGATGATGTGCTGGCTCCCAACACGGCGATGCAGCAGGGAAGAACATCTCTGCTGGCAGAGCTCAAAGTGAATCGAGGCCAGTGGAACTGCAGGGGGGAAGCATATTCAATCATGCCTCTGTATCCGGAGTATCCCATAAAAATATCATATTCATTTGGTTTATTCCTTGATGAAATGTGACAAATCACACTATCTGCTCCTTCAGTATGAGTGGCAGACTAAAAAAAAAATCCTAGTATTTTACTTATTTTTAAAGATTTTATAATATTTTTCCCTTGAAGAGATCTGATATTTCTCTCAAGTAGTCCTGTCTTATAGTTTGCCAGTAAGTAAAGAGGGTGAAGTGAACCTGAACTTTAGAAGATTCTATTTTTATTTTTATTTTTATTTTTATTTTTATTTTTATTTTTATTTTTATTTTTATTTTTATTTTTATTTTTATTTTTATTTTTATTATTATTATTATTATTATTATTATTATTTTTTAATATTTTTTGGTAAAAGGAGAAAAGAGAATATAGTTGAAATGCATTTACCCACACTTAAAATTTTAGCATCTAGTAGATGCCAGAAAGGTCCTATTTAGGATTGGACATTAGGGCTTAGCACTGTCCAGAGAAGCCTCTTTGTGAGAACCTAACAATCCAGTGACATTCAAGATACACCAAAATGAGATGCAAGGTTCACTGAAGCCACACTGAAATCATAGTGCCACAGATTTATCTGGGGATTTAGAAACAGAAATATCAATTTCTCTCTTTCTTCTATGCTGTAGACCAGCTAGCTTAGAGATTTAATAATTTGGTATGTCTGTGTCAAGAATGTACAGAGGAAAAACAGACCAAAACAGCAGAAGGTTTTTATTTTTATTTAGCTTTGCATTCCCTTTCTGACAACAATTTGTAATCCTCCAAATCCTGAAAAGAAAAAAATAAATCTCTGAAGAAAAGCCTGGCAAAATAAATGCCATGAGCTCCACAGCTTTAATTGTTATGATGCTATTATCTTTTGGGAAAGAAACATAGCCCAGCTCTGCTCTCCCCAGGGAATGCTGAAGGCTATTGGCAGTCAGTTTCCTGTAAAATTCAGGGACACTGCTTCTCTCACGGGAGTAATAATTGATTTGATTTCATTTGCTGTGAAAGACAAATTTCACCAACTGCTTTTAGGACTGAACGTGGCATCTGTAGATATGCGAGTGCATTGGATAGATACGCTCGTGCCTGCTTATCTCAGCATTGACGGGAACTCCGCTGACTGCATTCGGTGAATAAATGACTCGAAGGCTTTCAGTAAGCTGGGAACCTTAAAATTTCCTTGGAATGGTGTATCTTGCTTGATTAATAAAATACAGAAGCATTATTGATGACAGCTGTCATGGTGTAACTATTTTTAGCTAATTTTACTACTTTCAAGTAATTTCAACCACTTAATAGTTCTGGTTTTGAGACCTAGGCTTACTATAGAAAGAATCAGACACCTCCAGAAGGTGCTTCCTCCCTGTGCAATACCAATTTCTACACCAGATGGAATTAATTACCACCTGGAGGTGCCTAATTGACCTTTCTGTGGCAGTCAATATAGGCTGGACAGTAGCAGTACCACTGGCAAAGCGCACTGTTCAATTAGCTATTTCTCAGGACACACTAATAGCTTGTAGGGCTGAGATGAGTCTTTTTTAGGGGATGAGGTCTACTGAAGTAGTTCACGGAAAAAATAAATAAAAAAAAGACCCTGAGGCCATTTGTGCACCCTTCAAAACAGCTGGGTGGATCTAGAGTCTAAGGCAGCCTCTAAAAGTGATACTGAAATTTGTGATCACTGATGCTGAATGCACGGAGATTAAATTACCACTGTCTGGTTTGCTCTGGATTTTCCTTCCTTGAGTTTTTATAGTCAGCAGCCAAAGGAGATGTTAGACTTCAGGAGATGCTTTTCCTTATATACTTCTTCCTGCTGTGGTGGAAAGAGCAAGGCTTAAAAGCTGCAAATGCCCATCAATGTGTCCTATCAGTTTGGGAGTGTCTTGGCAAGTAGAATGAGTTTGTGTAAGAAAACCTGAAACAGAAACAAAAAATGCAGGAGCAAAATTAAAGTCAGGGTAGCTTGGCTTGTGATTTTTCCTGATGAGTCAGGGAAGAGGTAGGTTTTCCCTACCCTGGTGAGGTTCACGTCATCTATCCGGATAGCAGGTCTCATTAGATAGGTAGCAGAAGACCCTGTATTTAAGTCACTGCACCCACTGAGGATCTCAAAAGATATTTATTTAGAAAGGATATATATTTTCAAGTTTCACACACACAAGGAAAGGGTCTTCAAGAGGTCATTTAATTCATCCTTCACCTAGGAATTGGAGTAAGCTCTAGACTTAGCCCTGAATGACCTTAGCCCTGAAGTTCTTTGAAACTCGGAATGAAAGGAAAAAGCTTTGGACATACTCACACATCATCACTGTTTAATGGCACGCTAATATTGTTTGTTTCTGTTAGCACCATCAGCAGCCATGTGATTCACCCATGTGATTCTTTTTCTAAGCAACACTTAAGCATGAAGACATTCTGTAGTTGGTCCTTTTTCCTTTTTTAAATACCAATTAAATAAGAAAAAGAAAAGGACAATTACGACATGTTCTGGACCAGCAGAGGTAGATTGTGACATAGGATGGATTTCAATTCCATAAATAACGTGATGACACCTCTTTTATATCCTATTGCTTGTTCCTTCATCTCTCTCTCTCCTTGACCAGAAGAAACTTGATAAAATCAAGCTGGGGTAACATACTTGTTGAAAGGGCTCCTCTACTCCATGAAGTATTGCAGCAAAACAAAACACATTTCTCTCATAATATTTTTAAAAAGCATTTAGTTTTTGTGCATAGGACTCATTTTTCATCTTATACCTAAGTCTCCACACTTAGAGAAACTGCTCTGTACAAGTGTCGCAGGTGAATATTGTCCTGGCAACGATGTCATGCAGGCATGGAAGGGAAGAAGGAGGAAAGCGCAGAAAGACCCAAGTGCCTGAACCCTATGAACAAGGGAGGAGCAAAGCATTGTTTCTAGAACACAACAATAGGCACATTTGCTCATCTGTGGAGGACAGGAAAAACACCGACGTGGATTTAAAAATGCCAGGTGAGAGCAAACAGTATTCCAGGTGGGAACCTTCGTGCCATGTAAGACCATGGTTCTGTCTGACTTCTTGTGTCTGACCATGATGAGTGATGGATGAATATGTTCTCCTACCGACCCTCGCATACTCGGATGGATTTTATGGAATGATATGTGTGCAGTGTGATTCTTTACCTGGTTTCGACTCCCATTTGTGGAAGCCTGCAGTTCAGTGACTGAGTCAGACTGCACCAAAACCCATCGTGCAAAAAATCTGCTGATGGCCCAGCACTCCGTGAACTGCTTAATCTTCATTGGAATCCACTTGACACACTGGCCTCCACAGTTCATTTGTTTTAAGCTTGTTGCCTGTTAACTTCATTTCCTAGTCACCTTCTCCATGCTGTATACGATATCTTTATCACATCCACTTGAGGCTACTCTTTTCACGTGAAAGTGTCCTAAATTTGTTTGCTGTTTCTCACAGACAGGCCATTTCACATAACTGACCATTCTTCTTGCTTCTTTGTAACTTCTCAGAGGGAATAAAATCTTTCTGGAGAGCCAGGTTGGGCTGAACCAGAAGTGTCCACAGTATTCAATATATGTATCATTTTTCTGCTCTTAATTCCTTTCCCAGTAATCTCTAGAGCAGTCATCTTTTTCTTTCTTCCTTCCTGTATTTTACATTTTTCTCCTGGATGTTTACATATTGATGTACCTCTCAAACTGTCTAGAAAACAATGCTGATATGCCTGGCTTCTGAGATTCTGCTTAAATCACAGGACGTTACGTCACAGTTTTCAGTCCCTGGTTTTGATTTTTTTTTCCTCTCTGTGTGTGTATGAATCCTGGTAATATACCAAGAAGTTTGCAGAAAACATATTTTAGAAAATCAAGTAGAGTTGGTGAAAAAAAATAAATAAATAAAATTCTTGAGCCTCTGTGTATGTATGAAAGATCTCTAGCAGATATCTTCCAGGTATTTAAGTAATGGGAACTGGAGTGCCACCTTTGTGTTCGCAGGGTGCTTAATGACAACTAATTGTACTGGGGAAATTGCTGTGTCAGCTGGTGTCAGTGTGAGCCCTGAGGTATAGATTATAGATTGCATATTCCAGAACAGGGCAGCACAGCAGCATCCTGAGCGCTGCCTGCGCCCCACTGTAAGCACTTCTCAAGGAACTGACGCTGTACTGATTTTACAGCAATAACTGAGAACTGTTGTGGTTGTGACATTCCCTAGCTGAAGCATCTCCAGGATGTTTTGGCTTGATTACCAGACCATCCAATAATGCTTCCAGCCAAAACTCGTAGTTTTCCACTGCATTAGAGAATCCTTTTTACAAAAGTCTGACCTTAATTTATTAATTACATTTGAGTAAACATTAAACAACAGTATATGGAGCAATTAACTTTGGCTCTCTTTTCTCCTTCAAATACTCAGGCTTTCAAGAGATGCCCATTGCACTTAACAATTAAAACTGATACTCCTTTTAGTCTCTGCATCCTGCATCACGAATGCCTGTAATCGACCTAATTGGAGAATACAACATAAGTTTAATCTTCATATTTAGTTTATATTTAATTCTGAAATAAGAGTTGGTGTTCCTAGAGCAGATAGTCCTGTTATTACATTCTAGAGAGATTTGCACTACTGTTACTTGTACTTTCCTTATGCAGTCGCTGCTAATATTGTGTATAATTCACATGTTACTTTAATATAGAACTATACTTTTTTTCTTTTCTAAGTTCTTAAAGTCTTAGATCCAGAGACACTTCCATCAGAGGTGGATTTGTTTTTCATTAGCTCACTTTTTTACTATCTTATAATCTCTGTCACATACCTCATAACCTGTCTCACCTACCTCTGATCTGCATCTTGTATCTTCCACTTTCACAATCCTGAGCGCTGGAGTTTTACTGTTTTTCATTTAAGTAAGCATTACCTTTGTATTTTGTAAACATAGATGAATTGAATCAGGAGGTCTTGCAAGTGAAAGGAATCAACCTCAGGTTAGTACCTACACCACTGAATCAGTTTTCATCTCCCAAGTTTCATCTCTCAAGTGTTCTGAGAAAATTGGCAGTGTCACTTGCCAAGAAACTGGCACTTGGTGTAAATAACCCTGCAGAAAGCCCACGAGCATTTTTTTTCTGAGATAAGATGAAACACTTCTAATAAGCAACTGCCACTGAAGTAGAGATACCCAGTAAGTTACCTGCAAAATGACAACCCCCCAGAAGCCAAAAATAAAATAAACATGTAAATATTTGTACAACTCACGGCTAAAGAAAGAAATCATCTCAAACCATGAACAATTACAATGTGTCAGCATTCTTATTATGTGGAAATAACATTTTTTATGTTACAGAGCTGTAAAACCAACAGATTCAAATACTGTAATTCCTAATTAAAACTAAAAAATACTCTTTCCATCACCAATAAAACAAAGGCTTGAGAAGCAGATGGACTTTGCAAGACTCTTGAAGGTCGATATTCAAACTATGAGACCAATGCAGCCAACGAATGCCAATGATTAAGGTCTTTTCATCTAAATGCCCTCAAGAATTTTAACTTTCTCACTTTTAGATGGAATACCTCAGCTGCTATCACCTGCCAGAGGAGTTCAGGCTGTTATCTGGGTAGCTAGAAGCTTTTTGAAGACCAGACAGTGTCATTGTATTTATTTATTTATTTTAAAGATAATTTGGCAAATTAGCCAAAGATTTACGGGTTGTAAATCCGAACTTTCATTTGATTTCTGTTCTTTTTTTCTTTTTTTTTTTCTCTTGTTGAAAGCTGTCTTCAGAATTTAAACAACCACCCTGTTTTCATCTGCTATCTGTAAACTAAGACTGATTTCGATGAAGTACAAACTTTCATTCATCATCAGGGTGTATTCAATTCATAAGTCTTGTCTGCACAATCAACATCCCGATTACCTTTTAAAAATCTGTGAAAAACAAATCTGATAAAGGGACTGATAAACTGATAATTTCTTAGAGTAGACTGGAGTTGAACCACCACAAGCCTAGTATGAATTAGTTTGAGATGGGGTCTTATTGATGCAGTACATAGCTTTTTTTTTTTTTTTTTATAAACAGAACAAAGAAGTAAACCTTAAACAGTTATGTATTTAAATTTGGCACACAGAACTAGATATCACAGTATACCCAATCATTTCTACGCTACTACAATATTTCATGTAATGCTAACCAGTAGAAGGCTATTTTACCACTACAGATATTATGAAATACTCTAACATCAAAGCTAGATCTAAGCTCCAAACTGCCTGGGGACAGTTATGGCCTCCTGAGGCAGGTATGACTTTTATGTGTTTCACTGTCTTTTATGAATTCTCCTTTCATGACCTTCTCCAGTGTCACTTACACCAGTTTTCAGCAGTTAGCACAACATTTGGCAAGAACTGCAACTGTACTATCTATTTTTCTTTGCTTTTGAAACCAGTTCCTTCAAGTTTTGTTCAGTGTCCCCTTTTGTCCAACTGCATGGAGAGAATAAACAATAGATCCCAATTTCCTTTCTGCTACTCATCATTTTCCTTTTTTTTTTTTTTTTTTTCTCTGCACAAGGCAGAGTCTTAATTCAGTGATCATTACATGGAAGCCAATCCATGTCTGACTGTTTTTACTACCCCTTCTGAACCTTTTTCATTTCCTAGATTGTTTTCTCCAACTTATCATGGTGGAGTCATTGGAACATGTAACAAAGGTATTTTGCTCCATTATCTTAATGAAACACTGTACAGAATGAAACAATAAAAAATTACACAGAATCAGATGATAGATCCTTGTGGATTCCCATACACTTCCTTGCAGATTCCCATACACTTCCTTGCATATGGAAGTTAGTCATTAATAACAACTTGCCGGGGTATGATTACCCCACCTTTGAATATAATGTATGTTAGGTCATGGCATTTTCACGTTAACACATAGTTCCTTTGTTTGTCAAGGTGCCATTAAGTAACACCTGAAGCATTATTAAGGGCAAAATACTTAACTTTTAATGCTTCTACACATTTGATAACAGGTATTGTACTGCCAGAAATAAAGTACAGTGGTGAAGTGCCACCGCCTGTTACCGACGGACTCATGCTGCAGGTGTTTCCCTGTGGAGGCTCCGGTGCCCACAAGCAGTTTGTTCTGGCACTTCTGCAGGGACCGAAGTTACATGGAATTGTTTTACCCGGTGTTTATCTGTCGTTGCAGCTGGCAGTGACAACTGAAATTAAAAAGGAAGACACAGTAACGTATGCACACTTGTTTATTGCTTCTTTATGTCTTGGTCTGTATTACTGATAGCACTAAATGCTGGTTATTGTTATTGTTTTTAAAGTTACAGCTCCTAGATAAGATCTTTTTCCGTGTTTACTTCAGAAGGGATAATGAAGCCAACCACGCTGTCACCCTCCCCTCAGCTCCCCTCGGCCCCGCGGCCCTCCCCACGCCGCCATTTCCCTGCGTGCCCCGGCCCGCCCCGCATGCGCAGAGGGTCGGGGGCCGGCAGCGGCCCGGGCAGCCTGGGCGCCGGCACCGGCACCGCCGCCATGGGCTGAGGGCGGCGGGGCGGCGGCGGCGGCGGGGGGGGGGCTGTCGGCGGCGGCTCCGAGGATGGAGAGAGCCATGGAGCAGCTCAACCGCCTCACCAGGTCCCTGCGCCGCGCCCGCACCGTGGAGCTGCCGGACGGTAGGAGGAGGAGGAGGAGGAGGAAGGGGAAGGGAGCGGCCGCCTCTCGCTGCCCGCAGCCCGGGCACCGGAGCCTGGAGCCCGGCGGCTGTGGCGGGGGGCGGCTGGGCGCCCCGTGGGGCTGAGCCCGGAGACGTGGCTCGGGAGGACGGGAGCCGGCTCCCTCTGGGGATTTCTCGCTTTGAACTAACCGGAGCCATTTCCCCGTTTCCCTCTCCTTTCACGATCCCCGCTGCCCGCCGAGGCCGGCGGTGCCCCCCAGTGCCGTGGGTCCCGGCGCAGGGTCCCGGGCAGCCGCTGCTCGGTGGCACCGGGCCTCCGCTTCCAGCCGGGATTTAGGTCCTGGGTTAGGTGCTGGCTCGCTGGCGATGGCAAACCTCTTCTCTTCTTTGTCTGACGCTGAGTTTCGTCTGAAAAGGTGCCCCAAGTCGCTGCCACCAGTAACAGCCTCGCTGGTGTGGCTCCAAACTTCTCATGCGGCCCCGTACCAGGGTGGACTTGGAAAAACAGCTGCAGGCTCTTGGGACAAATAGTTCAGTCTTCCAGCTGCGTCCGGCTGTAGGCTACCCCTGTGAAAGCTTTTGGA